>NC_092750.1:4830181-5130181 GCF_047496795.1 Chiloscyllium punctatum | reverse complement strand
TTTCCTCCAAAGTTCCAAAACAATGCAACTGCATATAAAACAGTAATTGCTGCTCCTGGAATTCGAGGAAATCACCTCCAGCACCGAAAATACCTCAAAAAAGGAGCAGCCTGTTACAGCCAGAAATTAGATTAGATTAGATTACTTACAGTGTGGAAACAGGCCCTTCGGCCCAACAAGTCACACCGCCCCGCCGAAGCGTAACCCACCCATACCCCTACATCTACATCTGCATTTACCCCTTACCTAACACTATGGGCAATTTAGAATGGCCAATTCACCTGGCCTGCACATCTTTGGAGTGTGGGAGGAAACCAGAGCACCCGGAGGAAACCCACACAGACACGGGGAGAACGTGCAAACTCCACACAGTCAGTCGCCTGAGGCGGGAAATGAACCCGGGTCTCAGGCGCTGTGAGGCAGCAGTGCTAACCACTGTGCCACCATGCCGCCCAGAAATGTTTCCCGTCCTCCATCTTGGATTGCTCTAGAAAATTCACCAACCAATATACAGCAAGATCCCACAGCCACCAGTCTGGTAATGAGCATGGAATCTGTATATACCTATTCTAGGCCGAGGATTCAATATTGCGCAAGACACTAGGGTGAACATGGATTCTGGATTAGTGGTGCTGGAAGAGCACAGCAGTTCAGGCAGCATCCGAGGAGCAGTAAAGGGCATGCTGCCTGAACTGCTGTGCTCTTCCAGCACCACTAATCCAGAATCTGGTTTCCAGCATCTGCAGTCATTGTTTTTACCTAGTTGATTTTAACTGGGGTGAACATGACTGCTTTCCTATTGAGTCAAAACATGTGGCGCTGGAAAAGCACAGCTGGTCAGGCAGCACCCGAGGAGCAGGAGAGTAGACTTTTTGAGCCTAAGCTTTTCATCAGGAATGATGAAGAGTTTCTGCTTGAACTGTCAACTCTCCTGCTCCTCAGGTGCTGCCTGGCCGGCTGTGCTTTTCCAGCGCCACACGTTTTGACTCTGACTGTCCAGCATTTGCAATCCTCACTTTCTCCCTGGTTTCCTCTTGAACCAGTGGCTATGAGATTGTTTTACTTTCACCTGACGGGGAAGACAGGGGGTCCATTTAACATCATATTTGAGCAATGACCGAGGGACAGGGGATGAGGTTCCCCAGGCACCCCATTCTCAGTGACAGAGGAGGCCAGTTAGCAGGGGAAAAGTAACTCCATTGCAGGGAAACCTAAAAAGAATCAGATCAGAAAAATATGAGGAAACCACAAACCTAATGATGTAATTCCCTGTGCACAGAGGGAAGTTGCTCAGTCTCACAAGATGTACAGAGCAGGACCATCTGGCAGGGTTTGAGCTAACACAGTAAGCAACCCTGTACATCTGTAACCGAATCAGCAGCACCTCTCACCCACACTCAAAGGCGACACCTGAACCTGTCCAATAAATCAGTTGTTTCATTGCTGTTTGTGGGAGGATGCTGTGCACTAATTTAAAGTTGCATTATCTACAATAGTGCCCATACTTCATGGTCTGTGAAGTGCTTTGTGTCAATCTCAGGTTGTGAAAGATGCTGAGGAAATATTGACACTTCTTCCTCTTGAAGTACATTTTCCATCATTGAGCCAGGGTGGGGGAGGGATCTGATTGGGGAAGATACAACGTTCAAGGGGTTTGATAAGGTGGATGTTGAACAGAAGTCCCCCCCGCCCCCCCCCCCTCTCCGTGTGGCACAGTCTTGGACAAGAGGAGACAGGGGCAACCTGAGAGGTGGTAGGTTCAAAACTGAGATGAGGAGAGAAGGCTTCTCTGTCAGAGGGTTGTGGATCCCTGTGCCCCAGAGTACAGTGGGGGCAGAATCAATCAACTGATTCAAGAATGAAGTCTTTCTGATGGAAAGAGGGATAAGGGGCAGTGGGGGGCAGGCAGGAAGAGTGGAGCTGACCCCAGGATGAGATCAGCCCTGATCAGGTTCGAGGGTGGAGTGAGCCTACTCCTGCTCCTAATTCTCATGTTCCTATGACTCCTCCACAGCATAGTTGACAGGGCTCTCAGCCGTGTCAAACCCACCTCCCACACAACTGCCTCACCTGTTTCTCTTCCCTCCAACAACACTGCTTAGGTGCCCCTCGTCACTGACCAGCCCTCCACATCCAAAGGATTGTAAGCTGCCATTTCTGCTGATTTCTCCAGCAGGATGCTACAACCAGACTCATATTTCCTCCCCTCCTTTGTCATTATTCCACAGGGACCATTCCCTCCAGAACACCCTGGTCCACTCCTCATCCACTCCCAACACCCTCCCCACACCCCCAAGGCACCTTCCCCTGCAACTGCAGAAGGTGTAACATCTGCCCATTTACTTCCTCCTTCCTCACTATCCAAGGACGGAGACACACCTTCCAGGTGAAACAATGATTTACCTGCGCTCCTCTCAATATACTGAGCTGTATTTGCTGCTCACAGAGTGGTCTCCTCTACACTGGGGTGATGAAATGCAGGCTGGGTGACTGCTTTGCAGAACACCTTCGTTCTGCCCATAAAAAAGACCATGAGCTTCCAGTTGCCTGTCACTTTAACCCCCCACCCTGTTCCCTGGCCGAGATCTCTGTCTCGGGTTTACTGCAGGGCTCCAGTGAAGCTCAGCACAAGCTGGAAGAAGAGCACCTTATTTTCGGCCTGGGGACCCTGCAGCCTTCAGGACTCAGTGTGGAGTTCCACAATTGTAGAGTCTGAGCACCTTCTCTAATGTCCTTTACCCACCCCCAAAACCCTCAGCCCTAACAAAACATGGGCTGCTTTCCACACGGCCAACCCATTTTCACCTACTCGTTAGCAGCTTTTCTCCTTCTCTGGTTTACTATCAACAATCTTGTTTTTGGCCGAACTTTCTCTCTCTCTGTCTTCACCTATCTGTTCATTCCTTCCACCCTGATTCCTCCCCCCCGAGACCCTGCCATCAAGATAAATACAACTTCTCCTGAGATGCTCTGAGTTCTGAAAATTGATATGGAGGTGCTGCTGTTGAACTGGGGGGGCACAAAGTTCAAAATCCACTAGGCGAAAGTGAGGACTGCAGATGCTGGAGATTAAGTCGAGAGTGTGGTGCTGGAAAAGCACAGCCGGTCAGGCAGCACCCGAGGAGCAGGAGAGTAGACTTTTTGAGCCTAAGCTTTTCATCAGGAATGATGAAGAGTTTCTGCTTGAACCGTCAACTCTCCTGCTCCTCAGGTGCTGCCTGACCTGCTGTGCTTTTCCAGCACCACACGTTTTGACTCTGACTGTCCAGCATCTGCAATCCTCACTTTCTCCCTGCTTTCCTCTCGAACCAGTGGCTATGGGATTGTTTTACTTTCACCTGACGGGGAAGACAGGGGGTCCATTTAACATCATATTTGAGCAATGACCGAGGGACAGGGGATGAGGTTCCCCAGGCACCCCATTCTCAGTGACAGAGGAGGCCAGTTAGCAGGGGAAAAATAACTCCATTGCAGGTGTGATTCTTAATGAAGGGCTTATCAGTATGGAATCTGTATGTATGTATTCTAGACCGAGGATCCAATATTGCGCAAGACACTAGGGTGAACTTGACTGCTTTCCAATTGAGTCACAAAGTGTAGTGCTGGAAAAACACAGCCTGTCAGGCAGCATCTGAGGAGCAGGAGAGTCTACATTTTGAGCATAAACTTTTCATCAGGAATGATGAAGAGTTTCTGCTTGAACTGTCAACTCTCCTGCTCCTCACGTGCTGCCTGGCCGGCTGTGCTTTTCCAGCACCACACTCTCAACACCAGGTTATAGTCCAACAGTTTTCGGAGTGCTGCTCCTTCATCAGGTGGTTGTGGAGTGCAAGACCATATAACACAGAATTTATAGATTAGGATTTCAGTGTGATGCCACTGAAATGATATGCTGAAATAAAAATGGATTGTTTATTAAATCTTTCATCCTTTAAATGACCAAGTTAGTTTCAGTTCTTTCATATGTAAATCCCAGAACTTCTTTAAAGTTACATTGTCAAATTAGCTTTGACAATAGGTGCCATCTCAGCTCAGATTCTGCTTTGAAGGTGTGAGGTTAAAGTCTGCCTGTGTCCCAATGTTACTAAAGTGGGGTTTACAGAATCTTACATGGATTTATGCAGTTTTTGAGCAAAATAAAATGTAATTCTGCAAGTACAAATTCACCCCACAAATGATATATGTGTGCGTGCAGGGGAGACAGTGTGAGTGTGTGCATATGGTTGTGTGTGTAGGGGTGCAATGTGAGTGTCTGTGTGAGAGAGAGTGTGTGTGTATAATGGAGTATAAGTCTGTTTGAGGGTGTGTGTGAGTGTGGGGGATGTATGTGCAAGCTTACAAGAGAGAGCTTGTGTATGAGAGAGGGTGTGTGTGGGTCTGTAGATGTGTGTGTGTCTGTGTGTTTGCACACACATGCTTGTGTGCGTGTGTGATAGACTGTATTATGCAGTGGGGTCACCTGTAGTGTGATATGAACCCAAAGTCCCAGTTGAGACCATCTCCATGGGCACTGAACTTGGCGATCAGCCTCTGCTCGGCCACTCTTTGTGGTTGCCTGTCCCAAAGTCTGCCTTGGAGGACGGTCACCCGAAGGTCTGACGCTGAATGTCCTGGACCGCTGAAGTGTTTCCCGATGGGTGATTGTTGTGCGGTGCCCATTCTTCTGTTGCTATAGTCCCTGCTCAGTCTCGCCAATGTACCATGAGGAAGGTTCACTGCATTTGAAACGTTAACTCTGTTTCTCTCCACAAAGATGCTGTCACACCTGCTGAGTTTCTCCAGCATTTTCTGTTTGTTTTAGATCACTAGGACCCACAGTTCTTTGTTGTGTCTTGCCCCCCCCCGATAATGTATTTACTTTCCAGTTCTAAGCAATCACATCATAAATCCTCCACAACCCAGTAATTTCCAAATGTGCCCATAAATATATGCATCCTAACATACAGCACTTTTCACAACCACTAACATCACTCAAAGTACATCACAGGTAATTAAATACCCTCTAAGTGGGAACTGGGCCAGCCAGCTAAAACCCATAAGTGACTTCCAGGTATCTACCACACTATGACTGAAAAACACTTTCCACAAATTCCCTCTAAACCTCCTTCTCCTTATCTTCCCTTATCCAGTCTCACGTCCTACCCCTTTTCCATACACCAATCCTAATGTGGACACTAGGAGCAGCAGTAGACCATTCAGCCCTTTGAGTCTGCTCCTCCATTCAATATGATCATAGCTGATCCTCAATGCCATATTCCCATTTCCTCCCCATATTCCTTGATGCCTTTAAAATCTTTCTTGAATATACTGACTCATTGGCGTGACCATTCTTTGAGTGAAGAAACTTTTCCTTATCTCACTCCTAAATGCACCCTGAACCATGCCCCATGGTTCTAGACTTCCCAACCAGGGAAAACACCCTCCCTATATCTGGTCTGTCCAGCCCTGTTAGAATTTTATCAATCAGATTCCTTTCCATTTTTCTAAACACTAGTGAATACAGGCCCAGTTGAACCAATCTCTCCTCACAGGGCAGTCTTGCCATCCCTGGTATCAAGCCTAGTGAATCTTTCCTGCACTTCCGCTATGGCAATTATGTTCATTATTAGGTAGGAAGACTGTAACTGCAAGGGAGAAAGTGAGGACTGCAGATGCTGGAGATCAGAGTCGAGAGTGTGGTGCTGGAAAAGCACACCAGGTCAGGCAGCATCCAAGGAGCAGGAGAATCGATCTTTCATCAGGAATGAGCTGTAATTGCACACAATACTCCAGATATGGTCTCGCTAAGCCCCTGTATAATTGCTGTAAGACATCCCTTTTTCTGAATCCAAATCCTCATTCAGTAGGTTCAATGTCCAACTTGTCTTCCTGTTTGCTGCACCTGGAATAATAGTGTTTTGACAGCACAGAAAGAGGCCCTTCGGCCCATTTTGTCCACACAGGTTATGAAATATCCATCCATTCTCATCCCAGGGTGGCACGGTGGCACTGTGGTTAGCATTGCTGCCTCACAGCGCCAGAGACCCGGGTTCAATTCCTGTTTCAGGTGACTGACTGTGTGGAGTTTGCATGTTCTCCCCGTGTCTGCGTGGGTTTCCTCCGGGTGCTCTGGTTTCCTCCCACAGTCCAAAGATGTGCAGGTCAGGTGAATTGGCCATGCTAAATTGCCTGTAGTGTTAGGTAAGGGGTAGGGGTATGGGTGGGTTGCGCTTCGGCGGGTCGATGTGGACTTGTTGGGCCGAAGGGCCTGTTTCCACACTGTAAGTAATCTAATCTAAACCATCTTTCAACAGGTTGTAGGATTCAGTGACACTTAGCCTGTAACCTTGTATGCTATCTTAGTTCTGAAGACATCATACCACATTTAAAATATTAACACTGTTACTCTCTCCAAAGATGCTGAGGTTCTCCGACAATCAGCTCAGTTGGCTGGACAGCTGCTTTGTGAGGCACTATTCAGTGCGAGTTTAATTCCCAGGGAGAAAGTAAGGACTGCAGATGCTGGCGATCAGAGTCCTGATAAAGGGCTTATGCCCAAAACGTAAATTCTCCTGCTCCTCGGATGTTGCCTGACCTGCTGTGCTTTTCCAGCACCACACTCTTGAGTTTAATTTCCATGCTGGCTAAGATCAAGGTCCTAAAATACAACAAAGAAACACGGATGATGAAAGTCTGAAACAACAGGTATTGCTGGAGAAGCTCAGCAACTTTAGTTCTGAAGGTTATCTGGGCTCAAATGCTGCTAGACCTGCTGAGTTTCTCCAACACTTTCTGTCTTTGTTTCTATCTGGCATCCACAGATCTTTGTTTTACTATTACAGGAGTAGGCCAACACAGGCCCCCCCAGTCTGTTTCGTCATTCAAGGGTTTAAGTCCTTAAGGACTTCAGAAGAGAAATACCAGGATGTTGCCGGGTATGAGGATTTAAGTTGTAAAGGAAGGCAGAATAGGCTGGGACTTTTTTTCATTGAAGTGTAGGTTGAGAAGTGAACTAATGGAAGTATTTCAAGACTAGGGGTTACATTTGTAAGGCGAGAGGGCAGAGATTTTAAAAAGATAGAAGAGGCAAAGTTTTTGCACAGATTGTGGTTCTAATGTGGAATGAACCTTCAGAGGAAGTGGTTCATGAGGGTACAACATTTAAGAGGCATTTGGATGGGTATATGAATAGGAAGAGTTTGGAGGGATATGGACCGGGTGCTGGCTGGTGGGACTAGATTGGGTTGGGATATCTGGTCGGCATGGACGGGTTGGACCAAAGGGTCTGTTTCCAGGCTGTACATCTCTATTTGTCCATTTGTAAGGCGAGAGGGCAGAGATTTTTAAAAGATAGAAGAGGCAATGTTTTTGCACAGATTGTGGTTCTAATGTAGAATGAATCTTCAGAGGAAGTGGTTCATGAGGGTACAACATTTAAGAGGCATTTGGATGGGTGTATGAATAGGAAGGGTTTGGAGGGATATGGGCCAACAGGAGCCAGCTGGGACCAGTTTAGTTTGGGATTATGTTCAGCATGTACTGGTTGGACCGAAGGGTCTGTTTCCGTGCTGCATGACTCCATTGTTCTGCCCTGAGATCACATCCCAGATTTCCCAGTCCCCCTCCATTGGCGGGCGCTAGGACCCGGCAGGGCTGCCCGCAGTCGAACGCCCGCAAGTCACGCGGTGGGCGGTCCCGTGCGGTGACGCAACACGCGCCGACGTGGTACGCGGTGACGTCAGACGCAGGGTGCGGATGATAAGCGGCGAGTCGGAGGCAGCAGCTACGACAGCAGGAGCAGCCCAGCCCAGCGAACAGCTCACGGAACCAAACCGTCAACAGGCCGGGGAGGGGCAGCTCTCTTTTCTTCAACCTCCCTTACCCTTTCAGGTGAGTCGGACTCGAGGACCGGGGAGGGGTAGGCCGCTCAGCCCGCGGGTGTAAGCTGGGGGGGGGCGGCCCGAGGCCTCGGGAGAGAGAGAGGACGAGAGTCAGACAGGGGCCTAGGGTCCGCCCAACGGCCGCGCTCGCGGTGCTGCGTGCTCCCCTCCTTCCCTAGCAACCGTCCCCGGGCTCATCCTAGCAACGGTTCCCCCCCTCAGTGTTTGAGGAGGGGCTGAGCCCTAGTAACTGCCCCCGGGGCACCTTAACAACGGCCCGTGCGATTGACAGGAGCTCTCAGCCCTCCAGGCCCTGGCAGCCTCAGCGAGTTAGCATCTGTGCTGCATCAAATATACATGAGTGTCCTGGTGGGGAGTTGTCTCCTTTTTTTTTCCTTTTCTCTCTCTTTTCGCTTTAATAATCAGTTCGGTGCAAAACACAAGATTACTGGCTGACATGATGTACACGTTATCACTTGCGCTCAGTTCTTCAATATAATCTTAGTCCTGATTTTAGCACTTAAAGGAGCTGGAAAAATAGTCTGGGGCCACTCTTTAATATTTCAGTGGTATACGTCTATTTAGCTCTGAAGCTTGGGCTTTCTTTGACCGCTTTCATGTAGATGTGAGCTCCGCATTTCCCCCTCCCACACCAATATCTGTTTGTTGGTCGAACCATCGACGCTGTATTTATTGCATGCATGGAGCTTGTGGAAACTTTAAACCTGGCTCACTTGTCTTCAGGGTGACTAAGCTCTTTGAGTTGGTTTCACTTTTAATATCACTAAGATTTCCAGGTCTTTGGTGATCGAGGTAGTCCTCGTCTGTTGTGGCATTCGCCAGTTTCAAAGCTTGTTCACGAAGGCTTGTACTAAATCGAAAGCGGTATTTGATTTTTGTCCGCGTGTCAAAATAGCAGTATTTCCAACACTTGTTTCTTTAGTAATACTTCCCTAAGCAGAGAAAATGGTGCATAATACCACAGCACCGCTTCAGTAGTCTCTTATCTAGTTTGTCAACTTTTTTGCATCTGAATGTGCGACTTCATTTCTGTTTGCGCGATGGACAGCGATCTGTGAACTGCATTGTTGTGAGATGGGTATCACGTTGTGGTTTCTGCCCAGTTGGCAAGACTGGGGGATGGTTGATCTTGTAAATAAGATTGTTGCTTCGTTCTGGAAGTCCGAGAAACCTGCTCGTGATTGTTGCAGCTGATGAAACACATGACTCTGAATAGCAGACTCGAACACTGGATTTGTGTATATCTTGTTGCCAAGGATGTTTCCCTGTAATAGAATGTCCCCTTGTGGCTCATGGTGCCGCAGACTGACATGATAAACTGACTTTAGTACCCTCGTTGATCCTGACAGCAAACTTGACTAATCTTTAAATACTCTAGACCAATCTTTTTTTCTCCTGTATAAAAGTATTATCCTAACTTGTTTAGGTGTATGGTGTGGGAAAATGTAACCACATTGCTGCTGTCCCTGACAGCCATGTGTGCATGTTTTCTTGAGGTTTGAGGTATGATTCATTTACTTCCAGTTCGAGGTTGGGTAATCTAGTACTAGTGTTAAGTTAGGGGGCCAATTGGTTTTTGTCCCTGAACAGTAACGTATTTGTTTTGAATAGTGTATATTTGGGGAGCAAAGTGAAAGGTGGTTAGCCATAATATTTGAAAGTATCACTCTTCACTGTTGAAAGTGAATGCAATAGAGCTCAGCTTTAGTGAGCTAACATGTTCAACCATGTTAGGATCTTGTTAGGACTAGTCAGACATGATCACTGGTCATACCTGATCTTGCCCAGAGGTGGAACACTACCAGATCAGTGAGTGGTAGATTAGATGCTAGCTTAAACTTTTAGTTTGCTTGGTATACTTCCTTGTGGAATTAAATGACTAAAGTTGGAATGCAGTTGCTTATCTCATCAACTGAGTGCAGGTGAGAATTAGTGGAATTAAGTACTGTGCAGATCTCAGTTCATCACTTGGGTACCCAAATGTGATTTACCTTGCCTTGAGCTGTTATCATGGAACTTATTTCATCCTGTTGTCTTGTTGACATTTTCCAGCTGGGTGTAGTGTTTTTGGTATTTGTCCTTCCATACCTGCCCCCAGAGTATGGGGAATGAGAGCAACTTGAGACATTGCTAAGATAATTGGAACACTTCCCCCAGAGGGGGCAATTGCTTCTGGAAGTGTGGATGACTTCACCACAGGCTGGGGGTGACCTAATATGCAAGAGGTATGGATAAGGGGGTAGTTTTGTTTCCCTGCTAGGTTAGATAACTCCATTGAGGGGTGGAGGTTCAAGATGAATTTTTTTGTTTTGTAAGAATATACAAGATTTTGACACGGTGTCTGGAACATGTGGTCTGGGGAACTAGAAACAAAAGCAACATTTATACAAAGAGCAGAAAGGGACTTGACGAATACATGCCATATGCAGGCAGATAGGATTTGTTTCAAATGGAGTTTTGCTTGTACAAGCACTGGGCTGAAAGGCCTGTTCCTGGACTGAACTGTTCAATGGTGTATACTTGTAGTGCATTTCATTCAAATGCTGAACTCTCTCCACATACAATTAACTCTGGGCAATGGCTTGTGGACACTACTATTGTAGCAGTCTATGGGTTTCTTCAGTTAATTTCATCACTTGATTGGATAAAAGAAAAGGGATTCTCCTACCAGCCTTTAGGCTAGTGTCTACTTTAGTTTGAGGTTGTGAAGTATCCTTCTGAGACTAGAGGAAATATTCCATACTACCTATTACAATACAACATTCAGTAACACTGATCAAACTTCTGGTTGAGGTATTGAGTTAACTGAGTGGAAAAAATTTAAATTGTTTGAAAAGTTGACTTCTTCCTTCCCTCACTACTAAAATAGTTTGTGTAATTCCTTGATGTTTATGCTTATTGGGTCCATGTTTGAACATGGGTATCTACCACTCTCCAACATAGTATCATGGTGTTTTAAAAGCATGCTTCTGCTGCTTTAAAAAGCAGAACCTGACCATCTGAGTACTTTAAAAGGCCTCTGTGACCATTCACCATTTCTTATCCGAGATGGCTACCATACTGAAAGCAGACCATCTCTACCATTCACTTGCATTAACCTTGTCTGTGCTTCCTGTTTGGATTTCCTGCACAGTGGTGATAGGCTAGCCATTACCTGCCATTCATTGAATGAACAAGATATTGGAGATAGTGAGGACTGCAGATACTGAAAGTCAGTTGTGTAGAGCTGGGAAAAAGCAGCAGGAGCAAGTGATGTTTCTGGTCTGACCTTTCTAGGTCCTGACTAGAAATGTCTACTCTTACCCCTCTGACCATCCTTTTTTCCCAGGATATGCTGTTCAGTAACAGCTGCTGGGATGGTGCAAAGTCTTGCACAATCCCATCTAAATGGATGATTTATTGTGTCCATAATAATTGAAGCAATTGTTGATCTTAACAGTCTCTTGCAAACTGTCTTTGACAGTCATAGTTTCACCACCTTAAATTCAGGCTTTCTCTTAACACTGCTTCTGCATTAGAACAGTGATCAAACTAGTTGGGGGTTGAAAAGCCTGTATCAAAGACCTCTTGAGTTTGTGAACAAGTACAGACATTCTATCTATTGTTTAAAGTTGCTGACTTTAAATGATCAGTAAGAGTCTGATTTCCTGTTTGAGCTCAAACTTTGACAACCATCCTATTTTAACTTGCAACTGTGGATTGATTGGATAATGCAGAGGACCACAGCTACCCCCATATATGTACACCCTTCTAAGTTAACTCTAATCATCCCTCTTATCTGACTCTACCTCAGATGAGGCTTGGGTTTGAAAAATTTCAGCCAAGTTCACTACAACACTTTGCAGTTTCATTCATTTAAAACTTAAAGGCTGTATATTGCTTAAATGTCACTGCAGAATGAGTGATTTAGACTTGTATAGCTGGCATGATATTGCAGTGATCATCTACTAGTTTAAAACCCCAGCGTATTTAAAAATGCCCTCTGGAATTGCCAAAATTCATGGTCAGTGGATGCAGGAATAGACATGGTGTTTTTGAGGAGGTGGATAAATTTTACTTGCTGGGATTTAGTTGCACAATTAAGTTTGAACAATTTAAATGGCAAGTTTGCCCTCCAGGTAATGTCTCATTCTGGGCACTAGCCAGTCTTTTGGCATCCAGAAGATGTGACTAAGATCCCACATGGTGTTGGGGACTTGGTCATACAGAATTTCACTCGTCTCTGAAAAGACTAAAGGGAAACTTGTTGAAATTGAGGTTGTTGCAGAGTAATGATGCACATGAGATGAAATCTGATCTTTCCACTCCTGAGGGAGCACAGGAAGGTGGCCATTGTTCCCTGAAACAAATGGCATGGGATCAGATGTCAGTTTGCACCAACTTGGTGTGATTTCAGAATAGCATGTCCTACAAGAGCCAAATAAAATGGCACTTCCCTGGGTGATATTGCTTTCAACAGTCGATCAGGTGTCCAGTCCTATGCAAACTAATAAAGATACAGATTAGTCGGATGCTTGGTTTTTAACTGGAGCAAGATCTCCACTCACCTATGCAGGTGTAGTCTCCTCATTGGAGGAATCTCATCTGTTATGGTGTTGCTAGTTGGCCTAAATTTCTGATGGAAATAAAATTAGGTTGCAAAAGAGAATGCAGATGCTGGAAACCAGATTCTGGATTAGTGGTGCTGGAAGAGCACAGCAGTTCAGGCAGCATCCAACGAGCAGTAACATCAACATTTTAGGCAAAAGCCCTTAACTAGGTTGTCTTAACGTCTAGTTAAACTAGTGAGGTTGCACCTAATTAAAGCATGAAATTGGCAGTGTGGCTAAAGTCAAAACATAAACTGCTGAAGATCAGTTTGTCTCTTTAGCCACTGGCTTTGTTTACTAATATGACACTTTAGCCAGTTCTTTGCTGAAAGAATCATTGCAGCTGCCATGCATGATCTGTTCAGTACTTGATGTTCACACCATTCTTGTAAGCAGCTAGTAAAGGGCACCTGCCCATAATCTCTTTATTGCTGTCTGCACTGGATCTGGTTCACTGGGCTCTCTGGAATCCAGCTTTAAGTTGTGATTCTAGCTGAACTAGTTAGGTCTCTGATCCCAAAGTGGAATCTGGCTTGATTGACCATAAATTGATGTCCACAGTAGAAGCTAATATACTTGGGTCATATTGTTTCCAGTCAAATAGCTTTAAAATTGGATTACATTATCCCTCCTATCTCTACTTTGGATACTACAGATAACATCAGGAAAGTAGCAGCCCAACTGTTGGCATTGGCTGTATAAAGGAGGCCTGTTGTCATAGGCACAGGTCTTTGTGGCCATGAAAGATTTGAGTGGTGTTGATTACTTGGTGCCAGGGTCAAGGATGTTGTGGAGCAGTTTCAGCACTCCAAGGGAAGCATGAGCAGCCAGAGGTAATTGGTCACAAGACGACTACTGGTGCATGTTTTAGTGAGGAGGAATAAGTGTAGGACAAATGTGGCTGAAGAGCTAGGGCAGGGATTTGGTTTTGATCACTGGATCTCCTTTGTGCAGTCACACTCCCCTCCAGGAGAATCAGATTGCACCTGAATTGGAAAGGGATCAATATCCTGGTGGGAGACTTTAACTAATGAGTTAAATCCAGTAAAGGTGGTTGACTAGTGTTGAGGTCTCCATCTTAAATGGACAAAGATGAGCGTGGCAGAATGAGGAAGACCAAGGCAGTTTGTCAGCAAGAGGCCTGACAAGTAAAACAGATGAACTGTAGCATGAATGGAATGTGGAACTGGGATATCACTTTTAAACCAGACCTACCTGAAAAGGTACAGGGTTGGCAGTTCCAGGTAGATCCTAAAGGAAGAATAGAACAGGAGGTAAAATCATGGTGTTTTTGGTGAAAATGCCCCAGTAATACTTGGGGCATTAAGGGATGTCTTTGGAAGACCTAGTTCTAACTAGAAAGAGGGTGATTACTTTAGGATTGTACTGCATCCCCATAGTTGGTGAGAAATTGAGCAAATATAGGGAGACTTACTTTCTGAACAGACTGACCTTACTGCAGGTAAGGGCTTGGCTGGGGAGGAATTTAGTTCAAAAAATTAACTTGTAAATGCTTGTTCTCATTATGCACAACATGACCTCTTGAGAAATGAGGCACAGCAAGCGACTGGTGTTAATGGCAGCACTGTAGAACCTGTGACCACAACTAGCTTTAACATTTCCATGGAAAAGAACCTGGCCTGAAAGCTTGCTCTAAACTGGGGCTGGATCAAAGACCTGAAAGTTCCCTCTCCTGGATTAATGGTTGCCTTAACCAAAGGGAACTTTCTCAAAATTAAGTTGACCATTTAATGTGCATTGGTCCATCAGATTAAGTTTGGCGAGCAAAGATTTGAGTAAATCAAAAGGATTTATTGCCTCTAACTTCACTTTGAAAATGACCAAGGGGCCATCACCTGATGTGTATGACCCTCCTTGGCCTCCAATGCCTGCAGTCTGAAGACCTCTAACTTGATAGCAAAGCTCTCCAAAATAAACAGCCCCTTGGTCCACTTCATCCATGCCAACCAGATATCCCCAATCTAGTCCCAACTGGCTCAACCCTTCCTATTCACATACCAAGGAGCAGGAGAATTGACACTTTGGGCAGGAGCCCTTCATTCCTAAAGGATTCATGCCCAAAATGTCGCTTTTGCTCCTTGGAAAAGCATGGTCAGGCAGCATCCAGCAACACATTATTAGCTCTGACCTCCAGCATCTGCAGTCGTCTTTCTACATTAATATACCCATCCAGATGCCTTTTAAATGTGTTAATTGTCCCACACTCTACTTCCTTTGGCAGCTCATTCCATGCATGTCCCACCCTCTGGAAAATTGCCCCTTGGATTTTTTCCCTCACCCTAAACCTATGCCCTCTAGTTCTAGACTCCTCTTCTCCCCCCCCCCCCCCAGGAAAAGACTGTCTATTTACCCTATTCATGTCCCCTCATGATTTTGTAAACCTCTAAGGTCACCCCTCAGCCTCTGTTCCAGGGAAAACAGCTTGAGCCTATTTAAGCTCTCCCTATAGCTCAAATCCTCCAACCCTGGCGGCATCCTTGTATATATTTCCTGAACCCTTTCAAGTTTCACAACATCAATGGTTAACATTTCTGGGGCTGCTGGCATGAAGGCTCATTAGGGAGCTTGGAGTTTGCCAGAAAAGATCTAGAGCTGAGAGTCAGGTGGGGACATGAGTTCTTGCCAGATAAGATCCAGGAAAATTCTAAGACCTTCTATATTTAATCAGGAATTAAGAATGACTAGAGTAAGATTAGGGACAGTCCAGGACAGTTAGAAGTTGTTTAGAACCTGAGGATGCCAAATGTGCTTAATATTCATTTTTTCACATTATTCCCACTAATACAAGAAAAAGGCTACTAGATTAGAGGGATTGTGGTTGACAAAGGAGGTTTTAGCATTTTGGAAGACTTGAAAATAGGACCCTGGGCCAGATGGATTAATTCTTTGAATCTCTGGGAAGCTAGGGAGGAGATTGCAGACCCTTTGGCTTTGATCTTTGTCATTGTCAACAGGAGTAGTGTCAGAAGATGGGAGGATAACCAATCTTTCAAGGAGTTGGGACAACCCTGGAAATTGTAGGCCAGTGAACCTTACTTCCCTTGTGGGTAAGGTCTTGAAATCTAAGGATTTCTCTTCTTAGAAAGGCATTTGACTAGGGATAGTAAGTTTGAGTCAAGTTAGACCTAAGGTGACCAAACAGGGGGATGAAGGTAATGTAGCTGATGTGGTGTACATGAATTTCCTTGAGGCATTAGGGTTCCATACAGGCTATTGTCAAAAGTATTTTGGACAGGTGATTTGCATCAGAAATTTTCTAGCTGAAAAGGCAGTGTAGTTGAGAAGAATATTTGTCCTGGAGCTCCACTACCAGTGGTGTGCTGTAGGGATCTGTTTTGGAGCCACTGTATCACTCAATGATCTGGATGTGGTGTAGAAGGCTGGTTAGTAAACTTGTAGATGACACTAAAGTAGGTAGTTGAGGATAGTGACAAAAGATATTGTGGATTACAAGGGGTATAAGATGCAGAAGTGAGGACTGCCGATGCTGGAAACTAGACTCTAGATTAGTGGTGCTGGAAAAGTAGAGCAGGTCAAGGAGCAGGAAAATAGATGTTTTGGGGCAAAAGCCCTTCATCAGGAATAGATTTAGAGTTTAATGCAGAAAAGTGATAGTTCACTTCAGAAGCATCAGGAACACAGTACTGGGTTAATGCTGATATTCTTGGTGGTGTACATGAACAGATCAGTCCAGGTGCATAATAGCTGGACTGTTGGTACCAGGTTGATGGCATGACTAAGTAATTATTGGTAGGGGATTCAGTTTCAGAGTCACTAGATCATGCTTCAGGTGTATAAGACACGTACTCCACACCTGGAGTACTATGTACAGTTCTGGTCACTGCAATATAGAAAGGATGTGGACACTTTGGAAAGGATTCAGACTTACTAGGATGCTTCCAGATATGAGAAGGCATTGAGGGAACTGAGGCTGTTTCTGTTGGAGCTGAAAATTTGTTGCTGGAAAAACACAGCAGGTCAGGCAGCATCCCTTCAGGAAGGGCTCATGCCTGAAATGTCAATTCTCCTCCTTGGATGCTGCCTGACCTGTGCTTTTCTAGCAACACACTTTCAGCTCTGATCTCCTGTTTCTGCAGTCCTCACTTTCTTCTTTGTTGGAGACCAGGTTGACATGACTTGAGACAAGATAATCTGAGGGTTAGGGTGGAATGTGAGCCTCCATCCTTAGATGGTGAAGCCTAATGAGGGATGATAGATTTAGGACCAATCAGGGTAGTTTCTTCAAGTAGGGAATGTAACCTGCCTGCAACAGTAGTGGACTTGCTGACATTAATGGCTCTTCATATCCATAGTGGAATGGTGCAGGTTAGACGGGCTTCAGATTAATTTCACACTGGCACAGCAAGGGCTGATGTGCCTGTATTGCATTATAACACTTGACTGAGGTTGTCTGGCGTAAAGTCAGTCTCTTCTCCCCACCCCCAATTGTGGCACCTGAGTGACTTTTGTTTTTAGTTTTGTAAACTTGAAACTGAACTGGGTCACAAGTTTCAGAGCAAGCTGGATTTTCTGTTCAAGTAACCTCTGATCAGAAATTCTTGCATTACTGCCTCCCTGTGGTTGGGTTCTTAATCAACTTTGGACTGAATTTGTTCCTGTTTTCAGACCATTGCTTAAGGATGTTTTTTTGCTATCACTTTCTGCAGTCATCCATTTAGCAAATAGTTGTAATTCTGATTTTAGAACAAGGTGGTTAGGTGGCAATTGGCTTGTTTTTTCAATTTCTTATCTGAATAGTGGCACCAAACTAATCTTTTTAGTACACCTTGTCAAGCAAGTAGTGAGCTTGTTGAGTATTTTTATGTCCAAATATGCTGTCTTCCTAATAGGAACATTCTTGAGTGGGAGTAGGCAATTCAGCCCTTCAAACCTGCTCTATTTAACATGGCTGATCTTATCCTGTCTCGATTCTTTTCTTGCCCACTCCCATAGAGCTCTTATTTTCTCTTCCCCCCCCCCCCCCCCCCACAAATCCTTGAAATGAGTTGGTGGTTTTGGCAGCATTTTCACTACTTGAATAGTGAAGGATGCAATTTGAGGGGCCTGCCAAAGAGAAGTTCATTCAGCTGTATTATACTTTTTTAAATTACCTACAATATGGAAACAGGCTCTTTAGCACCAAGTCCACACTGACCCCTGAGTAACCCACCCTAACCAATGCACCTGGTACTAGGCAATTTAGCATGGCCACTTCACCTCACCTGCCCATCCCTAGATAGTGGGAGGAAACCCAGACATGGAGAATGGGCAAACTATCACAGTTGCTAAGATGGGAATTGAGCCCAGGTCCTTGCTGCTAAGGCAGCAGGGCTAGCCACTGTACTGCCCAGGTTGCTGATGAATATTTTTATCTACCAGTTGAGTAGATAATCTGCTGGACAAACTGTGGGTCTAGAGGGAGAATGTGGAGTTGGTGTTGATCCTGTGGTCTGAACAATTCTTTCTGCATTGTTCTGAAGGTGGTCACTGGATTATATTCAGACTCCATTCTCTTCCCTAGATGCTGCCAGACCTGAAGCTTCTTGAGCAACTAGTTTCCAGGTTTCCAACATCTTCTAGTTGGACTGGTTTTTTTGCATAAAAACTAAACTTGACTGAAGCTGCAGTTTCACTGCTATAATACACACCATGCTTTGGGTAGCTTGAGCTTTTAAGGATTGGCTAATGCAGATGCCCTGCCTTAGACTTCAGTACCTTGACATTTGCCAGTTTATTGAATCATTGGTTAGTTGTGACCAGAGGTATCTGGCAATGCCATTCCTCTTGGTTAGGTGCTCATACTTCAAGAATTGTAGCCATAATCTGAGTTTAGGCCCATAAAGACCAATGAAATGCATACAGTTGAATCAACCCACAAGTAGTTTAAGGCTTTGGGGAGCAACCATGTAAAGTTGCTTCACGCAGGCCCGAGGAATGACCACATTCTAGGGTTGGTGGTGACTACATTAGCACCAGTTTGAGGGCCAGCTGAAATTTTTGATTCATCTTACCTTCCCTCCTGGTTGGAAGGGAAAGATTCTGGCACTTAATCAAATTGACATTTCATCTCCAGCCTAAGCTACCATGAAGTAACTTTCACTACTTCACAACAGAAAAATCCAGTTAGCAATTTGTCCCAACTTTTCAATGACTGCCTCCAGATTAACATAACCCCATTTGTCAACACAACTCTTTGATCCATGTAAACATTATAAATCAAGATTTTAACTATTTAAGAATAGCCAGAACTATAGACTGGTGAGCCTGACATTAGTCAGCAAGTTGTTGGAGGGAATCCTGAAGGGAAAGATTGCTTTTGCTTGGAAAAGCAAGGACTGACTAGGGATGTCAGTGTGGCTTTGTGGGGAAATTGTCTCACTACTGTTTTTGAAGTAACAGATTGAGGGCAGAGCAGTAGATGTGATCAATCTAGACTTCAGTAAAGTGTTTGACCAGTTTCCTTATGGAAGACCGGTTAGTAAAGTTATATCTCATGGTGTACAGGGAGAACTAGCAATTTGGATACAATTGGCTCAAAGGTAGTGGTGGGTTGCTTTTCAGACTGGAGGTCTGTGACTACTGGTATACCACGGAACAATGGTCCACTATTCACATTGGGATGTGAACAAAGTATAGCTGAAGGTTGCAGGTGACAAGAATAGTAGACAGTGAAGATTACCTCTGCCCAGTGGCCTGAGTGACAAATGGCATTTGAGGTAAATGCAGGGTGCTGCATTTTTTGGAAAAGCAAATCAGAGCAGGGGCTTAGACACCTTAATGGTAAGGTCCTAGGGAGTGTTGCTGAACAAAACTTAAATCTCCAATACCAGGTTACAGTCCAAGCTTATTTGATGCACTTTCTTTGAGTGCATCCATCAGGTGGTGGTCCTGATGGTGTAACACCTTTTAAAGCTAGTGTTTCCAAATAAGCTTGGACTAAACCTGGTGTTTTAACTTGGTACACCCCAGTCCAACACTGGCATCTCCTAATCATTGCTAAACAAAGGCCTTGGAGTGCAGGTTCATACTTACTTGAAAGTAGAGGTAAATCTATTGAAGGCATGTTTATGCTCCTGTTAAACAGCATGGAGTATAGAGTTGAGGTCATGTGACTATAGGACAGTGGAGAGGCCTCTAGAATATTGCATGCAGTTCTGGCCTGCCTTTCAGAAGATGTTGTAAAATGTAAGTTCAGATTCTCAAGGATGTTGCTAAGGTTGGAGGGCTTGAGCTAAAGGAGAGGCTGAAGAGTGGGACTTTTTTTTTCCTGAAATGTTGGAGGCTGAGGGGTGACCTTAGAAACTTGTAAAATCATGAAGGGCATAATAGGGTAAATATCCAAGGTCCCCTCATAGGGTGGGAGTACAGAACTAGAGGGTGTAGGTTTAGGGTGAGAGGGGAAAGATATAAAAGGGACCAAGGGGGTAACATTTTCAGGGTGTATGGACTGAGCTGCCAGAGGAAATGGTGGAGGCTGGTACAATTGCACCTCAAGCATCTGGATGGGTAATTAATAGGGAGGGTTGAGGGGGATATGGGCCAAGTGCTGGCAAATGTGACTAGATAACCATATTTGGTCAGCATGTTCAAGTTGAACCAAAGGGTCTTTGTGCTGAATGCCTGACTTTAAACTTCTGAATGATAATTTGGTCTCTAGTGACAGCTTGATGGCACAGCCTACCTACATTAGTTTCCCTTCTGCATGAGTCAGGCTGCCAGGGCAAATGTAAAAAGCTTAATGTGCTTTTCCAGCAACAAATCAGGTCAGGCAGCATCCAAGGAACAGGAGAACTGACATTTCAGGCATAAGCCCGTCAGGAGAATCAACATTTCCTGAAGGGCTTATACCCAAAATGTCAATTCTCCTGTTCCTTTGATGCTGCCTGACCTGATGTGCTTTTCCAGCAAGACTTTAAGCTCTGATCTCCATCTAGTCATTTTCTCTGGCTGTGTTTTTAATAAAAAATCAAGCACTGATTCACTAGTTCTCTCAGTCCATCACTGATTTTAGAATAGTGCAATTGAATGTTTTCCCCCTGCAGGATGTGGGGAGGTAAGGGTCACTACTAGTGTCTGTGACTGCATCTACAGGAAGTGTACCCAACTGCAGCTCCTTGAACCATGTTAGGGAATGGGAGCAGAAGCTGAATGAAGTTCCTGATCCTTTGGGAGGTGGAGAGGAATTACAGGGAGGTGGTCACATATCAAGAAGGTAGATGGGTTACAGTTGGGGCAACAAAGGCAACTGGCAGTGCAGGGAACAATTGTCTAGTCCCCTCCATCCCAGTTTTGGATACTGGGAGAATGACTTTACCCCAGTAAAGAACTTGTACTTCAAGGCTTAACCTGGTATAGTCTGTCCCTGTTCCTCAAAGGGGAGGTGAGTAGAGCACTCATTAGGTCCTCCATAGCTTCTATGGGAACAAGATTCATGTTGGTGTTACCTCCCAGGTGCCAGGGCTCATGGCCTATGTCTAGGATCCTTGAGGGGGAGTAGCCCCAAGTCATGGTCCACCTAGGTACTAATTTTCCAGGTAGAAAAAGGGATGGGGACTAAAGGCTGAAATTCAGGAGTTATGGTTGCAGCTTAGTGTTGGAACAGTTATCTCTGGTTTGCCTGTGCTAGTGGCTTTTGCCCAAATGTTGAGGTTTTTCCTGCTCTTCAAATGTTGCCTGATCTGTGCTTTTCCAGCACCACTCTAATCCCCACAGGGATGGTGCAGGAGGGAGAGCTTCAGATAATTGGGGTTCATTCTGGGGTAGGTGGACACTTTATAAACAGAATGCTCTACAGCTGAACCAGAGGATCTCCATTTCCTGACAGGGAAACTTGCTAAGGGTCTAAACTAATTTGGCATGGGAACCTAAATTGTAGGTCATGTCCAGGAGGTTCAGTAGTGAGGTCAAGGATGCAGGAGTTCACTGGCAAGCAATGTGGTTTGAAGTGTCTACTTCAACCAGGAGCACCTGGAATAAGTGGGCTTGCAGCATAGGTTGGTACCTGGGACTTTGTCTCCCTTTCAGAGACATGGACAGGAATGGTGGTTGCAGGTTCTGGGATTTAGCTTCTAAGAACAGAAGATGGTAATGGAGGTGTGGCATTTAATCAAGGACTGAATTACCATAGGGACGTTTTGAAGATTTCTGTTTAGAAACAGGAAAGGAGGTTACCCTGCGTTTTCTACAGGCCTCCAAATAGTTCCAGAAATGCAGAGAAAAGGATTGCAAATTCTAGATAGGAGCAAGACTAACTGGGTAGTTACAGGACTTTATATTTCCAGTCAAATTGGAGAGATATTGTTCAAGTGTTTTAGATGGGACAAAACTGCCCCATGTGCAGGATCAATTCCTGACCGTATGTAGACAAGTCAACAAGGGGAGAGGCCACTAATTTGGTACTAGGTAAAGAACCTGATAAATGTTAAAGTTGAAGGTAGGTGGTCACTTTAATAGTGGCCAAAATTCTATTTGTTTCCTTTAGCAGTGGATAGATATGTAATGCTTGGAAAGGCTATTATGATACAATTAGGCAAGACTTGATGTGTAGGATGGGGAAAGAAACTGCAAGGGATAGGCACAATTGAAATATGGGTATTGTTCAATGACATGTCCTTAAGTATTTACTTTTAGGTAAAGAGAATGTGGTTTAAAGCAGCTTTTCTAAGCTGAAGGCTCATTAGGTTGAGATGTGAAGGCTCACTAGGTGGTTTGAGGTATTCCTGACTAAGGACTCTTGCCCAAAACATCTTTACTGCTCCTCGGATGCTGTCTGAACTGCTGTGCTTTTCCAGCACTGCTCTACTCCAGAATCTGGTTTCCAGCATCTGCAGTCATTATTTTTACCTGCTTGCCATATAGGCTAGCCAGGAAGGACCTTAAGAGCCAGTTAGGTTTTCCTAAGGTTTCTCTCAATGCAATTCACACACCAATTTCTACAATATTAAAGCTGGTGCAAGCAGGGTGACTTCCCTCTTTGACCCTCCTCGCAGGTGGGCAACATCAAGTCAAATGATGTCCTGAACAAAGGAAACACATCCCTTTCTGGTCAGTTGGTAATGCTCAGATACTCTGGCCACTCCCCATAACATCCTATCCCAGATAGTAGGATGATCCTGGGGAATGTCATCTAAACTATTGGATTGAGTTTAATTTCATGGCAGGAGAGTAGTGAAAATGGCTCCCCAAATGAAGGGAGTATCACATTCCTGCATGAATGTCACACTCCCCAAAGACCATTTCTCCCTTTTTTAATATTGCAGGGAGATTGCCCAATTTAATCTTTAACACTAAACCAGGAAGGGCCATAAGTAGTTGGCAGATAGAGAAAACTTTAGGGTTATTCCTGATCCTATTTGTCAGGAATAAATCTCAAGGTTATGGCCAGTGGGAAGTTGGAGTCAGGGAAAGTACTAGATATCTCTTCAGTGTGAATACTGACCAATGTTGAATACTCTGTCGACTACACAGCATTAAGGTTAACAAGGAAATGACTACTAAGTTGAGGGCATGGAGATGTTAGCAATTCTGTAGTGATAAGTCCCCTGGGCTGGATGGGATTTATCCTAGGATTCTCTCGGAAGCCATTGAGGAGATTGTAGAGTTTGGCTTTAATCTTTGGTGGCAGGAATATGGCCAGAAGTCGAGGATAGTAAATATGTCTCAAAGGGAGTAGAGACAACCCTGGTAATCACAGACCAGTGAGCCTGCTTTCAATTGAGCAGTGTTGAAAAGCTTTTTGAGGATTTATTTCCATATAGAGGAATAAGTTGATTAGGAATAGTCAACTGTTGTGAAGGGTAGGTCATGCCTCAACCTTGGTTCTCTTTTTTGAGAAGGTGACCTAACAGGTGGATGAGGGTAAAGCAGTTGTGGGGTATAGATTTTCCATAAGGCCATTGAGCCCACTCTAAATGGGTGGGGTATTTTAACCCCTTACCCACCCTCTCCTCATAGCCCTTAATTCCTTGGTCAAGAATTTATCAATCTGGCTGAAGAAATGTCTCCTTGTTGCTGTTCTAAATTGACCCCTCTAATCCTAAGGCTGTCACTTGTTCTAGTCTCCTTGACTAACATTCCCAGCAGCCACCCTTTCTAAGCCATGCATTATCCAAATTTCTTAGATCTCCCTTCAACCTTCTAAATGCTAATGAATATAATTCCAGGATCCTCAGCCATTCATTGTATGTTAGGCCTAACATTCAGGGATCATCTGTGAATCTCTGCTCGACATGCTCCAGTGTCAGTATGTCCTTCAAAGTTTGGGGCCCAAATTTTCCTTTAAAGCAGTGAAGGTTTCCACAGTACACTATTGCACAGACATGGAATTGGGGTGATTTTAGTTTGCATCAAAAATGAGCTGGAAGGTGGCTGATGGGAAACACTTGCCTGAGTTCAGTTACTATTGTACCACAAGGATCTGTTTTGGGGCCACTGTTACTTAATGTCACAAATGACTCACCTAGAGGGTATAGAAGGATGAGTAAATTTGCCAATGACACTCAGTTGTGGATAGTGCTGAAGGATGTTGCAGGTTAGAGGGACATAAGCTGCAGAGCTGGTCTGAGGTGGCGACTGGAGCTTAATGCAGAAAAGTGAGTTGTCCTTTTGGAAGGAGGAATGCAGTACTGGGCTAATGGTAAGGTTCTTAGACACCAAGATTTCTGCTCCTCTACACTGAGTAAATCCCTGTAAGATGTATATGATTGAGCTTAAGGTTGACCCAGCAACTGTTGCCTAATTGAGCTAGTCTTTGGACAAGACAGTAAGGATGGTTTTATTTACTAAAGGTAAGACTTGAATGTGTCGGGTATTGTAAAGACAAACCTGAAGGAAATAGCCTTTCAAGGCCAGTGCAGGTTACGGTTGGCTGAATTGCTTTATAGAACTGAAACTTTTAAAATTGAAAGCTGTAAGCCAGATCTGCAGCTAAGAACCAAACAAGCCCTACACATCTGAGTAGGCAGTCTTAAATGAGGGATCAAGTGGGCTAAAGGGGTCATGAAATTGCTTTTAGCAAGCAGAATTAAGGAGCATACCAAAGTACTTGCCTAATAAAATGGGTAACTAGACAATGGGTTGGTTCATTAAAGGATTCCTTAAGGAAGGCTGTCCAACCTGAGAATGGGTGAGATTCTGCATCAATGCTCAGGAGAGGAATATGAATGTTTTGGTTGGTCTGGATCACACTTGATGTAAGTAGGGAAGATATGTTGGGTAGGCTAGAGGTTAAGGTGGACAAATCCCCAGGACTGGATGGGATCTATTCCAGGTTGCTGAGGGAGGTGAGGAAATAGCTGGGGCTCTGATTGTGGCATCCTTAAACACAAGTGAGGTGCCAGAGGACTAGAGGGTTGCTCATGTTGTCCCCCTGTAGTAGGGGTATTCTGGGTAACTACAGACCAGTGAGCCTGATGTTAGTAGGAAAGTTGCTTGATAAGTTGAGTGATTAAAATCATTCTTCCATACAAGAGAATGGGCTGATCAGTGATAGACAACATGGTTTTGTGTGGGGAGATCATGCTTTACCAACTTAATAGTTTGAAGTAACCAAGTTGAAGGGCTATTCTATACATGGACTTCAAGGTTCCCTGTGGTAGACTAATGGAGAAGTGAAGTCATGGTGTGCAGGGTGTTCTAGCTAGGTGGATAGAGAACTGCCTGAGCAACAGGAGACAGAAGTAGTTGGGAGTTTTTCAATGGAGAAAGTTTATCCATCTTCTAGAAGGCACTGATAAAGTTTGCAGATGACACTAAGATTGGAGTAGCAGAAAACAAGGTACTGCCAGAATACAGGAGAATACCAACTGGAGAGTTGGGCAGAGAAGTGGCAGATGGCTTTCAATCCAGAAAAATGAGGTGATGCATTTGGGCAAGACTAATTCTAGAGCACATTATACAGTGAACAGAAGAGCCTTGGGAAAAGTTGGGCAGAGATCTGGGAGTACAGGTCCATTGTACCCTGAAGGTTCCTGCACAGGTGGTTAGTGGTCAAGGCATATGGTATGCTTGCCTTTGGATGGGGTATGAGCTGGCAAGTCATGTTAACATGTACAAAGCCCAGTCCAACACCAGCATCTCCACAACACTTGTACAAGACATTGGTTTGGCTGCATTTAGAGTACTGTGTATGGTTCTAGTCACCACATTACCTAAAGGATGTGAACACTTTGGACCAAGTGTTGAGAAGGTTGGCAAGAATGTTGCCTGATATGGAGGGTGCTAGCTATGAAATGTTGAGTAGATTAGGCTTATTTTCCTTAAAAACAATTGGGGGTGGGGACCTGATGGAGGTGTACAAAATCTTGAAGGGTATAGACAAGGTGGATAGAGACCTCCCTTTCCCAGGGTGAAGGATTCAATAGCAAGCGTTCTCTTTCAAGGAGAGGTAGAAAGTTAAGGGGATACATGCAGCAAGTACTTCAGAGGGTGGTGGTGCCTGGAATGCTCAGTAGAGGCAGGCACGATAGATTCATTTAAGATGTCTGGATAAATGCAGGAATAGGTGGGAGCAGAGGGATACAAGTGCATAGGAACTGACTGGGCTTAGACAATACATTTGAATCGGCTCCAGCTTGGAGGGCTGAAAGGGCCTGTTCCTGGGCATAATTTTTTTTGTTCTCTTTATGCAGATTCAATTGTGTCAAGGATAATGCAGAGGGAGGCTGTTTGGTCAATCAAGTCTGATCCAACCCTCTGAGCATCCCATCCAATCCCAACCTCCCCCTTACCATGGCTAGCCCACCGAACTAGACACTACAACACAATTTTTAGCAAGGCCAATATACTTGCCCAGATTGGGGAAAGCAATGCAGACACTGACATTTTAAACTCTAGTCACCCAAAGCTGGAATCCAACCTCATTTCTGGTGCTGAGGCAGTAAAGTTTTTTTATGGGGGTGGTTGTCAGACATTTCCAGCATAGATACAGACCATTCAGTCCAAATTGTCCATGCTGACCACCTATTCCCAACCCTATCTAATCCCACCTGCCAGCACTTGGCCCATATCCCTCTAAATAGTTACTTATTCATACCCCAACCAGATGCCTTTTTAAATGTTGCAATTGTACTTGCCTCCACCACTTCCTCTGGCAGTTCATTCCATACATGTGCCATCCTCTGAAAAGGTGCTGCTTAGGTCTTTGATTATATCTTTGCCCTCAACCTATGCCTTCTAGTTCTAGCCTCCCTTTTTCCCCCTGCATCCTATCCAGGCCCTTCAGGTTTTGTAACCTCTAATGTCTTCTAGAGATTCTTACATGATCTAACTGCAATACACAAGTTCTCTGAACAGCCAAACTTCTAAGCAAATACAGTATAAACTTTGGAGAAACTGTTTAAGCTCTTCATGCTTGAAGCATGTAGAGAGGTCTCTGAACAAGGAAACAGGCCCTTTTTATACAATCTTAGCCCCTAGTCACATGCCTCTTCAAGACAATGCAGTGACCACATTTCCAGAAACAACATAAAATCTCCTCAATGGCAAAATCTGAATTGTTTTTATAGGAGTAGTCAACATTCCAACTAATGTCTCCAGATGATGCAGATTAGTGTGGAAATAGGCCCTTCAGCCCAAGTCCACACTGACACTCCAGAGCAACCCATTCCCCTACACTTAACATGACAGGCAATTTAGCATGGTCAATTCACACCTAACCTGCCCACTTCAGACTGGGAGGAAACCCACAGACATGGAGAAGTGCAACTGCCTGAGTTTGCAGAGGTGGGAATTGAACCTGGGTCTGTGCTGTGAGGCAGCTGTGCTAACCACTGCTGCCCAATTATATCTGAATAATAGGTCATGCAGATGGCTCAATGTAAGAATCTACATTACCATCCCTTTCCAATATCCTGCAGGTCAGCAAAGCACATTAATCTAATGGTGAGGGTATTTTAACTCTTCTACATTTCAAATGAACTTGTTTAACTTGGTACAAGTTGCCTTGTTCAGGGCACCAAATTTAAGGTTCCTTGGATATCCTTACTGATAGTTTCCCTAATTATTTCATAATGCATTCCTGTTTAATACTCTATAGTTTGAAAATAGAATATTCACCCCCTTGGAGAGAATTTCCCATTGGTTCAACTTTTCATAACCTGTAAGTCTATACAGCTGAGGCAAGCTAAAGTCTAAAATTCACGTTTCAATGTTTGTCTAGTGTCTTAAAATACCTGTCACTTAATTTTGTAATGGGAATTGATTGAGAACATCTGGAAATGTGTCTGATTTACATGTAAACATCAAGATGACACCTGATCTAATAAGACTAATAGATTCAAATTTTTTTAGAAGTTGCCTGAAGGTCTGTCACTAATCATGAAGGCAAGATGTCAGCACAGGCCTGTCACATTCCTGACTAATAGACAACAGTATTTGGTGTGGCCAAATCAGCGAAATGGCCTCCTTTGCTCTTGTCATTTCATGAACATCCATTTCTTTTTGAGGGGAAATCAGCATAGTCTAGAGCCTACTGGTTATACAAAGCTGCTTAATTGGCTCCCTTTTTTTAGCTCTTTTTGTTCTTTTAGCCAGTTCAGTTGTCTGAAGCTGGGCTGAATAATTCTGTTCACTGACTATTTGAGTAACTTTGCAATATTGCACATTGAGTTATAGGCTTGGTGCAGTTGGCTAGAGATCAAGTCCACATGGACCCAGTTATCCAAATTGCTCTGGACACCATGGGTTCACTTTTTGACCAGGTCTAATGCAATGTTTTAAAAACTTGACAGATTATCTTGTCCCCCTTGCACACTCAAATGTGCGTCACCACCTTCAAGGTTAATTCTCTTATTCAGAATAAAGATCCTGCAAAGCAATCATGCAGTTTCTATAATATTTGACTAAGTCCTACAATTTACAGGTAATGCAAACATTCTTATTGGCAAAACAGTTGCACTCTATTTGTACTTGTCTGACACTTAACTACCTGGAATTATCTTAATGTCTCCACCTATGTATTCTGCCACTGCTTCTGAAGCAGTGTTCTCAAAGCTGAGTTTAAATCTAGTGTCGTGACTTCTAACTCAGCCATTAAAACATGATTTGGGGATGCCACTGTTGGAGTGGGGTGTACAATGTTTAAAAATTGCATTATACCAGGTTATAGTCAACAGGTTTAATCTGAAGCATAGCTTTTGGAACACCACTCCTTCACCACCACCACTGAAGGAGCAGTGCTTTGAAAGCTAGTGCTTCCAATTAAACTACTTAACCTAGTACCAACAGATCATTCTTGAGCATTTCAACTCTCCCAGCTTGGCCTGCAGCAAACTGGCCTTCCATGTGGGCTAATTCTCTCCAATGGCACTACAGGTGGACTGCAATGGTATAAAGCAGCTCACCATCCCAACTAAGGATGGGCAATAAATGCTGGCCACATCCCACAGTTCTAATCACTTAAAATTTAGACTATAAATACACTAAAATCCAAACTGAAAGCTCATTTAAAGCTATTGTTCAGCTTGTGTCCAACAGTGTTCTGACTTCACAGCAGTCATTGTGCATTTTAAATGGCTATCCATTGAGTGTCTTTCAAAAAACAAACTTAAGACACTTGAAGGAATTGTCTAAATGGAGTTATACTTGACAATATTCTAAGTCAGGGTATGAAGGATCCTGCAATAAGCAGTTCTTGACACCCAAGCATTGAATCAATTGGGTTTCAACTGGAATCACATGCCATATTGACTCTTTCTCTTGGTAAGTTAAACCAAAAGCCAGGGCTTTTGCCCAAAACATCAATTTTCAAAGCTACTTGGATACTGCCTGAACTGCTGTGCTCTTCCAGCACCACTAATCCAGCATCTGCAGTCATTGATTTTACCCCACTCTTAATGATAAACCTGCCTCTGAGCCATAGGCTAAAGTCCAGTCCTAGATATGCATATGAACTAGCTGAAATATTTTACCATTAGTAGTGTAAATTTGTCAAATCACTAAACAAATACTAAAACTGGAATAGGACATCACTCCTGCACAAGGATAACCTTGTGAAATCCCACTTTTGGGATTTTGTGGAGTAGAAACAACCCTGGATTCAGGTCCTGACTGCTAGAAAAGTGCATCTTAATGTGATTATCTAGTCTTTCAAAATAATAACAGTAGATTCATAGCCAAATGACAAGTTAATGTGGCTCCTGTAGTGCAAGGATAGTGTCCTACCTGTTCAAGTCTCCAGCACTTAGGCTTGTTTTCCCAAACATTTTAATAATGCCAAGTACTAAAGCTGATTCAGTGTCACTTCAGTTGTAAATATTGTTTCATTCTCATTAGTTGGTACTTGAGTAATGTAAACAGCAACTTTGTACAAATGTTGAACAAAATCTTTTTCTCTT
This sequence comes from Chiloscyllium punctatum, assembly GCF_047496795.1. Taxonomy (NCBI): domain Eukaryota; kingdom Metazoa; phylum Chordata; class Chondrichthyes; order Orectolobiformes; family Hemiscylliidae; genus Chiloscyllium; species Chiloscyllium punctatum. The sequence continues at coordinate 5,100,358 of NC_092750.1, read as the reverse complement.
CCAGCCACAAAAATGACATCTAGGAAGAAAGTTTTGCTGAAAGTCATTATCTTGGGAGATTCAGGGTAAGTTATTTTATCACTTTTTAAAGATTTTGTGGATGAGCTACCTTTTTTTATCAACAAATGACTTGTACAAAATCCTAGTTAAGCTTTGCTTCCCAACTTGCTCCCTTAAACTTGCAGACAAATGCAAGAGAAATTTCACATCTTACCAGACCTGGAAAGAAACTAGTAAAGTCCAATGACTCTTCAGAACTGAAAGGGCTTGGAATGTTTAAGTATGAAAGTGTAAAACAGTTGCTCTTACTGAGCAAATAAGATGGGGAAGGAAAGTTGTAACAACAAGTATGCATAGAATTCTTACAATGTGGAAACCAGCCATCTTTGGTCCCATAGGTCCACACTGACCCTCAGTAACCTACCCAGACCCATTCCCTTCCCATACTGTACACTTTACCCTGACTAATCCACCTAACCTACATACCCTTGAACACTGGGCAACTTAGCATGGCCAATTTACCTAAATCCACCACTTTGGATTGCAGGTGATAACCAGAGCTCCTGGAGGAAACCAGACATGGAGAGATTGTGCAAACTCTCCAGTTACCAAGGCTGGTGTCCAACCTGCTTCACTTGCACTGAAGCAATAGTGGTAACCACAGTCACTGTTCAGAAGCTGAATTAAGCTTTAGGCTATAACATGCCTAAACAGTGTTCCTGGCACAAGTTGTTGTGGTCTGAATGATTGGAATGACTAATCCAGATCATTGCTATAAACCAAGCAGGTGTTCTCTAAAGCAGTCACCCAGTTGGCATTGTTCTTAATGTAAAGGAGACCATTGAAAGGCAAATAGACTAGATTAAAGAAAAAGCAAGTGAAGCTCTGCATCAGTCTGATTTTAGACCTTGGACAGTGAAGAGATGAATGGTTGATTTTGCAATTTTAGCAGTGGCATAGATGGTGCCATGGGGAGTAACTGAAGTGGGCAGTGTAATGGAAGGAGCAGTTTCTCTGGCTTGCTGGCAAGATGTTTCCTGGCTGCCTCTTGGAGCTAAAACTCCTACTGTTTGTACTCTTTCAATATTGCAACCTGATGAAGACCACTTTTTTGGGAAGATGAGGGCAGATATCCAAGAAGAGTTGGGAATGGCTGGCTTTTGTGCTGTACCTGTCCTGTTATCTTCAATGATCCATGTACCCCTCCACTCCACCTCCTGCTTAGAATTGACCCTCTTGTTTTGGTGTCTTACTACCAAATGTTCACCTCACTTTGCAGTGAAGTTCCTCTATCACTTGTCTGCTCACTTGTCATCTGCAAACTAAGTTATCCCACATATACCCAATCACTTAATCAAGGAAAGGGTTACAATGCTGTCACTCCATAGAAGCTCTCTCAAAACTTTGAGCCAAGAAGGGAAATATCAGATTGCTTGCAATTTTTTTTAACACTGCAAGATCTAAACCACATTCTGTATTTACATGAGTACAGCTCATGACCCCAAGTTGTCATCCCTTGACGTTACTTTGGGTCCTGGCTGCTATGTTGGGTCATCTGTCAAAGTCTATAGCTAATGAGCACTTCAAATCTGAGAATTGTTCTGGTCCTCTTATGGTGATAAACTAAAGTATTTGGGTCGCTTAGTTTAAGACACCTTGCTTGTGGCACCTCATAAAAACATTGTTTTGATATGGCTGACTGGTTTACTCTACCCCCTCTGACTTTTTTGTAGTGCTTAGGTAGTTATTCCCCATCCAGGGCTAAAGACTGGAACACCTATCTAAAAGATTTAAGGGTGGTGGATGTGGGTACTTGCCCATTTGGACACATAGCATATGGGCAGTGAGCAAGTGCATTTAATTGAGTTTAGGATTGTTTGACTTAAACTGAAGGGTCTGTTTCTGTGCTGCATGACTTGAGGCTTTAAAGGTAGTTGGACAATTGTTCTGCAAGTTGATCTGAGCATATGTGTTAAGAAATTCACATGTTAACCCATCTCACCCAAATTTGTTTCCAACTTGGAAACAGGATTTATGGGATAGTTGAACTTCAAGGTCTTATTATGGGAGCTTGTAAGAGGGGGTGGTGTTTTAGTGGCTAACATTATAGCTGTGTTTAGGAGCCTATTCCTAGGAATAGGTTCAGAGGTTTTGTATCTCAAACATCACCACTCTATTGGGGTTGTACAATAGACCCTATTGTTAGCAGGAAATGGAGAAGCAAATATCTTAACCATAACCCTATTTGTAAGAATAGTGATGTTGGACCCTTAACAGACTGGGACTGCTATAGTGTTAAGGATGTGGATGAAGAGGAATGTGTACAAGGTTTTCGGATTCAGGATGTAGATGTACCCAATGGAGAATAAAACATTATCTTGTGGGAATTAAAGAGCAGGTGACTGAGTTTTAAGGGGAGCATTTGAGTAGTGAGCATAATTCTTAGCCTTAAAATAGACAGAAGGATAGACTGGATCTAAAAGTTGAAGTTCTAAATTGGAAGAAAGCTAGGTTTGACCATATCGTAAAAACATTCAGAAGTTGAACCTTGCAGTTCAGGGACAGCTAGGAAATGGGAAGCCTTCAAGACAGTCACCCCACTAGGTAACACCTTCAGTGGGCCTCAGATGAAACACTAGTCCTGCTTTCTGTTTGAATAGACATCTTATGGAAAGCAGGACTTGTTAACAGTGCTCATTAACTGAAGATGTTGCCTAGTCAGGTGACAATGTTTGGAAATCTTTCAGCTCAGTGAGCAAACCTACATCCAGAATCTCCACCTGAGCTACAAATCTTAACTCATTGGGAAGTCTTTCAGACTGAGTTAGTACATTCCTGTTAATGTAGGGAAAGGCTGGTAATGTGGAAATGCTGACTGAAGAAACCGGTTTTGGTCAAGAGTAAAGGTTGTAATGTATTTGCACCCTTTGACTCCCTGAGTAGTATAAAAGCAAGGGTAATCAGGGCAAAAAGGGGCAAGAGCATGGCAAATGGGGTTTTGGAGGGATCAAAGGGATTTTAAAACTTCAAGACAAGGGTAACTTTGGGGGGGGGGGGAGGGAAATAGGGCCTCTTAAAGATCAAGGCCAAATGTGGAACCACAAATGTTTCACATCTCCTTACCATGGAGAAGGATATGGAAGACTATTGTGGGGGAAATGATACTTTTCAATGTTACTTATGGTAGTGCTGGACAAATCCCTAGGACCTGAACCAGTGTACCCAGAAGCTAGGAAAGTCAGCTGGGCCTCTTGCTGACATTTGTATTATTGATAGTGACAGGCAAGGTGTGAGAAGACTAACATGGATTCTTCTCCTTCCCCACCACCCTTGAGGCAAAGATGGTGGCTATCTAGGAAGAAGATGTGCTGTGGCATGGAGCTCAGCAACAAGTGGGATGAATTTCTAACCCACCCAACCTGGACCATTGATATCCTGGGACTCCTGAAAGCTGAGTCTCTACTGCAAAATTACCTGAATTTTTCTCCATCCAGAGAAGGAGCATCCAATGTCTGGTCCATGGCCCAGCCTGTAAGATTGACTAGATTGGTTACCCTTCGGAGCTCCTTCACCAGGGCCTGGTAGGCAGAGAAGTTGGTCTCTATTCTAACATGCTGTAGAAGCATTAACAGCAAGGAGACCTGGAAAGAGGACCGATGAGGTTGAGCAGTCAGTGTTGGAAGCTGATACCAGTTCCTCCAAGGATAGGATCCAAATGTAGAATCAATTTGCATTACTAAGTGGATGATCTTGCACAGGAGAGAAATACTTGGGTCAGTCTGCTGGAGGGTAAGGAAGGTGAGCAGCTGGTAGAATGAGGGCTGGTTGCTGAAATGCTTTTTTTGGAGGCTAAAATGAGACTTGATCAAGAAGGCTCACTGGGTCACAGCACAGATTGGGTTTGGGTCAATGTCCTCATTCTACAGTTTCTTTTTTAGAGGTAGAGAATTCTGGAAGCTTCCAGAGTCTGGAAGATTCCAAAAGCCCTAATTAACAAGGTTTTTTTCTAGTACTTAGCAATGGTGATCCAGAAAAGATAATCTCTTCCTCAAGAGAAGGCTGAGGGAGCTTGGGATCTATATGGGTCCCATCAGGCAGGGCTTAGGATCACCCTTGATGGAGATTTAGATTGCTTTGACACCTTCTAGGCCGGAGACTAGACATTGTACCTACTGAAAATTGTACAGATTAAGTTAAAGTGTTTAGGTGTCCTTTTTTAAAAAGGAAAATCAACATTTTGGGCCAAAGCCCTTCAAATCATTCCTGATGAAGGGCTTTGGCTTGAAACATCTGTTTTTTCCTGCACCTTGGGTGCTGCCTGACTTACTGTTTTTCCAGCACCACTCTAATCTAGACTCAGCATCTGCAGTCCTCACTTTGTTCTTAAACAGTAAGTCTAGGACTTTTTTCTCTTGGTAATCTGGTTTAAACCAATGTTTGGCAGTTGATGTGCACCTTCATATTCTACTAAAGGATGTGTGGGATATTCACCCCTTTTTAAAAAAACTTTATTCACTGTTCCATAGTGTTTGTTTGCTTGTTTGCAGTGTGGTTCTAGGTAGGAAAAGGAGAAAAGGTTGGGATGGCTAGATGCATACTTGCAGGCAATTTATACCCAGTTCAAGTACTTAAATGCCCAGGTTGCAGTTTCCCAGCAGGATGGGGAAACTGGGTTTTGGGCTAGGTGGTTGCCCTTTGGGCAGAAGGGTGAGTTCCCCTATTAGCATTTTGGTTTTGTGTATATAACTTTATTTTTGGCTTTGTAGATCTTGTGACACTAAGGATCAGTTTTTGTGGCTTCAGTTCCTTCTCTAGAATCTAAATCCTACTACAGGAGGTTATGGCTAAGACTCAATTAGATGGTGTACCTGGAATATCAAGGGAGTTGCTCTTCAATTCCTAGAAAGAAGGTACTTTGTTGCAGGAGACTCCCTTGGATGATAGGGAGCACTTGAATCTATAACAGTGGCTTGGTCAGATTTACTTCATTTCTAAGCCAGAAAGTGGTTATTAGATGACATTACAGCGTGGAAACAGGCCCTTCGGCCCAACAAGTCCACACCGCCCCGCCGAACCGCAACCCACCCATACCCCTACATTTATCCCTTACCTAACACTACAGGCAATTTAGCATGGCCAATTCACCTGACCTGCACATCTTTGGACTGGTGGGAGGAAACCGGAGCACCCGGAGGAAACCCACGCAGACACGGGGAGAACGTGCAAACTCCACAGTCAGTCGCCTGAGGCGGGAATTGAACCCGGGTCTCTCGCGCTGTGAGGCAACAGTGCTAACCATATATTGGTTAGGAATCTTCTCTTTAAGTTACTAATGTTCAAGACAGGAGCTTTTGTAATGATCAAAGTATTGACAAATGGAAGGGTATGGTTTGAAATATTTATTGCCCTCTGGCCCATACCATCAAATTTTTGGCAGGTGTGCTTTCTAAGCTAATCAGTCTTGAATCCTGACCTATCACTTATAGGGGAGATTAAATGTCTCATGACCCACAATAGACAGGTTGCCCAAAGACCCCTCTACAAATTAAACAATTAGTGGATCTGAGGAATATCCACTCTAGGCAGGGATTTTGTTTTTACAATCCTGGTGCCATCTCTGCAAATTTGGGTTTTTGACCCCACAGTAACACTGGACTTAGTGGCATCTTGTACAATAGGTAATATTACCATCACTGATCATGCTCCAGTGTACCTCTACCTCTTGAGATAAGGATGCTAATGGATCTGATGTACTGGCAAATCATCCCTTTACTCTAAGATTACTTGTAGAGTAATTCTCTAGGGAATTTCAGGCATTCCTACCCATGACTCTAGCTCTGTTAGTAGCCCATCTGTCCTTGGGGAAACTGCCAAAGCCTATGCCAGGGTTACTTATTTCCCCTTCCAGTAGGAGCAGCAACATCTCAAAGCATGGCTGAAGGCAGCTGACAAGCCTGGCTTTGACAGGCCCTTGGTCAAACTACAGGGATTATGGTGCTGCAGTCTGCATTGAATTGTGTTCACAGACAAAAGAGCTCTTGCAAAGCAAAGATTACACAAGCATGGTGACAGGTCAGGCAAATACTGGCATATATTGCCAAAAATGTACCTCAAGCCATTACAGCAATTACAGGTCTGGGAACCTAACATGGACTCCAAAAATTAGGCATTTCAATTGGGTATAACAATCTAGGCTTGAGGAGGTGCAGGCCACAGTTAAGGATCTGGAGCTCCTGGGCATAACTCCTCCCCAACAGTCTTTATGGTTTATATCTTGCAACTTCCCAGGCAAGATGTCCCCTTATTAGCTTGCTGGTTTTGGACAAAATGAGGACTGTTCAGGGATATTGCCATAACCCAGTAGTTAGCAATCCTGCTCAAGCATGAAGTGCAATTTGGCAGAGGGAAGGCAATATTGGCAAAACATCTTCTCTTACACCTACAGTGGGTATGTCTGGTTTTCAACCAGAGATGATGGACTCAGGATTTAAACATTGGGTAGCTAGGCATGTCTTGCATGGGTGATTTGAGGGAGATGCAAGCATGTATTTCCATGCTGACTGATCAAAGGACAAGCTAGCTACCCAACCTTAAGTTGGGGATTCATTCAAAGACTACATTTTTGACTGTCTAAATCTGACAGGAGGGTACTTGGTGCAAGTACATGTTCTGTCAGCACTTTATCACCAATTGGAAGGTGCCCCCTCAGTTCACAGGATGTGGGAGAGCTAGGTATTGAGGTCTCCTCAGCATGGCAAGATATTTGCAAAAACTCATCAGTTTGCAGTTGAAAGATTCTCCAGGGTCCTCTGCCTCTAGACCATTTGTCAAAATTTAAACTAGTGGTATCTTCAAGTCCCTAGTGCAGGGTCTGTACAGGCACTCCTTACCTGTTATCCCTGGGCCTGTGGTAGGCTTCAAACCTACTGAAGTGGGTGCAATAGAGGATGTTGGGTGGAGAAGGACCTAATCTTTTGACCTGCCCAGTATGTTCCCTGCCGATGCAGAAAGTGATAAGTTTGTGCAAAGGATATCTCCGTTTGGGTATCCAAAACTCCTCAGGTTGACCAGATTGTCATGGAGCATATCACTTGGATTTTCTCAAGTATGGTACACCACAAAACTGAATTTTAAGATATGGCAGCCCTCTTTGGGATAGTGGCAGACAAATGTGCCCAAGTAACTGGTTTTTATATAAGTTTTTACAAGCCCAATTTCCAGAGGAGGAACTGCAAACATGGCTGTCTTGTCTAAGTGGAGTTATTAATTTTATATACAAATAATACATGTACATGAGGGGAAGTTGGGTTTACTTGTTCTTAGTTCTTGCAGCAATTCAAAATACAACTTTTCAATTAAAAACTAAGATCAGGAAAAGCCAGGTAACTATAGACCAGTGTCAGGCTTACTAGGGAAGTTGGAAGAAATTGAGGGTTGATATGACTTGGAAAAGTGGGGACTGATTAAGAATAGTCAGCATGGGTTTTTGAATGGGGAAATGTCTCCACTTGTGGTTTTTTTTGTTTTTTGCAGAAGTATTGAAGACTTGAGGACTGATCAATAGTGATCTTTCTGGACTTCAGTAAGGCATTTAACAAAGTTCATGAGACTGGTTAGCATATTAGATCTCCCAGATACAGGGAGAGCTCTGTTTGGGTAGATAGGCTTCCAGTCTGAAGTGGCTGGCTGTAAAAGGACTGGTGTTGAGTCAACCATTTTTGTCACTAATCACATCCAAATCACTTGATGTAAAAGGAATTATGGGTAACTCTGCGGATGGCACAAATCCAACCTAGTGCATAGCAAAAATTACCTGAGTGCAAAGGTCTTGATCAGATGGGCCAGTGTGCTGAGGAATGATAGATGAAGCTTAATTTGGATGAGGTAGTGTATTTAGATGGGCCAGTCAGGGCCAAGCTTGTACACCTTAATGGTATAGTCCTAGGGTGTGTTCTGAACAAGAACTTGAGTACAGGTTTATAGTTAAAATGAATTGCAGGTAAATGGGTGTTCATAGAACAGAACATTACAGCACAGTACAGGCCCTTCAGCCCTCCATGTTGCTCTGATCTGTGGTACCAAACTGAAGCTTATCTAACCTACACTTTCATCCAATGTTCATTGCTTATCCAACAATTGCTTTAAGGGCATTTAAGTTGGCAAGTCTACTATTGTAGGCAGGGTATTCCACACCCCTACTAAGTAAAACTCCCTGACATCCATTCTATATCTGTCCCCTTGTGCTAGCCATCACCATCTGAGGAAAGGCTCACCATCCACCCTATCTAACCCTTGTGTCTCAAGTCACCTCTAACCTTCACTAACAGCCTCCAGTCCCTCCTGTTCCTCAACCTACCTTCCATACCAGGCAGGATCCTAGTAAATCTCCAAACCCTCTTCCCAAGCTTTCATACCCCTCATGATGCACTAACTAGAACTGCACCAGAGTCCTTTGTACAGCTACAGCATTACCTCATGGCTCCAACTCAATCCCTCTGCCTTTGGAAAGCTAACACCCCATATGCCTTAACCGATCAACCTGGGTGGCAGCTTTCCAGGCTCTACGTACATGGACACAGATCTCTCTGCTCATCTACACTGCTGAGACTCTACCACTTGGCCCAGTACTGTGTATTCCTGATTCACCTTTTTTCCACATTAAACTCCATTTGCCCCACAGCCTAGCTCTTGCAGCTTATCTGTCCCTCTAACCTAAGCCTCTTTCAGTACTATCCGCACTCCACTGACCTTAGTGTCACTTGCATCCTTCTATGTCCTCTAAATCACTTATGACAAACAGCAGTGGCCCCAAACAGATTTCCATATTACTAGTAACTGAACTCCAGGATGAACACTTCCTATCAGCCAGCTAGCTAATTTGATCAATTGCTAAATCTCCCTTAATCCTTTCTTTGTGCAATAGCTATTGAGGAACATTTTTTAAATTAAACTCCTTACTGAAAGAGGCCAAATAGGCTGGTGTTTTTACCAGGGAAAAACACCATGACTGCAAATGCTGGAAACCATATTCTGGATTAGTGGTGCTGAAAGAGCACAGCAGTTCAGGCAGCATCTGAGTAGCTCGAAGCTACTTGGATGCTGCCTGAACTGCTGTGCTCTTCCAGCACCACTAATCCAGAATATGGTGTTTTTTCCTGTGTTGGAGGTTGAGCGTGACCTTTTTAAGAGGTTGGTTGATTGAAAGAGTGGCATAGATAGGATGAATAAAGTTTTTCTCCAGGGTGGTTGCCTAAAACTTGAAGGCATACCTTTAAGGTAAAGGGAAGATTTAAAAGGGACTTTAGTGGAGACATTCCATGCAGAGTGGCGCATGTGTAGAATGAGCTGCTAGTGGACACTTGTACAATTGCAACTTTAAAAGTCTAGAGAGGGATATGGGCCAAATACCAGCACATGGGGCTGGATTAATTGACCATATTTGGTCAGCATTGATAAGTTGGACTGAAGGGCCTATTTCCATGCTGTATATCTAACATTATGGCTCAGACTCAGTAACTGCCATCCAATTTAGAATGTAAAGGAAACTGAAGTTTGCAAAACCAATAGAAAAGATGCCTTCCAATTGTAGGATAATCAGATTGCTGTATCAATGAGTTAAATTCATCAAATTGTATGAATGGCCTTTCATAGGGGCTCACATTTTTAGCATCCAAAATACAGGGTGAGGAACTTGTGGATTTATTTGAACATTAATTTACCATTACTAACTTGCTCAATATTGAGCATTAACATTCAGCCACAGCCATTTACTCAACGAGCCAAAGGGGAGAAGGATTAGCAATTACTGACATTTTCCCATCTGCAATGCATTCTTGAAAGTAGATTATTTCATTCTTTGCCAAAATATGAAGTTTTTATAAATCTTTGGATTGAGTGAGATTCAGTGAATTATGCCAACTGAGCATGAGCTGAATGGCCATCCTGAATCCTTAAATTTTAAGGAACTCACTTTCAAATGTAAGCTTGGTGTTTTGTGTAATCATTAATACACTTTTGGGAATATTCCCAATTAGGCACCAATTATGACTAATGTCATGACTTGGCTTTGTCTCTGAAGCCTCACTACCTTCTCCCCAGCCCCACCCCTCCCCATTTTATATCTCCACCCCAGAGGCTCCCAGGCTCATTCCTGATGAGCTCCAGCCCAAAACTTCAGGTTTTCCCTGCTCCTCAGACTCTCTGACCTGTTGAGCTTTCCCAGCAACATACACTCAATTCTGATCTCCAGCATTTGCAGACCTCTCCTTGGTTTTTTTGTCTCTGCAGTCCAACTTTGGCTTGCTTTAGACCAGGTTACCACTTTAAATCTGCATAGGAGATGCCCTAGCCATTTTTTTTTAGCTAAAGCTTGCTTCTCCATTTTCACTTAAAGCATAAATTGGTTTGCTCTTGAGGTTCCCTAAGACTTGGCTTTGCAGTCAAAGGTGAGCAATCTTGTATAGCTTCATTTTTTAGCTTGTTCACCCTGTTGCTGCTTTTCAACTGAAGATTATTTTTACCAGTTTTAAATGTTTGGTAAAGCAGATTTTCATTCCCCAGCTTGCCCCTCTTTGGAATAGTGTCTTTTTGGCACCTGTTCCCATGTGTAGTTTATGCTAAGATTTTATGAAGTATGAAAAAGCTGCACAAGGAAACAGATCCCAAAAGACAAACTAGTCCAAAAGGGACAAGCTGGGAATGTTTGGCAAAGCAAATTTGAAGACATTGGTAAGATGTCAATTGGACTTGATTCTAATATGGCTAGATTATAGCCACCCTTCAATCTCTTAGTGTCTAAATGTGTAAATGTATCAGCAATCTGACTTCAGGTTGCAGTGGGCACCTCCCCTTAGGACCATAGCAGTATTTGTGGCTGTTTTCCAAAAACAATTCAACTACATACCCTTGCCCCATTACGGTTTTCCTCTGACCCTTTGTCCTTTGTAATCTTAGCAGAGGTACCTCCACTGCACCCCCCCCCCCCCCCCCCCCATTATACACTTTCTATGACCACAAATAGATTTTTAATTGCCCTCAAACTAAAGAAAAGCCCTCCCCTGTCATTACACTGCAGACAAGGCTGAAGAGTTTCATGAATTTCATGTTTGGTATCATCCAGTGGCCACTTTGTGCCCTCAAATGGAAAGGGCACCAAAAACTAGCCAGACCACCATCCTATTTAATTTTTTTTTTACATAGCTTAGTATCTTTGCTTTACCTATTGATTTAACAGATCCAAGGATTCTTTATGTTGAGTACATTCTTGGCTTTTCCCCCATTTTTACCATACTTACCACAGTTTTCTTGCCATGCTCTAAATTGCTATAAATAGTCTCTTCAACCAAGCAAAATCTTCATCCTTCTAACCAGTTTCACTGTGCATAAATCAATGTTCACTGAACCGATCAACTTAAATAGACAAAACTCTTGCAGGTCATTTCTAGATTAATGTAATCAGGTATTTTGGGTTTACCACAACTGGCCACAGGTTAACTGCTGTTTGGTGGCAAGTGTTTTTTCTATAGTTTAAACTTGGATACCTGTTTAGTGAATGGGTTTGATGGTTTTTTGCTGGCCATTCTTCTTGTCCACTATTTTCTACATTGCTATTTGGGCTGAGTATACTAATTGCTTGACCTCTTTAATTTTTGGAAAGTTATTCCATGCGTGAGCAATGTTGACAATACCATACAATTTGGAATAAGAAGCTGCCACTTTCTCTGAGCCTGCTTTTTAAATGAAAGTTGAAATCTGGTAATCTCATTCTCTCTCCTGACCACATTGAATAATTGAGAATCTAGCTACCATGTTCTAGAATAATCACCCCCATTTTCCAGCATAATGCAGATCCAAATTTCCCAAGAATCTAAAACTTTCCAAATTTCTAGTCTCCACTCTGGCATGTGGGTACTGAATCAGTAATATGAAGAGCACAGATTGTGTACACCAAGCCATGTGTTTCAATGCAAGAAACATTATGTACTTCAATGATGACTAGGAGATGGACATGAGGAAGAATCAAGAGTTCAGGATGTTCTCCATCTGAGCTGAAAGTGGTGGTGTAAGGAGGCTTCACTGTTTGAGCCTTGGTCAAATTGAATGCCACTTGTGGCTGAAGTCACAATCTCTAGTGGCACCTGATTAGAAGCCACTCCCCCAAAAATGGGAGTGCTGTAACCTGAGACCAAGAGCTGGCCTGTGTTTAACCATCCTGGTCTGGGATGGTATCTCACCAACTGAAGTGAGACAAACCCAGACCTCCTGGCTCAAGTAGAGATGCTGTCATGATGACTAGACTAAGCTTAAAGTTGAATGCATATCAGCAGGAAATTAATGTGATAAACAGCCCTCCTTTCAGTAACTGAGCCAATTGCCCTGTCACTATTTGAAAGAGCTAGTACTTGAATGTAGGTGTCTAACATGTGCCTGACTCTCCTGAAAGGTGTCAAGAACTGCCACCTTGAACCAGCCCAATCCATGGGAGTAGATACACCCACTTCAGGTTTTAGGATTTTGACCCCAGCAACAGTGGAAAAACACCTGAGGTTTCCAAACTTGCATATGTACCCATACATCTGCCCTCCTAGGTGGTAGCAGTGAGCTTGTATCTTCAAATGCAGTGACTTCTATAGACCTCAGATGTGACTGGTCTGATCTGGTACTCAAAGCAATATTAGTGATATGCCAACTGTTTGGAACCTGTGATCATACAAAAGATTCTAGGCATTTAATCATACAATTTACTGGAGAAATATTTGTGTACTTTCAGGATTTGGCTGTGGTGTTATGTAAATGCTGTACAAAGTCCAGTAAGAACTGGCATTCTCTCCAACTGTGTAGCTGACTTGATATCTTCTGTGGAAAGCTACAGATTATGAAAGAGCTTTTGCTGTGTCCTGTACTTCAGCTGTAACTAGAGCTGCAGCTTGCACAAACAAATCTGACGTCATGCCTTCAAGCCCAGTGAAACAAGTGGTGCATAATAAAATGGATAGTGGCACTAAAAGATTCAATGAATTGTTCCCACTTCAAGTGTCTGTAAACGCCAGCATAATCATGTGCCATAGCTGTTTAAAAACTTCATTTTTAATGGGTAAAATGTAACAATTTACCTGCTTGTGTTGTCAATTGGTGGTTAATCAACAGCTGACTTGTTCTCTCCAAGTGGGTGGGAATGTGTAAAACTGCAATTTCAAACAGTGGAATAGAACATTAAAACTATTTGGCTTGGCAGAAAGTCAGTGCTATAACCAACTGCCACCAGTGGTAAACATTTCTCATGCACTAAATTTCATAAACAGTTGCAAGATTTTTACTGTCCAAGCTTGGTGATCCCAAAATATCCATGTCATCAAATTTATTTGGTCTACTAACAGCAAAAAGCTTAGCTTTTAAACCCTTGGGTTGCTTCTACAATTAAAATATAAGGTGTGAAACAGTTGAAGTATAATTCAGTTGGTATCTTGACTCCTACACTAATTTGTCAGAAACCAGTTTTCTTTACAAAACCAGTCTTCACTTAATCTAATTTCATTTCCTATCTTTCAAGTGTCTGACTCCATAATTTTCTGACCTTAAATACAGCCATAAAGTAACACTTTTTTTTTTCCACGGAGCTGCAAAGTCCTCTTTAGAAATCAATTGCTACTGTTCAGCCCTCCAGGTAAAATTTCTCATAATCCACAATTTAAATTCTAAAACTAAGTGGACTGTTAAAACTGCAGTAAATCAAAGTTCAAATTACCTGATGTATTTGCATCCTTAAGGTAACTAATACTCCAGATGTTGACCATGCCTATATAGTTGAAGCACATGACTCTGCACAGTACTCTAGAAGTCACACCAACATCCTGTTTAAAACCTCCATGACCTCACTCTTGTACTCGGTGATCTAAACAATGAAGGAAAGCATACTGAACACTGCATACTATACAAAATGATTCTCCTAGGCTCCTGTTTGCCACCTTCTCTGGTAGGCATGGGGAATGCTGGATGACTAGAGAAATTGAGGCTTTCCAGGAAAATGTCAGGTATAGATAGGATCAAGTGAATCTCTGAAAGTACATGGGCAGTAGGGAGTATTATTGTGCCCTGATTTTCCCCTCAATGGGACATAACTTTGGCATGGTGTTAAGGAGCATCAAGGGGATTCAATAATAAATGAAGAACAGGAATAGAGAGAATAGGCCCCATTAAAGATCACTGGGTTGACTGGAACTGCCAGACAGGTGCCATACTCATTTAAGTATTTTGAAACTTCTCAATGTGGAGAGGACATTGGAGAGGGGGACAGGGAGTGCATCCACATCCTCTAGACAAGGAGCTGTATATCTTTAAACCTGACCTTACTGGGTATACCCTAAATTTTGTAGCCAGCTAGGGAACTGACTAGCTGGCTCCTCAGGTTTATACAATCCATGCTGACCGGTGCGGTGCCAAAAGACTGGAGGCTGGCTAATGAATGCAATGTTTAAGATGTTAAGGAAAAGTTAGGAACTATAGACCAGTGAGCTTGACATCAGTGGTGACATGTAGGGTTTACATCTTTCACCAAGTGTACAGCATGGAAACAGACCCTTTGATCCAGAGATTCCAATCTAGTCCCACCTGCCAGCTCCTGGCCCATATCTCCAAACCCTTCCTATGCATCTACCCATCCAGAATGCCTTTTTTAAACATTGCAATTGTACCAGCCTCTACTACTTCCTCCAGCAGCTCATTCCATACATGTACCACCCTCTAAGGGCCAACTTTTTTCCAGTCTCTATCTTCCCCCTCCCCTTAAATCTATGCCCCCTAGTTCTTGACTCCCTGACCCCAGGGGGGAAAAACTGTCTATTTATCCTACCATGCTTCCCATGACTTTGTAAACATCTAAGGTCACTCCTCAACCTAGACTCCAGGGAAAACAGCCCCAGCCTATTCAACCCCTCAACTCCTCCAACCCTGGCAACATCCTTTTTAAATCTTTTCTGAACCATTTCAAGTTTCTCAGCATCCTTCCAATAGGAAGGAGACCAGAATTGCACAGAATATTCCAACAGTGGCCTAATCAATGTCATATACAGCCACAACATGACCCAACTCCAGTCCTCCATACTCTGACCAATAAAGGAAAGCATACCAAATGCCTTCACTATCTACCTGTGACGCTCTCCTTTCAAGGAGCTATGAACCTGCACTCCAAGGTCTTTGTTCAGCAGCACTCCCTAGGACCTTGCCATCAAGGTGTATAAGTCCACTAAGATTTGATTTCCTGAAATGCAGCACCTCACACTTATCTGAATTAAACTCCATCTACCATTTATCAGCCCATTGGTCCATCTGGTCAAGATCCTGTTGTAAGCGGAGGGAACCCTCTTTACTGTCCACTACACCTATTTTGGTGTCATCTGCTAACTTATTAACTGTACCTCTTGTGCTCTCATCCAAATCCATTGAAGTCCATAGATTGCACCAACTGCTCTGCCCTCATCAATCCTCTTTGAGCTTTTTGAAGAGTAACAATCAAGCTTGAGACATTTCCCCACAAAGCCATGTTGACTATCCCTAATCAGTCCTTGCCTTTCCAAATACATATGCATCCTGTCCCTCAGGATTTCCTCCAACTTACCCACCACTGTCAGGCTCACTGGTCTATAGTTCCCTGGCTTGTCCTTATGACCTTTCTTAAACAGTAGTACCACATTTGTCAACCTCCAGTCTTCCAGCACCTCACCTGAGTATTGATACAAATATCTCAGCAAGAGGCAAGGGCCTTCCACATCCATCAAAGTTTTTTACTTGCACATCCACAATATCATTGTATCCGATGCGATCTCCTCTACATTTGGGGAGACTGGATGCCTCCTAGCAGAGCACTTTAGGGAACATCTCCAGGACACCTGCACCAATCAACCCACCCCCCCCCCCCCCCCCCCCGGGCCAACATTTCAACTTTTTTTTCTCCCCCCCCCCCCCCCCCCCCCTCCTCCCTCTGCCAAGGAGATGGAGGTCCTGGGCCTCCACTGCTGCTCCCTCCCCACCAGACATCTGGAGGAAGAACGCCTCATCTTCTGCCTCAGAGCACTTCAACCCCAGGGCATCAATGTGGACTTCAACAGTTTCCTCACTTTCCCCTTCTTCCCCCACCTCACCCTAGTTCTAAACTTCCAGCTCAGCACTGTCCCCATGACTTGTCTGGACTTGTCCTACCTGCCTATCTCCTTTTCCACCTATCCACTCCACCCTCTCCTCCCTGATCTATCGCCTTCATCCTCTTCCCCCAATCACCCATTGTACTCTATGCTACTTTCTCCCCACCCCCACCTCTAGTTTATCTCCACACTCTAGGCTCAGTGCCTTTATTCCTGATGAAGAGCTTTTGCCCAAAACATCGATTTCGAAGCTCCTTGGATGCTGCCTGAACTATGTTCTTCTAGCACCACTAATCTAGCAATCCTTTCTCTAGCTTCCCACAGTTCTAGGGTACACGTGATCAGGTCCTGGGGATTTATGCACTTTTGTGCATTTTAAGACATCCAGCACTTCCTCCTGTAATAGGGGCACTTCAAGATGTCACCATCCATTTCCCTACAGTCTAATCTTCCATATCCTTTTCCACAGTTGGTATTCCCCCATTTTCTGCAGTTCCACTCAAAGGCCACCTTGCTGATCTTTTGAGGGGCCCTATTCTCATTACCTTTTTTTTGTCCTTTAATGCCTTTTAAAGAGTTTTAAAAATACAATGGTTTTTTTGGAGTAGTTGGCATGGCTTTGGGAAATCCTAGATCTCTAACTTGGGTTTCTTGAAGTGACGGTGGGCTAAGAACAAGCCAGTTGTCTGCAGAACTCTTAAGTAGACAGAAGGTTGCTTTTTGGACTAGAAGCTGACAGGACTTTGATCTAATGGGCTGAGGAATAGTAGTTCCTGGTCTCTGGATAAATGAGGCACTGCTCATTGGAAGGGCCAATCAGGACAGGATTTGTATACATAAATGGTGAGGCCCTGGGGAGTGTTGCTGAGATTTTGGTATGCAGGTTCATACTTGAGTGGAGACACAGAATCATGAAGAATGCATTTGGTATGCTTGCCTGATTGGTCAGTGTCTAAGAATTGGGTGATCATGTTGTGAGAGTGGCTGCTTGAAATACTGCATTCAATTCTAGCCTCCTTCCTATAGGAGAATGTTGAACTTTGATCAGAAAAGATTTGACATGTTGCCTGAATTGTTGGTTTCAGCTAAGGAGAGGTTGAATTAACTCTCACTTTGTTGGAGGCTGAGGGTGACCTTTTTTAAAAGCCCTATAAATTAGGGCATGGATAAGGTAAATAGTCAAAGTCTGTCTTCAGGGTAGGGGATTCAAAAACCTAAAGTGCATAGGTCTTTAGCTTCCCCTCATCTTAAACCTAAGGGGCAACATTTTAAGAAGGTGGTGCATGTATGGAATGAGCTGCCAGAGGAGGTAGATGCTAGTAAAATTACAGCACTTTAAAGGCATGTGGGTGGGCACATGAACAGGAAGGGTTGAAGGATATGGACTAAATGCTGGCTCAGTTTGGAAATCTCTTCAGGTATGGAGAAGTTGGACTAGAGATCTGTAGCACGAACAGACACCTATCTTCCTTGTCACTTCAAGATATCAGTTCTGTCTGGCCAACCTCCAAGCTTGCTGCATTGTTCCAGCAAAACACAATGCAAACTAAAAGCACCTCCACTTCCAATGGGAACCCTGAAGTGCTCTGGAGTTTTACTTTTAAAGCTGAGTGCCTTTTTCTCCTTGTGCTTTCCCCTAATCCCCATATACTAGACCTTGTTTTTACACTACCCATTGTCAGTGACTAATATTCATCTCCTCCAAACTGATCTTCGCAACTAAACTTGACAGATAGTAGTGGTCAACATTTTCCCTTTGGGGCAAACATTTCTGCCTTCTCACTCTGCACCTATCTTCAAAGAAACTAATGGTAGCTAGGAAAAGTTCTGAAGGGTCACTGGACCTACCAGTCTAGAGTTTGATTTTTGTTTTCCAGCATACAGTTTGAGGTTTTGTTTGCCTGTGTACAGGCTTTCTGATCAACTAATGCTAATCTAGCTGTAGCAGAACAGCTGCACTAGATCCAGCAAGTTCTGGAGCGCATCTATATATACTACTGCCAAAATGTGGACTGGAAGCATAACCACTGTAGTATCCAGTGCCTCTAGTGTCTTTAGTCAGTTCAGCTAACTGAACTTGAATCTGTGGTCTTCCATTCTCTGGAGACCAAGAATGGAATATCCAGCCAGAAATGCTAATGCGATATTGAATGCTTTCGGAGCTCAGCCCAAAAATTCACTGGGTTAAGGATAGTCTTGGATATGCCTCTAGTGAGTTAATTGTCAACATCTTCACCCTCTTTAGAAGTTCTATGCATTAGCAGCAATGGTAATGCTATATGCCACAAGATTAATGTTGGAATAAAAGCACCCTATGAAAGCTCTGTTGCCCTTAACTTACACCAGTGCAATCCCTATGTTTTGGGTTGATCAAATGCCTTTAGGGAAGGAATTCCAGAATTAATCCAGTCACTGAAGGAATATTTCCAAATCCAAATTGTGGATGGCTTGGAGGGGGACTTGCTGGTAGTGTTTCCAGTCTGCTATCCCCTTTGAGGTGGGGTTTGCAAGGTGCAGTCATAATCCTTGAATTTCTGTAGTACACACTTCTGCTATAATCAGAACTAGAAATTTGTGGTGCCAATCAAGCTACTGTACTAGATAGTGTTGCACTTATCCTGACCAGTCAGGAGTATTTCATTACACCCCCATCTGAACATAACATAGAAGCACAGTACAGGCCCTTCAGCCCTTGGTGTTTCACCGACCTGTCATACCAATCTGAAGCCCATCTAACTACACTATATTCCATGTATGTCCATGTGCTTGTCCACTGACTAAAATGTACTTAAAGTTGACGAATTACCACTGTTGCAAAGCATTCCATACCCTTTTGACTGAGTAAAGAAACTACCTCTGGCATCTGTCCTATATCTATCACCCCTCAATTTAAAGTTATGTCCCCTTGTGCTCACTGTCACCCTACTGGGGAAAAAGCTCCCCCTGTCCACTCTATCTAACCCTCTGATCACATCTGTCACCTCTCAACCTTTTAACAAAAACAGCACCCTTTACAAGGAGAATGTGGAAGCTTTAGAATGTGGTGACCAAAACTGTACACAATACTCAAGTGCAGCTGCACCAGTTCTGTACATCTGCAGCATAACCTCATGGTTCTGGAACTCAATCCCTCTATCAATTAAAGCTAAAACACTATGCCTTAACCCGGTCAATCTGGGTGGCAACTTTTCCAGGATCTGTGTACCTGGACACAGATCTCTCTGCTCATCTACACTATCAAGAATCTTACCATTTTAGCCCAGTACTCTGCATTTCAGTTACTGATTAGTCTAGATGGTGAACTGGTTTTAGGAGTCTGTGTACTGGCTGCAGTATTCCTAGCCTGACCTACTGTAGCTACTTCAATGGAGTCCAGCTGACTTTCTGGCCAGAACCTGAGGCATCAATAGGGGATTCTGATAGTAATTGAATGAGGTGTAGTTGGATGCAGGTTCCTGGCATTTGTAGCATGAATGTTCATTGCCACTTGTCAACCCAAGTCCTGGATGTTCTGATCTTATTGGACTTAGTACCAAGTTGAGTGGTCCTGGACTCTTTGTAGTCATCAAACATCCCCTCTCCCCTCAGAAGCTCACTGAAACAATTGGTTAGGTTGAGTCCTTTATCCTGGAGCTGAAATGATTTAAGGTGGATCTTGAACAAATGTCCTTTTTTATAGGACAGTCTTGAGGCCATAACTAGTGAGGTAGGCTCAAAACTTCTGTCCGAATGCAGTGGAGGTAGAATCAGTCAATGCTCAAAAATTGAGCTTTCTGGGAAGCCAGCAGGAAAGTATAGCTGGTCTTAAATGGCAGAATGGAC
The DNA here is from genome assembly GCF_047496795.1 of Chiloscyllium punctatum. NCBI lineage: Eukaryota > Metazoa > Chordata > Chondrichthyes > Orectolobiformes > Hemiscylliidae > Chiloscyllium > Chiloscyllium punctatum. The sequence goes on along the minus strand of NC_092750.1, from coordinate 5,080,400 downwards.
CTGACAGGCTAAACTGCCTAATCCTACTCTTGGTTCCATTCATCAGTGGGACAACCTGGGTGATGTCTGGGACACTTAAGTGGATCTGTATAATGACTAGTTTTTTGACTAGGCTGAGACTGATTCCACAGTCTCCATACTGAGTGGGAACAACAACCTGTTTCCAGTATTTGCCAGGTGGTCAGTCTAGTTTCATTCCAAATCTCTCTTCAGGCAACTAGTGCTGTGGGTCTTGGACTTTAGCAGGTTGTTGTGGTTCTGTTCACTGAGCTGGGAATTTGTGGTGCAGATGTGTTGTCCCCTGTTTAGGTGACATCCTCAGTGATTGGGAGCCTCCTGTGAAGCACATGTTTCCTCTAGCATTGTGGCTTGTCTCTGCAACTTGTGGTTGTCAGCTGCAGTGGCTGGTATATTGGGTCCACGTTGTGTTTGCAGCTCATTCAGATTATAACAACAATCAACAAACTCATGGACCTGGACCCAATATACCAGCTACTCCAGCAGACAACTGGAAGCAGCAGAGACCAAACACTCTAAATGCTGGAGGAAACAGAAGCACCTCACAGGAGGCTCCCACTTGGGGTGTCACCAAGATGGGACAAAACATCTGCAACAAATTCCCAGCTTGGCAAACAGAACCACAACTAGCACCTGAGCTACAAATCTCTTTGAACTTTTAGCAGGTGACTGGATTGCCTAACTGCTACTCTGCCTTGCCTCCCCTGTTCTGAAATGACTGATTTTAGTCTGCCACAGCAAATCACAAATTGTCAATTGAAATGCAGTTTCATTTTAGTCAGTTATTCATTCCTTTCCCTAATTTTAATGTGAAAGTTGAATGACAAGGGTAGTCTAATAACTTGAAATAAAGCTGGGTGCTGCCTCTTCAGGTAAAGTCACCTGATGAAGGGGCAGTGTTCCAAGCTTGAGTTCAAACCTGTTTAGACTAAACCTGGTCACATTATCTTGTCCACCTCAGTCTGATATCACACTTGTGCTTAATCTTGATCCACTACCCGCACCCCCCCCTTTCCCTCTTCCAAATAGGAAGTGGTCACTGCTGCCTCATGGTCTTGTCTCTGAGATCACAATCCTATCTCAACACAACACAAACAGGTCTGGTATAGCTTTTTCTATTATCTCCCAATCTGTTCTAAGATTACCCTAATCTTCCTCATTATCTCTTACCAATCTGACTCTTCCCACTTTTGTCATTGGCTTTAAGGCCTCATGTCACCCTTTCAGAATGCTGTGCTCCACTCTGCCATGTGGTTGTCACTTGAGGGAATGTAGAGGCCACAAATGCAGTCTATCACTTGTTTCAAGTTAGCTGTCTTCACAAAGGGTAGCATTTAAGTCACCTTTTTTCCCAGCATTTGGTCACTGTCCAAAGTTCAAGGTTCCAGTTAACTGTCACTGAATCATTTACTGTAAATTTTGCTGTGAAACAGTTGCTATTAGCAGGAGCTGAATTTTTAATTTGAAGCAAACTGAATAATATCCCTTTTTTTTCTTCTCTAGGGTAGGGAAAACCTCCTTGATGAACCAGTATGTGAACAAAAAATTCAGTAACCAGTACAAGGCAACTATAGGTGCAGACTTTCTCACAAAGGAAGTGATGGTGGATGATCGATTGGTGACTATGCAGGTAATGCCAAACCAAATTTACTTTGCCTGCTTGGTTTATTTAGCAATAATAAAATTCACAAGGTCTCTCAGATCCTGCATGTTTTTTCTGCTCAACAAGTAAGCAGAATACTAAGCTTGGCTCCTTGCAGTCAGTTCAGTGAATTTTGGGTCTGGTTGCTATTAGATACATCCTTCAAATTTTCCTCCAGTTCTAAAATCTCCAGCTAACTGAGGACCCTTTCAAATTGAAAGCCTGTATGATACTAAAATTTAATGGCAAAACCAGGAAAAGCTACTTTTTAGAAGCTAGTAGAGTGACATGAGGGAGAAGGCTAGGAATGGTAAAATACTTTTTTCCATAAAAGTGGAAATCCATTAGTCCCTGTAAGCTTTCTCAATTGGTCTCATCCACTCAAGAAATTACAGGTGCTGTTACTAAATAGCTGAGCTTCAAGTCAAAGTACACTTTGAGGGGACTGGAAGCTGACTAGTGTCTTGGAACTGATCGCCTGCATACTGTGAAGTTGCTGCAGAAGATTGAGTGCATCTATTTTGCCACCAGAAAAATAAGACTGGCAGCCGCTAATTTCTTTAAAGAAAATACACTGATTTAACTAAACAGATGTTTAACTTTTGTGAACTAATCTTGTTACAAGCTCGGCATGAGCCAATAGACCCTTTCCTAAAGGGCAGAGATAAAGCTGCTCTCATTGGGGAAAATAATAGGAATAATTGGTCAGCTTGCAGCCAAGTCTCCCTTTGGTTGACTGAGGGCCACCAATTGCTAAAACCAATATTTGGCCTTTAAGGACTCTGGTGAAATGGTCAGTAAACTTCCAGAGTAGGAATACAAATTTGCCTCCATCTTAACAGGTTACCCTGCAATCTGAGTTTGTCAAGTTTGAATTTGACTTCTGTTGAACTTAATTCTCCAGCTGTTTGGAGAAATTAGAATTTTTCAAGTTTCCCAAGAGGGCAGACAAAAGGCCTGCTGTCAAATCACTGACTTTTATTGAATGTGAATAACCTAGTCCCCTAATGACATTCCATGCAGTGTTGAAGTTGGATGTTTTAAGAACACTCTGGTTACATGGATGCTAATATGATAGTCACCACTAATCCAGAATCTGGTTTCCAGCATCTGCGGTAATTGTTTTTACCTCTCTAATGGTGCCCACATTCTGGCCATAGTACTGAACTGTCCCAGAAATAGTTGCACCCAAAGCCATGTTTTCCAGTACAGCTACAATACTGGCATCTGACAATGTGAAACCATCAAGCAGGACTAATTCAGCCTGGTCAACTAACACCTGATACTGCTGTCCAGTGGTGGAAAATACTTTTTAGTTACTGCTGACCTAAGCACTGCCAGCTGGCCAGCACTTATTGCTTTTCTGTAATTGCCCTTTCTGTTGATTTCTGCTACTAAGCAGTACTTGGAAATGAACAACTTGATCACTGGAGCCATTTGGTTCCTGACATTGATCAAAATGTGGGCAGTGTAGCTGAATTCAAGGTGAGGGTGATTGATCTAAATGGCAACATTCAGTAGCTCCTTTCTGCCATGTTAATCAAACTTAGTCAGGTGGGAATGTGAAGGAAAAACTGCTCTATCTCTGAAGGAAGATAGCTGTAGTTAATGGTCCCCACCATGGCTCAGGACAGTTGTCTTCAACTGTCTTCAACTATCTTCAACTGCTTCATCGATCTGAGGTCTAATGGCACTAGTAGCCCACATGCAGCAAGATCTCAACATTTTAGGCTTGAGTTCTGTAGAGTCAAATGTACAGCATGGAAACAGACCCTTCAGTCCAACCTGTCCATGCCAAACAGATATCCCAACTCCATCTAGTCCCACCTGCCAGCACCCAGCCCATTTCCCTCAAACCCTTTCTATTCACATACCCATCCAGATGCTGCCTTAAATGTTGCAGTTGTACCAGCCTCCACCACTTCCTCTGGCAGCTCATTCCATACACATACCACCCTCTGTGGAAAAAGTTGCCCCTTAGGTCTCTTTTTATATCTTTCCCCTTCACCCTAAACCTATACTGTCTAGGTGTGGACTCCCTCATCCCAAAGAAGACTGTCTATTTATCCTATCCATGCCTCAAATTTTGTAAACCTCTAAGGTCACCCCTCAACCTCTGACACTCTGGAGAAAACCACCTCAGCCTATGCAATCTCTCCATCATAGCTCAAATCTGCCAACCCTGGCAACATATCTTTTCTGAACCCTTTCAGGTTTCACAATATCTTCCTGATAGTAAGGAGACCAGAATTGTGCACAATATTCCAACAGTGGCCTAACCAATGTCCTGTACAGCCAAACCATGACTTCCCAACTCCTGTACTCCATACTCTGACCAATAAAGGAAAGCATACCAAACGCCTTCACTATCCTATCAACCTGTGACTACTTTCAATGAGCTATGAACCTGCACTCAAAGGTCTTTGTTCAGCAACACTCCCTAGGAACTTTCCATTTAAGTGTATAAGTCGTGCTAAGATTTGATTTCCCAAAATGCAGCACCTCATTTATCTGAATTAAACTCCACCTTTCGCCAGCCAGACACTTGTAACTTTACATGGTAAAATGCCATGTAATTTCAATGGTGCTACCACACTTCATAGACTACAATAACATCCTAGGGTTGACAATCTCAAACTGCCTGGATCAACTGTATAAATGCTACTAGGCAAGCTTGGAATTCTTGCCAGAACCTCCTTTGTCTCATTCTTAGCCTTGCAAAATGCTGCTTGAGTAATGGTATACTCATCTGGATGGATGCTGTTCTAGTAGCATGTGCAACTTAATGTTACAAGCCAGTGCAAAGCATGCCTTCTGGCATCCATCCATTACCTCCAACATTCACCCTCTATTGGAAGAATATAGTGCATCCTATAGAGTAGACTTGCCAAGCCTTTCAATGTGCCTTCCAGACATGCATTCTACTACCTAAAATGTCTGTATACCAATTGTCCCTGCAGGTTTTTGGTGTTGGCCAACACTACTTTCAAGTCACTGGCAAGGCCAGCACTTGTTAACTATATAACTGGCTTGCTGTAGCACTTTAGTGGATCTGGTGTCCTGTTAAGTGAAAATGGTCATCTTCCTTGCTCTACAATAGCATGAACCAGATAAGGTCTGCCCAGTCAATATTATTGAAACTCACCTTTACAAACTAATGTGATTTAAATCTAAATCCACTGTCATGGTGTTTAAACTCTCTCTCTCCCCAGTATTTTCCTGGGCTCTGAATGCCATTCCATCATACCAATAGTCTTAACCATGACCAGACAGTGGATTCAAGAATTTTTCTGTCTTTCAATCTAAAGTTTAAATTTTAATGCAAGTATTTAAACTCTCCATTTGAGTTGCATATGCCTCTGGTTGTTAAAAAATCAACCAGTGGATGAATAAATGTCTTAAATATTTGCCAGGCAATGAAAGCTTGTACATGTGGTGGGTCTAGGAATACTTTCCTAGAGATCTAAATTTTGAAGCTGTGGAATTTTAAACTTTCCCCTTTAGATCTGGGATACAGCTGGACAAGAGCGGTTTCAGTCATTGGGTGTAGCGTTCTACAGAGGAGCTGACTGCTGTGTGCTGGTCTTTGATGTAACGGCGCCTAATACGTTCAAAACTCTTGACAGCTGGAGGGATGAGTTTCTCATTCAAGCTAGTCCACGAGATCCAGAAAACTTTCCATTTGTTGTCCTTGGAAACAAGATTGATTTGGAAAACCGACAAGTATGTATAACTTTGCATTATGTATCACCAGTTAAGGTGTTGCAATCCTAAATTGCTTGATGGTTTGGTTTCCCATGTCAGTCTGGTGCTTAACCTACTAAATCTTGTCATCCCAAACACTAGACTACAAGCTGGGCTCTCCAGTTCAGCAACCTGGAGAAAGTTCAAATTCAGCAGGTCTGGCAGCATCTGGGAAGGAAGCTAATGTTTAGTGTCCAGTTCTGATTTTTTTTTTTTGAAGTCACTGAACTCCATATTTGATACTGCTAGACCTACAGATTCTCCAGTCTGATTTGTTTCTGAACTCCAGCATCTGCAGTTTGAGAATTTTCTTCTTACACCATTCACTTGTGGGTAGCCAGTGGTTAATTGTTAGGGCTGTTTATTGCTCATCAAGCCAATTCACATGGGAGTAAGAAATGGTGAGACTGGAATCTCAGCCAAACTGGCTGAATCATGCTTTTCCTACCTGAAAAGCATGTGGGTCTAATAGTTGAATCTTGTTCAGACTGGGAGTTTAATTACCACTTTGTTTAATGGGGTTTGAAATTCTCCAAGCTGCCTTGACAGGATTTGGATTTCCATTCTCTGGATAATGTGTTCAGATGCTTTGCTTGCTTTTACCTAAAATTGAAGTTTATATTCTAGATGTACAAACATATTTTTTTCCTGCAACAGGACAAACCAGGTGTTGGATCTATTTCCATGAGCCTCTGAGCAATGTTAAAAGCAGTTGAACACTAATGGACAGCAACTTTTTAAAACTTGTTTTGGTGTCCAGTCAGTTTTTTATCACTTCACTGTAGAGTCTTCATTATCTTGTCTTTGAGCCCACCCTCCCTCTAGCCTTGTGAACCAAATAGGTCACTTGAAAGACTTTCATTTGGTGTAGTGGCTTTCATGATTTCACCAATGAACTACTTTTAAAGTTTAGACACCAGTTGTAGGAAAATTGGCAGTTAAGTGTTTCAAAGGCTAATGGTTTAATCTGATTTCATGATGGATAAATATTGGTCTTGACACTAAGGATTGAATTGTGCCATGGGATATATTAAATTCCCAACAGGGTGGTGCTTCCTCAGTAGTGCACTGGGAATGTAAAGCCTTTTCTTAGTTTTAGATTCCAGGATTCAGGATTAAGTAGAACCACCTATTTGAAGGCAATAAATACAAAACTTGCATCTAAAAGCTAAACTGTCTCCCAGAGTGGAGACTGAGATTATAGCTGTCCAGATACATCTGCATGAAAGTGATACTACATGAACTTTGTTTTTCTCCTTCAGGTCACTGCAAAAAGAGCACAAGCATGGTGTCAGAGCAAAAATAATATCCCTTATTTTGAAACCAGTGCAAAAGAGGCAATAAATGTGGAACAGGCTTTTCAAACAATTGCACGGAATGCACTTAAACAGGTATGACTTGTACTTTAAAACCAGTTGCATACTATATGAAGTCACCTGGTCAGCACCACAGTTTTCAAACATGATCTATTTAGAGGCACAGTTTCTTTTTTTTTGAGGTGATCACAACTCTGGTCACTTGGACTTTGTGACCACTTCTGAAGGAATGGATGTTACATATTGGCTTATCCTTCTCCCCTAGCATTCTTAGACAAAAAGCCAAGAATCATTATGGAGAAATCAATTCAGCTAATTCCCTTGAGACAAATTGGACACTGGTCACCCTGAAATACTGCAGCAGGGTAAAAATTGGAGTGTACGTTCACTTGACTGTGTTTTCCTCAAACTATTTCCACTCAATGTGTTTGCTATCTTTGCCTAGGTGATTTTTAAAAGGGCATATCAATAGATTGAGTTTTACCAGAGGTAAAAGATCCACCCTTTATAGGAAGGAAGTCTAAAGCTTGAATTGAATATGCTATTTGTACTTCCTGATGAAGTCCCCTTCAGTGGGCCATGACTTTGACTCTTGGTTTCATTTGTCTTTTTAGTTAGTGAAATCTTTGGTCTCTAGTGGCACATTTCCCTACCTGCAACACCACCCCACACACATCCCCTCCCTCGTTTTAATCTTGTGATACTTGTCTTCCAACTATCTGCTTTGAGCAAACACTGGTGAAAGGTGTGTAATCTCTACTGCTTTTCCTTTTCAGTTTGTTCAGCATCATACCAAAGTAACCTTTGTACATAACTTCAGGCAAAATGTCTCATGCTCTCACCTATTTACAACCTGCTTAAACTGTTCCTCCTCTTGGTCCACTTTTCCAAAACATAACTCTTCCCTGCTCTCTGGTACAAGTAGCCAGTCCTCAAAGGAGTCCTATCACCGCATCTGCTTGTCTGAACATCAATTTGGGAGTTGACTACAGTGAATTAGTGATGCTGGACAAGCAGCATCCAAGGAGCAGGAAAGTTCACATTTAGGGATGAGATCATTCTTTATTTGAAGGGCTTGTGCCTGAAGTCTATTCTCCTCCAATATTGCCTGATCTGTGCTTTTCCAGCACCACACATGACTCTAATCGCCAGCATTTTTCTCACTTGGCGAATTCTGCTAGTTGCCTTTTTTATCCAGTGCTCTCCCTGCTATTCCTATTGTTTCCCTATTTTAACTAGCAGGGAAAAGAACTGTCAAACACCACTTTGAGAGGTGGGGGAAGAAGCAAGTGGCACAATTTGAAGACCCGTCTCTTTTAGAGCTACACTGAATGGAGATTTAGCATTTAATCCCAGTACAAGTGCCTAGCCAGCTGTTTTTGACATTTGAGGAATTCAGTGACATTGAAATTTTAAGTCTTGCCAAACAGCAGACTAAGTAAAATGGGCCTTGTAACAAAATCAAAGCCTATGGTGATAGGATCTCTTCCCTTTCCACCCCCCCCCTCAACATCAAGAACTTCACAAACCTTCAGCCTCTGGAGTTTAGGATTGTCTATCTGTACTGTCATTTACCACTGTACCTTTTTCCAAGTACCACTTCTGTCAACCATTCAAGGAGCTTCCACTGTGCCTCAATGGCTGCCCTTTGTACTCAAATGCAGGCAGTAAATAGCTCAAAGGGGAGAAAATTCCCAGAGACAGTCTTTACTGTAAAATAGCTATTTGCTGCCTTTGACTTTGATTAGGCATTCCAGTTGGGCAACCCTACTTTAAATTCCAATTTGTATCACCAAAGGCATGAGCTGAGTATATATCACTCAGCACCTAGTGTGCTTTATCTGACCCCAATAACTGATTAGATTAGATTAGATTACTTAGTGTGGAAACAGGCCCTTCGGCCCAACAAGTCCACACCGCCCCGCCGAAGCGTAACCCACCCATACCCCTACATCTACATCTACCCCTTTCCTAACACTACGGGCAATTTAGCCTGGCCAATTCACCTGACCTGCACATCTTTGGACTGTGGGAGGAAACCGGAGCACCCGGAGGAAACCCACGCAGACACGGGGAAAACGTGCAAACTCCACACAGTCAGTCGCCTGAGGCGGGAATTGAACCCGGGTCTCCGGCGCTGCGAGGCAGCAGTGCTAACCACTGTGCCACCGTGCTGCCCACAATCTGACTTGATAAGTTTGAATCAACATATAATTCCCTAATACAAGACTGCTTTGTTAAGCAAGTTTGCAGCAGGCTGGTTTCCCTTAAATTCCAGGGACAGAAGTGTGTGGGTACTTCAGAATTCAAAACTGTAGTGAATGTTCCTATGCATGTTAAGTGACTCTGGATTAGGCTTTTAAGTTATTCAAACAAGATTTATTAAATGTAGTCTAAACCATAATTTAATTTTTCCTAGGAAACTGAAGTGGAACTCTACAATGAATTTCCAGAACCAATCAAACTAGACAAGAATGACCGGGCAAAGACTCCAGCAGAGAGCTGCAGCTGCTGAGTGGGTGGGAAAGTTTCCTCAAATTAGGCCTTTGACACCAGTCCTCACCCCTGCCCTTTCCCTTCCCTCAACCAACCACAAGCCAAGATTCCATTGTGCACACTGCGTAGTGCCCTCTGTGCACAAGGAAGAGTTGCATCTCATTAGCAGAGCTGTTGTATAACTGGTAGTAACATTGGAAGGAAACTAATGTATACTGAACAAAGTTTATTGTTTGAAGACCCATGTTTTACAATTGTACTGTAAAATGAATGATTAAATGATTTTTAAAATCTGTTCTGTCTAAAAGGTGAGAACTGGAGATGACCAGTGCTCTTTCTCCCAATCTTCAAAGTCCATTTTTTTGAACTGTTCTTGGAGATAATTGAGGGAAAGTCATCTTGCTGTGGATTATGTTCATCCTGTTCCTTTATCTGCTCCCTATTTAGTGTTGCACATTGCCTCCCAGTTCATGGTGACCTCATTTGAAACACCATTTACTTTGAACTGATTTTTGGGACAAGGAATAAAATGCTCAATGAGCACCAGCAATTCATGGGAGATGGTATGACCAGGCCATACTTTTATTGGCAATTAAAAGTAAATGACTTCAGTCCAATATTCCAAAAAATACATCAATTGCTTAATCTTTGCATCTGGGTTTTCAGTTTATAAGTGTTCTTAAATTTGATTTACTTATGCTTTGAAGTACTGTATGCAAAAATCAGTATTAAAGTCAACTTGTTTTGCCTGCAGCTACCCACAGAAGATTAGTAACATGAAGTTACTGCTGAACAGACTTCATGTCTGGTACTAGTGACTCTTTGCCAAAGTTGCTAGTCTTGCTTCTTAGCTTTAAATTACACTTCCATCTACTTCCTGCAAAGGTTCACGTTATAGTAAATGGGATAAATTTCTGTAATCATGAGGATATTGCCAATAAATAGAACAGGAGTGACTTTGTTTCTTTTTTTTGTCTCTTCAGATGTATGGTTTTGGTCTATTTTTTGCTTCATCCAGACAATTTCCCCCTTCTCCCAAACCCCAACTCAACCCAGGTTTTGCCTATCTTGAATTCTCATAACTACCTTGCTTCTGTTTTCCATACTATCTAGTTAACATTGGTTCAGAGTCAGTTGGTCATGGGGATCCATACCTGTGACTAGTGTAGGGGGAAGCATTGACTTACTGCAGTTTGTTCCAGGCCACCCAAGTTAATGAGCCTTGTGTTACTAGGTACAACTGGAGCCAGATCTGTGCAATCCAAGTTAATGACCAATTTGCTATCCTCGAAGTATTGTATGTAACTTTCCACAGCAAGCAACTTGCTGTAGGCTATTTGTGTGCTTAACTTTTCTTCCCAGTCTGAGAAGGGAGTGACCAGCAGAAGGTAGCTGTACACCTGTCCCTTGGTACCAATCACAGGTTCTGCAGAGAATAGAAATTAGGCAGGAGGTTCTCAAGGCTAGTAATATCCAAATTGCACCAGTGCCATGGGCTAGTCAGTAGGAAAAGATAGGGCAAACAAATGCCCAGCTAAGGAGCAAGGGCTCACATCTTGGACCACTGGGACTTTAGGGGGAAGAAGTCCCATGGAAGGGAACCAATACCCTGATGGGGAGACTCACCAGTACTGAGGCTTCCCACTAAAGGGATATGTGGGACATAAAGATGGTGTGAAAAGAACACTGAGGCTGCTAAAGTAGATATGGGGAGCAAGTTAATCAAGGTGGGCAAGAGCAGAGAATGAGGTCTGATTTTAACTGTATTAATAATGCAAGGGGTATGGTCATGGTTGGGAATGGGATATCATAGCTATTACAATGTGGTTCAGGGAGGGGGTATAGATGTTTTAAGGGATAAGTAGTTTTGGTTAAGGATAACTACATTAGTAGTACTTGGAAGATAATTTTCAGGGAGTATGCCCAATTAAGTTGTGGGTGGAACTGAAGGGGGTATCATTATCTCAATGGACTGGATAGAGAGCAATTAAGTGGACAAGAATATTCTGTCTGGATGCCTGTAGAGGAGAAAAACCCATCTCTGAAATAAAGCAGGGCAAGTGACCATTGTCAATGGAAGAACACCTTGGAAAGTCTAGTTTCCAAACTATGGAAATAGAACTGATCAGTGAAGGTCAAAATTGGCCTCTGTCTCAAGTTTAGACAGGAACGGTCAAGGTGACAAATCCCTATAGTGTTTAAACAGTGAAATGGGACTATTAGCACTAATCATTTGGTGCCACCATTTTGGCACTCATTACTTTGATCTGTTTTGGCACCAATTCAGAATAAGTGTAGCCTGTATGAAATTCATTTTTATTGCACTGGAAGAATCTAATTTTTCGTAAGTGAATTTCTACATCTATCAAATGTGTATAGATAACCATAGGGAGCATTTTGGTTTGTCTCTCTTGGAATGTTTTCAGCCACTTTTGGTATGGGCTCTACAAGAAAGTAGAAAAATTGGAAAGCTGTAATACAATGTGAAGACAGAAGGGCTTAAGTATCATCAAGGCAGTAGATGACAATTGTTAAATGAGTGATTACAAAATGAGATTTGAATCTACAGGTCATTAGGCTTTTGACTATCAAATCCTGCTAGTTGAGAATTAAATCAGGTCATTAGAGGATGACTAACCAAATGACTTTTATTCTGAATTAGTGCCAAACTAATGAGGTCCAAAACAGTGGGACCAAATGATCGGTGCCAAAATGTACCTGACCCTTTAAACAGACCCTTGAAAGTACACTGACCTTCAGAGTAACCCACCCAGACCCATTCCCCTATGCTCTACATTTACCCTGGACTAATACCCATCCCTGAACACTAATTTCTCATGGCCAATTCACCTGGCCTGCACATCTTCAGATTGTAGGAGGAAAGTAGTTACCCAATGCAGGGATTGAACCCAGCTCCCTGGTGCTGAGGCAACAGAGCTAACCACTGAGCCACCATGCTGACTGGGGAGAAGCTACATGTGCAGAGACAGTTTGTTCCTGTTAGGGCAAGGCTGGTAGATGTTGAATGCTGGATGATAGAAATTGTAGTTCCAAACAACCTGAGGCATGTCAGACATCTGGGCTTGAGTGAATCTCACATGGTAAGGATGAGAGGGAAATCAGGGTAAAAAGGGTTAGAGAATCCAACAAATTTGATAAATACACTTTTGGATAAACCAGGGAAAGAACAGACTCCCAAAGATCCAAAAGGCCAACACCACCACCTGTGAAACCACAGATGGGTAGGACCAAAATTGAAGTTGTAATAGACAGACAGTGAAGGTTACGTCAACAGGATCTTGATCAGATGGCTCAATGGACTGGAGTGGCAGATGGAGTTTAATTTAGATTTAATGTGAGGTGCTGCATTTTGGAAAGACATTAGCAGGACTTATTACCTTTTAATGGTAAGGTCCTGGGGAGTGTTACTACACAGACCTTGGAGTGCAGTTTCATAGTTGCTTGAAAGTGGAGTTGCAGATAGGCTAATGAAGGCATTTCTTTATTGGTCAGAATGGAGTATAGACGGTGGGAGGTCTTTTATGGCTATAAGAGTTTTAGCCACTCTTGAAATATTGTGCAATTCTGGTCTCCTTTCTATAGAAGGATGTTCTGAAATTTAAAGGCCCAGAAGAGATGAACTAGGATATTGCCAGGGTTTGAGATGTAGGAGAGCCTAAAAAGGCTGGGTTTTTTCCTGGAGTGTTGGAGGCTGAGGAGTGACTTTTTTATGGAGGTTTGTAAAATCACAAGGGGCATGGATAAGATCCATACAAGAGTTTTTTTTTTTCCCCTGGTGTGGGGGAGTCTAGAGATAGAGGGTTTTGGGTGAGGGGAAAGATTTCAGGGACCTAAGGGGCAACTTCCTGCAGAGGGTGGTGTATGGAGTGAGCGGCCAGAATTTGAGACTGGTATAATTACAACACTTAACCCATTTGGATGGCTATCTAAGGGTTTAGAATACAGTAGTGCTGGCAAATGGGACTAGATTGATTTATAGGATCTGGTTTGGCATGGATGAGTTGGACTGAAGGGTCTGCTTCTGGTGTGCATTTGAGACTAAAATATTTCCTGTCAGTTTTACTGTAGCAAAGGATGTGATTAGCTAGGGAACTGGGGGGATGACATACCTCTTATGTGTCCACACCAGAGGTGCTAGAAGTCTTTAAAGCTAGACAAATCCCTTGGGCCAGATTACATGTATCTGATTTTTGTGGAAAGCCAAGGAAGAGGTTGCTGGGCCAATAGTAATGGGTGAGGTGCCAGAAGACTGGAGGATGGCTAATGTGGTGTTTAAAGGTGGTAAGGAAAGTCCAAGGGACTATCGGCTCAGCAATCCATCAATGTTAGGTGAATTGGAGGGGTTGGAGTTACAGGATTAATTCTTTTAGGCAAGGACTGATTACAATCTTTCTATGTGGCTTTGTGCATATGTCTGAGTTTTTGAAGTGACAAAGACAGGGGTAGATGTCATGCTGTCAAATGCATATAGATAAGATTCTACATAGACTCCTCATCACATGGAATCTAAGGGGAGCTAGCCAATAGGACACCAATCTTTGTTTAACTGTACGAGGCTGTGGTGGTCGGGGCTTTTCAGATGAGGCCTGTGATCAGTGTGTTACCCAGCTTGGTGCTGGGTTTGCTGCTTTCAACATATCTCCTATATTCACATCCAAATTAAGTTTGCAGACAAGACCAAAATTGGTGCTGTGGACAGTGAAATTGTCATTACAATGGAATCTTCAAATGGGTTGGAGAGGCAGGTGGAGTTTTTTTCAAAAACGAGGTGTTGCATTTTGGTAAGGCAAACCAGGGAAGGACAGCTCGGCAATACTCCCCAGGGCTCAACGAAGGCCAAAGGGTGTAGGTTCATACCTGCTTTTGAATGCAGGTATATTGGCACCCTGACTTTCATTGGTCAGTATATTGAATATAGGAGTTGGGGTGTTATGCTGCAGCTGCACAAGATATTAGTGAGGCTGCTTTTAGCACATTGCATACAATTCTGGTCTTGCTGCTAGTCTTTCCTATGTTAAACTTTTAAAATCATCATCTTCTCAAGGATGTTGCCAGGGTTTGAGGTACAGGAGACTGAATAGACTGGGGCTTTTTTTCTCCCAGCACTTAGGAGATGGGGTGACCTTTTACAGGTTTACAAAATGAGCACTGATATGGTAAATAGTCATGCCTCTTCTGCAGGATAAGAGCTCAGAACTAGAGGGCATAGGTTTAAGGTGAGGGGTAAGATTTCTGGGGTGGGGGGGGCACTTTTTTTTTTGCAGGGTGGTGTATGTTGGTTATGATGCCATTTAAAAGGCATCTGGCTCAGTAAATAGGAAGGGTTTAGAAGGATAATGGGCCAGATGATGGCAACTAACTAGATTTGATTCCCTACAGTGTGGAAACAGGCCCTTCAGCCCAACAAGTCCACACCAACCCTCAGAGTAACCCACCCACACCCATTTCCATCTGATTAATGCACCTAGCGCAATGGGTAACTTAGTATGGCCGATTTACCTGACCTGCACATCTTTGGACTGTGGGAGGAAACCCACACAGACACTGGGAGAATGTGCAAACTCCACACAGTCACCCAAGGCTGGAATTGAACCTGGGACCCTGGTGTTGTGAGGCAGCAGTGCTAACTACTGAGCCACCGTACTGCCCATAGAGTTTAGGATCAATGACACAAATTGGATTGAAGGCTCTATTTCCCTGAAGTACATCTACTCAATGACAAATATGCAAATCAGGCACTATTGTGGTGAATTGTTTTTCTCTCCTTCTCTTCCCCCTCCACCCCTGCATTTTGTGTCTCAAAGTTGGGTTGATTATTCACTGGATTTGTAGTCTATTCTGCTGCAATCATTCCCTCCTTATACACCTGGCTATCTGCCTTTTAATCATCTTTCAGTTAAACTTGTTTGCTTTTTAATTCAACCTATTTCAAATCAATTTGCTGAGATGCTGTTACACCTCTAGAGCAAGTGGGACTAGAACCTAGGCTGCCCTGCTTAGTGGTAGGGAGACTACTGAAGGCCCCATTCCTTTTAGATCAATCCCATCTCCCAACCACTTCCCTGTTCTCATCCTCCACCGATTAAGTGGAAATGGCTTAAGACAGCAAATGGCAGAGCTTTCTCCTCTCCTCATCCCCTGTAATCCATCAACAGTCCCTTGATTTTTCTCTCACATTGATTCCCCATTTCTTCATTAACTTAGACACTTTTTGCTAACTTGAACATGTGTCCAAACTAATGTAATCTTATTGACAGCACAGATGAAATATCAAGCGCAAGCGAAGTATTCCAAATTGAAAGGTAATGCAATTGAAGTCCTCTGTACAATCATTTACATCTTTAATGAACCTGTCCTCAATATTGATGGCTGGAGCAGGTGGGACCTGAACCTAGGCATCCTATTCAAGGTAAGGACACTACTATTCTACAAAAACACCACACTGTTCCCTGCTGCATCAGTCTGTTTCCAATATTCTAAACACAATCTCTCCTCTTATACCTTGAGGCTAATGCAGACAGCAAGACTCTGGTCATGTAGGAACAAATTGAACAGAACCTTTCTTTCACCAAGGGTCATCTTGGTGCTTGAGATTTGGTAATGAGTGTTCTGCCAAATGTCAGCTCTTGGAAATGAGACTTTTGTGTGGATGTTTTTGGCTAGGCTAGTATCTTCTTCCCATTCCTAATGGCCCATCTGCAAGCTAAGTCAATTGCAGTGATGTGGGTCTTGGGCCATATGTAAGCTAGGCCAGGCAAAGATGCCAGATGTCCTTGCCAAGTTTAATGAATCCATTTTTTTTTGGGGGGGGGGGGGGGAGAAGGAAACATGGTGAAAAGTTTTACCCAGTAGTCACTTTTATTCCAGATTTTGAATTCAAATTTCACCATCTATTCTGGCAGAACTTGGGATTCTGCTTAGTACCATCACGACTATGCCACCATTTCTCCTTAAAATCTCTTCCTTTGCTGTAGGACCTTGGGTTACATGCTCATAACTGCTTGAGGGCCCTGCACTTACTACTATTGACCCAGCTAAAGCAGAAGATGATGACTTGAGTGATTACCAGAGTGAGAAATGGGCCAGAGCTGCACTACATGCAGCAACCACATGTCTTGATGAACAAACCTTGTGCCACCTCCAGTGGAGGACCATTGCTCTTGCATATCCTGTTTCTGTTGCATCATGGCCCAAACCAAATTCCCCAGCACCCTAATCTGCCATTCAGGATCATATATCTGTGACTTCAATGCCCTCCATAATCTTCCTATTGTTGCATGAAAGTTCAGTCTTAGGTTATGGCAAGTTCAATTCTGATGCTAAATTTAGCTGTTGAAGTCCTTCAGTGTTACAATCCTTTTTGGTGTAAATTGCTCAGTTGAAGTTGAAGTTGATTTAAAAGTCCAATCCCATCTGTAGTGGTTCAAGATGTGTTCATGTACAGGATGAAGAGGTTACTATCGAAGCCAACAATTTATTGCCATCCCTAATTAACATGAATCTAATGGTGAATTGCTTTCTTCAGTTAATTCATGGATACACCCATAGTACAGTTATGAAGGGATTTGACCCAACAATAGTGAAGAAATAGAGATATTATTTCAAATTGGAATGATGGGTAGCTTGGAGGATTTGCAGGTGATAGTGTTCTCTTGTATGTGCTGACAACATCTTCAAATTTTCACCCCGACTTCTCAGGGTAAGTCTGAACCAAGCCAATTTTATTTGCATTCTCTGGGTGATTTTAAAATCTAAACCCGTTTTTTCAATAAACTGCTGACTAACCTGAGCTGCAGTTATTAAGACATGTTGCCTTATAGATTATCCAGGTAAATATTTTCAGCGAATCTTGAACAAACAAGATGATTCAGTAACCAAGAAACAATAACACTATCAATAAAGTACAGTACACTCTACACCTTTACCTCCTTGGAACTAAGTGACATGGGGTCATTAGTGTCATTCTCCAATTCTCTAGATGTCAAATCATTGGGAGCTTTAACCACAGCTCCCTTCTCCCAACACCACATTTATGTTGGAAGATTAAAAGTTAGAGGAATTAACGTTTTATGCCCTCTTAACTGCCTGCCTGGCTCCCTCAGGGAACTGTGGTCACCCTACAGTGGTCCTAATCAGGCACGTTTCTCAGTATCCTTCTGTTTGATAATGCCTTTGTTTTGCTTGCTCTCTCCAAATGCGTTACCATGCACTTCTCCAGATTAAGTTCCATTTGTCCTTTCCGTTTATCCATACACTATTCCTTCCTCACTCCAAGCCATGTGACCAATTGTTATCACTAACAACCTCCATTTGTTATGGCCCTTGAACCATTGACATCTGTGAAGGAACTGACACAGTACTGAACCTAAGGAACCCCACTCGATGCAGCATTTCTATCTCAAAACACCTATTGATTATTCATTTCCCACACTGAGCCAACTTCAGATCCAACTTGCCATCAATTTTTTTAATTTTCTGACCAGCTTGATGGACAAGTCTTTGACTTTAAAATTCTTGTAAACTATGCAATCCTGAACAACTTTCTTTAGACTTGTATTGTGGTCACTCACTGGAATCTTCTGTGATTCCATGTTGATTCACTAACACCACTTTGTATCAGTCTATGTTATTGATTCCAAGTGGGGAATGATGTCCGTGTGAAGTTTTCAGAGGAGTGGATCTATTTATTACTGATTAAATATCCAGTTTTCTAAAATGTATAACTGTCTCTTTTCAGACAGTAGGCTCAACTTTAGTGTAAGGAAGGAGATATTTTTGCTACTCAAATATTCTGGTACACAAGACAAGGCTAGTCACAACACAGATTAGCTCCAAAGAATAGTCACAATCAAAATCACAATTGTTACAGTACAGGAGGAAGCCATTTAGTCCAATGTGCTTACACTAGCTGTTCCAACAAGGTGCCAATCTCCTGCTTTCTCCCCATATCCCTGCATGCTCTCTTTCTATCCAAATAACCAGCTAATACCCTTCTGGATGTCACAATTGAACTTGTTTCCTCTACACTTCCAGACAATGCATTCCACACCCTAACTGCTTGCTAAGTGAAATGGGTTTTTTTTCTCATGTCATTCTTGATTCTTTTGCATATCACTTTAAGTCTGAGTCATTCATATCTTGATGGGCAGAGCTTGGTCATAGAGACGTACAGCACAGAAATAGACCCTTCAGTCCAACTCATCCATGTCGACCAGATATCCTAATCTAATCCTATTTGGCCCAGATCCCTCTAAACCTTTCCTATTCAGATGCCTTTTAAATGCTATAATTGTACCAGCCTCCACCATTTCCTCTGGCACCACCCTCTGTGTGGAAAAAGTTGCTCATTGGTCCCTTTTTATATCTTTCCCCTCTCACCCTAAACCTATACCCTCTCGTTCTGGACTCCCTACTTTAGGGAAAAGACTTTGTCTACTTATCCTATCCATGCCCCTGATGATTTTATAAACTTCTATAAGGTCACCCCTCAGCCTCTGAAGCTCCAGGGAAAACAGCCACAGCCTATTCAACCTCTTCCTATAGCTCAAATCCTCCAACCCTGGCAACATCCTTGTAAATCTTTTCTGAACACTTGCAACTTTTACAACACCCGTCCAATAGGAAGGAGACCAGAATTGCATGTAATATTCCAACAGTGGCCTAACCAAAGTCCTATACAGCTGCAATATGACCTCCCAACTCCTGTATTCAATGCTGTGACCAATAAAGGAATGCACACCAATCTCTGCCTTCACTATCTTATGTATTTGCAACTCCACTTTCAAGGAGCTATGAACCTGCACTCCAAGGTCTCTTTGTTCAGCAACACTCCCTAGGACCTTACCATTAAGTGGAAAAGTCTGCTCTGATTTGCTTTTTCCAAATTCAGCAGCTCACATTTATCAAAATTAAATTCTATTTGTCACCCCTCAGCCCATTGGCCCATGTGATCAAGATCCTGTTAGACACTCAAGTTACCTTCTTCATTGTCCACTACACCTCCAATTTTGGTGTCATCTGCAAACATCTACCCCCAAAGAGCTTTTTAAAGTTCTTGCCTAATACCATCAAAATTGGCCTTTCTCCAATTTAGAACTTCAACTTTTAGCTCTGGTCTATCCTTTTCCATCACTATTTTAAATCTAATGGAATTATGGTCGCTGGCCCCAAAGTGCTCCCCCACTGATACCTCAGTCACCTGCCCTGCCTTATTTCCCAAGAGTAGGTCAAGTTTTGCACCTTCTCTAGTGGGTACATCCACATACTGAATCAGAAAATTGTCTTGTACACACTTTACAATTCTTCTCTGAATCTAAACCCTTAACACTATGGCAGTCTCAGTCTATGTTTGGAAAGTTAAAATCCCCTACCATAACCACCCTATTATTCTTACAGATAACTGAGATCTCCTTATGAATTTGTTTCTCAATTTCCCGTGGATCATTAGGGGGTCTATAATACAATCCCAATAAGGTGATCATCCCTTTCTTATTTCTCAGTTCCACCCAAATAACTGGATGTATTTCTGGGAATATCCTCCCTCAGCACAGCTGTAATGCTATCCCTTATCAAAAAATGCCACTCCCTCTCCTCTCTTACCTCCCTTTCTATCCTTCCTGTAGCATTTGTATCCTGGAACATGAAGCTGCCATTCCTGTCCATCCCTGAGCCATGTTTCTGTAATTGCTATGATATCCCAGTCCCATGTTCCTAACCATGCCCTGAGTTCATCTGCCTTCCCTGTTAGGCCCCTTGCATTGAAATAAATGCAGTTTAATTTATCAGTCCTACCTTGTTCTCTGCTTTTTCTTCCTGCCTGCCTTGACTGTTTGACTCACTCCCTTTCCCATCTGTACCAGTCTCCACTTGATCTCGTTCCTCACTATTTCCCTGGGTCCCCCCCCCCCCCCCCCCCCCCCCTTAGTAGTTTAAATCCTCCCGAGCAGCTCTAGCTCCCTGCCAGTATATTAGCCCCCTTTTAATTCAGGTACAATCTTTCCTTCTTGTGCAGGTCACTTCTACCCCAGAAGAGATTCTAATGATCCAAAAATGTGAACCTTTCTCCCCTGCACCAGCTCCTTAGCCATGCATCCGTTTGCTCTATCCTATTCCTCCCCTCACTAGCTCGTAGCACCGGGAGTATTACTAGCCTGGAGGATCTCCTTTTCAAATGCCTGCCATTAACTCTACCTTTTCCCTTTTCCCTTCCCTTGACAGCTGTGCATCCAACTACCTCAGCACCGAGCTCTGAAAGTCCCTCGCTAAAGCTGTCTGTCCCTCTGCTTTACAATCCTTCATAAAGCCTACCTCATCTGACCTAATACCATCATGTGTGGCTCAGGGTCAAATTTGATGTTGTAATCGTCGACAAGGGTCATTTCCTTTAATGACATTATGGTGCTGAATAGAGAAAATTAAGGGCAGATTTAATTCAGTGCCCTAAACGTATGTGGAGTCCTAGGGAGTAGATATAAAGTTGTGTTCTTGGCAAGAATGTCAAATGATACTGATTAAGAGAATTGCAAATAAAAGATGGGCTTTCCCCCATGGCAGCTTGCTGTGATTCGGAATGCGCTGCCCCAAGGGGGCAGGAAGCAGATCCAATAATAACTTGCAAAAGGGATTTAGAGAATCCTTCCAATGTTAAGCAAATATTGTAACCATTACACAATAAAAACGAAACATAGGGATTTAGATAAATATTGGCAGAGGAAGATTTTGCAATGCTCAGGGGGAAAAAAGCAGAATAAAGATGTGATTGAACATGGACAAAAGAGCTGAACTTCAGAGCTGAGAGTAACTGCTCTTGATGTCTGACCAGGTGGGGCATCAAGGAACCCCAGCAAAACTGGAGTCAGTGGGGGTCAAGCAAAACACCCCCCCCCACCCCCCCCCCCCCCCAACTGGTTGGAGCCATACCTGATACAAAGGAAGATGGTTGTGGTTGGTGGAGGTCAGTCACCTCAGCTTTGGGACATCGCTGCAGGAGTCCTCCAGGGTAGTGTCCAAGGCCCAATCATCTTCAGCTGCTTCATCAATGACCTTCCCTCCATCACAAGGTCAGAAATAGGGCATGTTTGCCGAGGATTGTACAATATTCAGCACCATTCATGATTTCTCAGATACTGCAGCAGTCCATGTCCAAATGCAACAAAATCTGGAAGTCTCTCCCTAACAGCATTTTGGTTGTCCCTACATTCCCAACGACTGCAGCTGTTCAAGAAGGCAGCTCACCACCACCTTTGCAGGGACAATAGGGATGGGGAGTAAAGTACTGGCCCAACCAATGATGCTTTTATCTCCTGAATGGTTAAAGAGCTGAAAAGTCCCCTTTTGTGCGGGAAGAATTCTGAAATTCTCAGATGCCAACTTAATATATCATAGAGATGTACAGCACAGAAATAGACCCTTCAGTCCAACTCATCCATGCCAACCAGGTTATACCTTGCTTTAATAGGAAGATGTGTGGAACGAGGAAAAGTTCAATAAATATTTCAAAAAATTGGATTGGGAAAAATATTAACTGAAAACCTGAAGTGACAAAAAGGATTTAGTGAAGACGGAGCAGTGGACGCAGTCTACATGGACTTTCAGTAAGGTGTTCGACAACTTTTCGCATGGTAGACTGGTTAACAAGGTTAGATCTGCTCTCAAATCTTAGGAAAGAAAGTGTTGACATCAATCTGTTGCAAGAGACACATTTAACCGATACGAATGTCTGATGTTATAGTGGGGGGATACAATAGGGTGTTCTTCTCCTTCTGTAACTCCAAAAGCAGAGGAGTGGCCATACTGGTATGAAGGAACTTCCCATTACAGGTGATGGATCAAACCAAGGATGCGTATGGACGGTTCATCATTCTCAAGGCTCTGTTACACAGAGGAGAGTATGGCATCCTGAACATTTGCTGTCCCTGGCGCACCCTCTCAAATTTTTAGTCTCTAAATTAGTGACTCTCAAGATGTGCTGCACAATTATAGGAGGAGACTTTATAGGAGGAGACCCTGGAGCAAATAGGATGCCGAGGGGTCTGTCAGGTACACCTCTGCAGTCTAGACAGTTAGTGGACTTGTGTAGGGAGTTGGAACTGGTGGTTGTGTGGAGGTGTCTCCATCCGAATGGGAGGGATTTTACCTTTTACTCCAACTCCATAAGTGTCACACAAGAATCGATATGTTCTTTGTTCCATTGGTTTGTTTGGACTTGGGTGTGACCTCTACACCGCTGAAGCCAAACGCCAACTCGAGGACACCTCTTCCTATCGCCCCCTCAACCATGACCCCACCCCCCATCACCAAACCATCATCTCCCAGACCATACAGAACCTCACCACCTCAGGAGATCTCCCACCCACAGCTTCCAACCTCATTGTCCGGGAACCCCGCACTGCCCAGTTCTACCTCCTTCCCAAGATCCACAAGCCTGACCACCCTGGCCGACCCATTGTCTCAGCATGCTCCTGCCCCACTGAACTCATCTCTACCTACCTCGACACTGTCCTATCCCTCCTAGTCCAGGAACTCCCCATATATGTTTGAGACACCACCCACGCCCTCCACTTCCTCCAAGACTTCCGTTTCCCCGGCCCCCAACGCCTCATCTTCACTATGGATATCCAGTCCCTCTACACCTCCATCCGCCATGACCAGGGCCTCCAAGCCCTCCGTTTCTTCCTCTCCCGACGTCCCCAACAGTACCCTTTCACCGACACTCTCATTCGTTTGGCCGAACTGGTCCTCACCCTTAACAATTTCTCCTTTGAATCCTTCCACTTCCTCCAGACCAAAGGGGTAGCCATGGGCACATGTATGGACCCCAGCTATGCCTGTCACTTTGTTGGCTACGTAGAACAGTCCATCTTCCGTAATTACCCCATAATCTCCCCACCTCTTCCTTCGCTACATTGATGACTGCATTGGCGCCACCTCGTGTTCCCGCGAGGAGGTTGAGCAATTCATCAACTTTACCAACACATTCCACCCTGACCTTAAATTTACCTGGACCATCTCTGACACCTCCCTCCTCTTCCTGGACCTCTCCATCTCCATTAATGATGACCGACTTGACACCGACATTTTTTACAAACCCACCGACTCCCACAGCTACCTGGATTACACCTCTTCCCACCCTACCTCTTGCAAAAATGCCATCCCACATTCCCAATTCCTCTGCCTCCACCGTATCTGCTCCCAGGAGGACCAGTTCCACCACAGGACACACCAGATGGCCTCCTTCTTTAGAGACCGCAATTTCCCTTCCCACGTGATTAAAGATGCCCAACGCATCTCATCCACATCCTGCACCTCCGCCCTCAGACCCCACCCCTCCAACCGTAACAAGGACAGAACGCCCCTGGTGCTCACCTTCCACCCTACCAACCTTCGCATAAACCAAATCATCCGCCGACATTTCCGCCACCTCCAAACGGACCCCACCACCAGGGATATATTTCCCTCCCCACCCCTCTCCGCCTTCCGCAAAGACCATTCCCTCTGCGACTACCTGGTCAGGTCCACGCCCCCCTACAACCCACCCTCCCATCCTGGCACTTTCCCCTGCCACTGCAGGAATTGCCAAACCTGCGCCCACACCTCCTCCCTCACCTCCATCCAAGGCCCTAAAGGAGCCTTCCACATCCATCAAAGTTTTACCTGCACATCCACCAATATCATTTATTGTATCCGTTGCTCCCGATGCAGTCTCCTCTACATTGGGGAGACTGGGCGCCTCCTAGCAGAGCACTTTAGGGAACATCTCCGAGACACCCGCACCAATCAACCAAACCGCCCCATGGCCCAACATTTCAACTCCCCCTCCCACTCTGCCGAGGACATGGAGGTCCTGGGCCTCCTTCACCGCCGCTCCCTCACCACCAGACGCCTGGACGATGAACGCCTCATCTTCCGCCTCGGAACACCTCAACCCCAGGGCAACAATGTGGAATTCAACAGTTTCCTCATTTCCCCTTCCCCCACCTCACCCCAGTTCCAAACTTCCAGCTCAGCACTGTCCCCATGACTTGTCCTCCCTGCCTATCTTCTTTTCCACCTATCCACTCCACCCTCCCCCCACCCCCGACCTATCACCTTCATCCCCTTCCCCACTTACCTATTGTACTGTATGCTACTTTCTCCCCACCCCCACCCTCCTCTCACTTATCTCTCCACCCTTCAGGCTCTCTGCCTGTATTCCTGATGAAGGGTTTTGCCCGAAACATCAATTTTACTGCTCCTCGGATGCTGCCTGAACTACTGTGCTTTTCCAGCACCACTGTAATCTAGAACCTGGACTTGGTGTTGGGGCCGGCAGGATTGGGAACATAACTATTTCGGACCATACAGCAGTGTACTAGCTTGTTATGACCAAGGGTAGTGGAGCAGAGACACTGCACTGGTGCATGGATCTGTTTCTGTTGAGGGATGGCAACTTTGTACAAGGGAGTTCAGGGCTTTTTGGGACACCACTTCGGGTACGGCCAGTAATCCATCAGTGCTTTGGGAGACCACCAAGGTGTATTTAAGGGGTCTGATTATTTCATACTCAACAATAAGAAAGAGGCAGAGAGGGGAGCAGCAGCAGATGCTTGAAGTCTAGCTGAAGGCAGCCAAGTTGGTATATTATACCAGACCATCTGTGGTCAAACTGCAATGGGTCACGGCTCTCCAGGCTGCTCTGGACTCAGTGCTCACACAGAGGCAAAGGGCAGGGTCTCCTTTGCAAAGCAAAAGCTGTTTGAATATGGGGATAAACCAGGTAGATACCTGGCTAGGAAGAAAAATGCTTCACAGTCCATTGTGTCTATTGGGGAGTGAACTGGCAGCATCACTCGCCAACTGAAAAAGATAAATGACAGATTTTGGGAATTCTATACCGGTCAGAGGGCTGTAGGGATGGAGTTATGGGAATGGAATTCTGTTTTGAAAACCTGGACTTCCCCAATATAAATGCACCTCTGACAATACAGGAGGTGCAAGAGGTGGCAAGGCACCCAGTTCAGACGGGTTCCCAAGTGAGTTTTACAAGGAGTTTACACACATTAGCTGAACCACTTCTGGAGATGTATATTTATTCATATTGCCAAGACTGCCTTCCGTCCTCTCTTAGGGAGGCCAATCTCTCCCTCATTTTAAAGAAAAACAAAGACGCCAAAGATTGCGTGTCATACAGACCCATCTCGTTGTTGAATGTAGACTTCAAACTTTTATCAAAGGTGCTGGGTCTGAGGTTGGAAAAGGTGTTGCCTGTTATTATAAGAGAGGACCAGATGGGTTTTATCAAGGGCCACAGCGCTTCCTCCAATATCAGGAGGGTATCGAACACAGTTCCAGTAGGTCAGCAGAGATTGGTCCCGGGCTTGGTCAACTCCTGGATGTAGACAAGGATTTTGATAGGGTGGAACGGCTGTATCTGTTTGATGTTCTAGATTGCTTTGGTCTAGGGGGTCATTGGCCAGGTGGATGGTCATGTTGTATAGAGACCCCAAGGCTGTGGTTATCACGAATGGAGTCAAATCAAATGAATTTATTGTGGGGAGAGGCAGCCGACAGGGATGTCCTCTCCTGCCACTGCTATCTACTTTGGTAATTGAGCCGTTGGTGGAGGCCATCCGGAAGGAACCTGAAATAGTGGGAATTGGGGAACACAAAATTACTCTTTATATGGATGATATCCTTCTGTTTCTGGCTAACCCAGAAAAGTCCGTACCCCAGCGAATACAAAAAATTTAATTATTCTGCAGTTTTTCGGGATACACGATAAATTTTGCAAAGTTGGAAGTCATGCCCGTGGTGGGGTATGGAGGAAGTGCTGGAGCTGGAGGACGGAACACAGTTTTCTTTTTGGTGGTTGCAGAAAGGTTTTCTCTACCTGGGCATTTTTATTACCCCTACCTTCCGTCAGCTGGACAGAGCTAACTTTGTACAATTGTTTGAGAGGGTAAAGCAGGACTTGCAGCAATGGGAAGAACTACCCTTATCATGGCTTGATTAAAATGAATGTTCTTCCTCCAAAAGAGAAAATGCTGGAAAATCTCAGCAGGTCTGGCAGCATCTATAAGGAGAGAAAAGAGCTGACATTTCGAGTCGAACTGACCCTTTGTCAAAGCTTAAAAAAGGGAGAAATAGGGAGGTACTTATACTAGGCTGAGAGAAGGTGAGTCATGGCTCCAGAAGCAAAGGTAGTAATAAAGAGGTGATAATGACTGTGTCTAGAGAGATTATAGGGAGACTAGGAGCTGTGAATGACCAAGGCTGAAGCCAGTGCTATGTGACAAAATATGTGGGGTGTTGGGGGGGCGGGGGAGGGGTGAAGCAGAGGCAAAATGGAAAACAGGGGAGAAGGGTAACAAAGGGGGAAGAGGAGAGGAAAAAGGTGATGAGAGAGTGGGGAGTGACAGCAGGACTTATACACTTAATGGTAAGGTCCTAGGGAGTGTTGCTGAACAAAGAGACCTTGGAGTGCAGGTTCATAGCTCCTTGAAAGTGGAGTCGCAGGTAGATAGGATAGTGAAGAAGGCATTTGGTATGCTTTGGTCAGAGTATTGAGTACAGGAGTTGGGAGGTCATGTTGCAGATGTACAGGACATTGGTTAGGCCACTGTTGGAATATTGCGTGCAATTCTGGTCTCCTTCCTATTGGAAAGATGTTGTGAAACTTGAAAGGGTTCAGAAAAGATTTACAAGGATGCTGCCAGGGTTGGAGGATTGAGCTACAGGGAGAGGCTGAACAGGCTGGGGCTGTTTTCCCTGGAGCGTCAGAGGCTGAGGGGTGACCTGAAAGAGGTTTACAAAATTATGAGGGGCATGGATAGGGTAAATAGACAAAGTCTTTTCCCTGGGGTCGGGGAGTCCAGGACTAGAGGGCATAGGTTTAGGGTGAGAAGGGAAAGATATAAAAGGGACCTAAAGGGCAGCTTTTTCACGCAGAGGGTGCTATGTGTATGGAATGAGGTGCCAGAGGAAGTGGTGGAGGCTGGTACAATTACAACATTTAAAAGGCATTTGGATGGGTATATGAATAGGAAGGGTTTGGAGGGATATGGGCTGGGTGCTCGCAGGTGGGACTAGATTGAGTTGGGATATCTGGTCGGCATGGACGGTTGGACCGAAGGGCCTGTTTCCCTGCTGTACATCTCTATGACTCTATGACATGCATGATACAGGTTCTTTGAACAGAAGTTAGTAGGTACCTGGAACACACTGCCGGGATAGGTGGGAGAAGCTATACCAATGTTTAAGAAGTATTTATACAGGCAAATGAACAGGCAGGGAATACAGGGAGATGGTTGATGTGCAGGCAGGTGGGATTAGTTTAGAATAGCATCAGGGTTGGTATAAATATAGTGGGCCAAAGGTCCTGTTCCTGTGCTGTATTGTCCTATGTTCTCCAAGAGTACTGGTACAGGGATATTTTACTGCAGTTATACAGAGACCTCACATGGAATGTTTGTGTAGTTTTGATCTTCCTACCTATGAAGAGATATGCTGGCCATAAGGGGAGTGCAGTGAAGATTGACCAGACTGGTTCCTGAAGATGGCAGGTTTATTGGGAGAGATTGGGTCGATTGTGAGCATTAGTCCATAAGAAATAGCAGCAGGCCCTCAAGCCTGCTCCACTATTCAACAGGATCCTGGCTGATCTAGCATTCCTCATGTTCACTTCCCTGCCCTTTCCCCATAACCCTTGATTCCCCAACCTATCTCAGCCTTAAATATCCACAAGGACCCTGTCCCCACAGCTCTCTCTGGGGTAAGGAGTTCCAAAGACTGTCAACTCTCTGAGAGAGGAAATTCCTCCCCATCTCAGTCTGAAACTGGTGCCCCCTTTATTCTGAGACTGTGCCCTCTGGTCCCATGAGGGGAACCATCCTCTCAGCATTGACCCTGTCAAGCCCCTTCAGAATCCGACATGAGATCACCGCTCATTCTGCTCAACTCCAGTCAACAGAGTCCCAAATGAGAGAGGATTCATGAGGATGATCCCTGGTATGAAGGGATTCTCTTATAAACAGAGTCTAAACAGATTGGGGATTTTACTCACTGCAATTTAGGAGAATGAGAGCAGGGTCTCAATGAAATATGTAAAATTCCAGAAGTGTTGGACAGGCAGGTTGCAGGGAGTTTGATTCCCCCGGCCGAGGATCTGGAACAAGGGATCACAATCTCAAACTGAGATGTGGAGAAACGTTTTCACTCAGGGGCGGCAATCCTGTGGAATTCTCTACCCCAGACACCAGTCAAAACTATGTCACTGAATATATTTCAGAAAGAAATAAGTAATTTCCAGACGTTAAAGATGTTCTAGAGATATTGGGCAAGAGCTGGAAAATGGCGATCAGATAGAATGTAAGAAACAGGAGCAGGAGAAGGCCATTCAGCCCCTCAAGCCTACCCTGCCATTCCATAAGATTATGGCTGATCGGCCCCAGCTTTAACTCTTCTTTCATGCCAGATCAAAATAGCCCTCAAACCCCTGATATTGCAAAAAACCCTCTTCAAATACTTTCATTGATCTAGCCTCCACAACTCTCTGGGCTGGAGAATTCTAGACATGTGTTAACTCTCTGGGAGAAGAAATTCCTTCACGTCTCAGTTTTAAATGACTGTTCCCTTACTTTGTAACTACGTCCCCATATCTCTCAAATTTTCCCAGTCCAGCCCCCTGAGAACGTGGTACCTTTCAAATAAATTCGCTCTTCAATCTTCACAAACAATATGACTCAATCCTTTCAGCCCAGGAAGCAGCCTTGTGACTCTCATGTGAACAGCCTCCACTCCCGAGCATATCCTTTCTTCAACTCACAGGCCAAAGCGATACATAATAATCCAGGTCCAGCCCCAGCAACACAATGTCCCCAAAACCTCCCGGCTTTTAAATACCAACCCCGCCCCTCCAGCAAGAAAGGCCAAAATTCCATTTCCCTTCTTAATTATTTGCAGAGCTGAAAATGTGTTGCTGGAAAAACGCAGCCGGTCAGGCAGCATCCAAGGAGCAGGAGAATCGACGTTTCGGGAATGAGCCCTTCTTCAGCCTGGGCTCATGCCCAAAACGTCGATTCTCCTGCTCCTTAGATGCTGCCTGACCTGCTGCGTTTTTCCAGCAACACATTTTTTAGCTCTGATCTCCAGCATCTGCCGTCCTCGCTTTCTCCTTAATTATTTGCAGCACCTGCATGCTATCTTTTTATGTTTCAGGCACAAGACCAGACAGATCCCTGCACTATTTTGGAATCACTGTCAGGTTGATTCCTGCTAAGCAAATACATGTCTTCACATATACACATAAAGGATCAGGGGATGATCACGGAACAGGCTCGATGGGCCGAATGGCATACTCATTGTCCCAATTTTCTATTTTTCTCCGTCCCTGGCATCAATGGAATCTAAATGAGGAATATGCGCTGTCATCTCACACAAAGCAATTTCGTATTTTTTTTTAAAAATGAGAACTTTATCTGACAAGAGACAGCGGAGCTCAATCTCATTAATTTGAATAAATGGCATCTCCCACTTGTTTCAGTTTGTAAAATCCCACCGACCTGGTTTCTTGCCCACGCAGAGAACATCAAAAACAAGTTTAATCCCACATTCCCAGCATGGCTTCAAC
The DNA here is from genome assembly GCF_047496795.1 of Chiloscyllium punctatum. Taxonomy (NCBI): domain Eukaryota; kingdom Metazoa; phylum Chordata; class Chondrichthyes; order Orectolobiformes; family Hemiscylliidae; genus Chiloscyllium; species Chiloscyllium punctatum. Next base: position 5,050,558 of record NC_092750.1, on the reverse strand, counting down.
AGCAATTTGAGAGAAGACATTCTCTCTCCAGATGCAATAAAACGCACAGCTTGTGCTATTGTATTTGCATTTTTGGGGGTAGATTGCGGATTCGCAGCGGGGGGGGGGGGGGGGTTTAAAGATTTGCGCGGGGAACGCCTCGATTGGAAATATTTGACAATGACCAAAAGCACCACTTTCTGAAAATGATTTTAATCAAGGCAGGGGAAGGGGGAAGAGGGGGTGGGGGATAGGACATGTTTCAAAGTGAAGCCGGATTTGCAGGTGATCATTTGGTTAACCAGTTTGATGTGGGTTTTTTTTAATGCATCTTTTGGAAGCGGATTGCAGAAAAATCACAATTCACCAGAAAAAAAAAATCAGTGCCGCCTTTTCGTGCGCGGCCGCTCGGGGGCGCGCACTGTGTTAGTTGCAACAAATGAAAGTGCAATATTTTGGCATCCGAAGCACCCCAGGGTGCCAAACCTGCGCCGGTTGGACGGTGCACCCTCTCTTTTATGTCGAGGGGCTGCATTTGTGAGGATGCAAGCCCCGGGTAGCTGCTAAATCCCCCCTGGAAGTGACTACCCCCATCTCTGGGTTCTCGGTGTGCATGGGGAGCCGGTGTGTGTTGCGGGATATTTGGCGTTTGACGGCCTCGGACCCGCTCCCGGCACCGTGCACCCGGTCGGCAAGAGCCTGGGGTCACCCCCTGGCCCGGAGCCGGGCTCCAGCAGCCCGGGGTACGGCCCAGAAGCCGCTGGAAAGGCGGTGCAAGAAGCACAAGTTAAGGCAGCTCCTGGACCGGGCTGTTGATGTTCCCATTGACGTTCGCTCGGAGCGGATAAATAAGCAGCTGCGCAGAGCAAACTCCGCAGCCAGAGCCAGAGCGGAGAGCGGAGAGGATCGAGCAGCATTGCAATAGGGCTTTCCCAGCTCTACCCTACTCCCACCCACCAGCACCCACCCCGTGCAATCCAAATCCCACCGTTTGCATTCGATACCCCCCTCTGCAATTGAGGTCTGGTTGCATTGCTGTTGGATTTTGGCGTTTCCCCCCCCCACCTCTCTGCAATCTCGGCTGCACCATGTCCGCCGATGTGGAAACGCTGCCTGTTGCTCCCGCCGAGGAAGAGGGGCAGAAGAGCCCGGCCAAGAAGGCGGGCTCCAAGAAGAAGAAGTCGGGGAAGGGCAAGAACCAGCAGGGTAGGTACAGCGCCCTGTTGGTGGAGATCGTGCAGAGGCTGGGAGCCCGCAATGGCTCCTCGCTGGCCACCATTTACAAAGAAGCCAAGACTGTGCCCTGGTTCAATGAGCACCAGGGTCGCACTTACCTGCGCTATGCCCTGCGTGCCCTGGTCCTGAATGGGACCCTCAACCAGGTGAAGGGCCGAGGGGCCAACGGCTCCTTCAAGGTCATCAAGAAAAGCGATGCTGGGCAGGCGGCCAAGAAGAAGAAAGCTTCGATCTCGGCCAGCAGCAGCGGCGTGAAGAAATCTCACAAGAAAGGCGCCTCTAAGAATGCAGACAGCAGCAAGAAGAGCCGCCCGGGTTCCTCCAGCAAAGACAGGAGCAAGAACAAGAAAGGCAAAGCAACTAAAAAATCCAAGTCCAAGAAAGCTTAGAAACCGCTATTTCTGTTTTGCAAATCGGAAAAAAAAGGGGGAGGTTTTTTTTTAAAAATGCAACTGACTTTTTATATTAACGTGTCTTCCCCCCCCCCCCCCCCTCCCCAGTCGTTGTATTACCTCATTTTGAGGGTAATTTTTTTGTGTGTAGTTTGTAGCCCCATCATGAGTCTGTCGAGAAGGCGGGAAGATGTTCCTGGACAATAAAACAAGTTGCTGGAAAAGCTCAGCGGGTCTGGGGCAGCTCCACGGATGAGCTGAGCTTCTCCAGCATCGTCTGTTTTATTTCTGATTTGCAGCGTAAGCCTTTTGGTTTTTATTTAAGATTTTTCCTCGACATTGTTTTGGTTGATGCTGTTTTTTTTTAAAGTTTAACTGACATTTCCGCTGAATTGTAGCGCCTGTAGTATTTTTTTTGTACAGTTTGTTTTGTTATCATTGGCTCAGCTTGCAGCTGGTTGGGTTCAAAAGAATCATGAAACTCAGAACTTTGGGGTGATGTTGAACTGTTTTATAATTTCCTGTGGATTGGAATTTGTTCTTTGTTACATTTTTATTTGGAGGGGGGCGAGTGTAGGTTGAGAAATGCGATCAAATTTGGAAAGGATAGCAATTTGTTTAGTTCAAGTATACATTTATTTTTCTCCTTTTTTAAAAAAATAAATTGGAATTCGAATAATTGGTTCGTACATCGAGTTTTCATTGATATTCTCTTTTGTTTTTTTTGTTCTGATGCAGTTTCGGTTGAAGCTCCTTTTTCAATCATTTTTTAAAATCTTGGAGGGGGAGCTCACTGATTTGCTGATGCCCTGGCAACTGTTGCCGTGGTGACGCTCAACCAATCACAGGTCGCCGAAACGAATTGTTTCATTTTGGCGGGAGCGTGGTTTGCGTGATGATTGGTTACTTCTGAAACCCGGAAGTCCTCCGAATTGCAGAATTATACTTTGATTTTTTTTTGTTCAATGCATCCTTTTGGTTTAACCGAAAGCCAATTTGCAAACGGTGGGGTAAAGCAAGTCTGTATTTGAGATATTGAAAACAAAAGGACCAAAGTTGAGAATTATGTTTGCTTTTCCAACCTCTGGATTTGTTTCAAAAATGTTGTGGAAAATGAGTCAGTATTTGTTGTTTGCAGGGTGCTGCCTCCTCGTTTGCAGAATGTGAAGTGGGTGTTTTTCACCCCTGGCCCGGCTTGGCTCTTTTGGGTCTGCAAAGTGTGTGTGTGTGTGTGTCATGCATTGCAAGACTCGCCATGTGCCTTCTCTTATTTCGGGTTCAGATCAATTTGACAGTAATGTGGGACACCGCCGACCCCCCCCTGCCCCATCCCAGGGAAAGCGGCGTTCCTGCTGGTTTCAGATTGTTGATGTTTCCTTTATCGAGAGGTTGCTATATAAACATGTGAAAACTGTGGAGATGTTTAATGGCTGTACTTCTGTAAACATAACGGTGTAGTCTACAAGCAAAAATGAATAAATGTTTTTAAAAAGTCAGTACTGGTGTCCATCGCTTCTCTCACTCAGAACCAGCCACCCCCCCCGGGTGGTAGAGTAAGCAGGCAGCTTTCTGGTTGTAGACCCAGATCCTGGCTCGCTCCTTCCGTACGTCTTCACATCAGTTACCGGCCTGATCATCGCTACAGCCAATTATTTCCTCACCTCAGCATCACGAAAGGAGCTGGTTTGTGGGATCCTGCCGTGCATCATTTGGTGGCCGCTTTTACTTCCTTGCAAGAGTGGGTGCGCTAAAAGCAAGAGGTAAGAGCATTCAATCCATCGAACCTGTCCTGAGATCATGGCTGATCTGACCCTCTAACTCCACTATCCTGCCTTTGCCCCACAGCTCCTAATTTTCTTACTGACTAAAAATCTGTCAACCTGAGCCTTGAATTTTCTGAGGGGGCCAGCCCTCTGAAACAGTCTAGAGATTCCCATGAGGCGCAGCTTTATAACAGTGGTTCATGTGTGGGATGAACTGCCAGAGGAAGTGGTGGATGCAGTTACAACATTTAAAAGCCATTTAAATAAATTCCTAAATGGCATGCGTTGCCAGCGGTGGTGGTGGAAGCAGAGTCACGGGATGTTTAAGCGACTGCTGGACGTGTACATGATAGCAGGGAGTTGAGGGGTGCGTGGGTTAAGATACTATATTTTACATTAGGATTAAGTCTCGGCACAACATAGTGGGCCAAAGGGCCTGTTCTGTGCTGTATCTTTCTAAAAAAAAGGAAAGGTTTGGAGGGATATGGGCCAAAAACAGGCAGGTGGGGCTAGTTTTAATTTGGAATACCCTTCAGCTTGGACTGAAGGGTTTGTTTCTGTGCTGTATGACTGACAGAAGACATCCCTCCTCATATCAGTCTTAACTGTGCCACACATTATTCAAAGATTATCTGTAATAGTCCTAGACTCCCTCAGAATCCATCTACCCTGTCAAGTCCCCTAACAATCAATAAGGTAGTCTCATGTGGAACTCCCAATGAATACAGGCCTCACCTGCTCAGCACTTCATAAATCAGTCCCTGAATGCCCACAATCAGCTGGGTGAAGCTCGGGACTGCCTTCAGTGCTAGTGTATCTTTACTGAGGTTAGGGGAGCCAAATTATTCACAGTATTCCAGCTGTGGTCTACCCGTGTTTTGTATCGTTTTAGCAAAACCTCCCTATGTTTATACACCATTTCCTTTGAAATAAAGGCCACCATTCCATTTACCATCTCTATTACTTGCGAGCTTGGTTGTTTTGTGAACCGTGGACAAGGACTCACCAGTCCTACTGTTCTGGAGATGTCTGCTGTCCTCCATTTAATATTCACTCCCCTATTCCTGCCAAAGTATACAGCCTCACATTTTTCATCCTCCATGTTTTTGCCCACACTGATTTAACGAAGCGATATTCTCTGCAGGGTGTATGTATCATTGTGACCACAAGCCTTGTCATCTGCAAACTAGGCAATAGTAAATTCATTTTCCTTATCCAAGTCATTAAATATATATTGTAAGTAATTGTGGTCTCGGCATCAATCCCTGTGGCATGCCACAAACAGCCATTCTGAAAATGCCCTCCTTAGTATTAGCCAATCCTCTATCCATGCTAAACACAGAGTCATAGAGACGGACATCATGGAAACAGACTCCGGTCCAACCTGTCCATGTCTCCAGTCCAACCTCTACATTGGGGAGACTGGGCGCCTCCTAGCAGAGCGCTTTAGGGAACATCTCAGGGACACCTGCACCAATCAACCACATCGCCCCGTGGCCCAACATTTCAACTCCCCCTCCCACTCTGCCGAGGACATGGAGGTCCTGGGCCTCCTTCACCGCCGCTCCCTCACCACCAGACGCCTGGAGGAAGAACGCCTCATCTTCCGCCTCGGAACACTTCAATCCCAGGGCATCAGTGTGGACTTAGACAACAGTTTCCTCATTTCCCCTTCCCCCACCTCACCCTAGTTCTAAACTTCCAGCTCAGCACTGTCCCCATGACTTGTCCAGACTTGTCCTACCTGCCTATCTCCTTTTCCACCTATCCACTCCACCCTCTCCTCCCTCCTCCCTGACCTATCACCTTCATCTCCTCCCCCAATCACCCATTGTACTCTATGCTACTTTCTCCCCACCCCCACCCTCTTCTAGCTTATCTCTCCATGCTTCCGGCTCACTGCCTTATTCCTGATGAAGGGCTTTTGCCCGAAACTTCGATTTCGAAGCTACTTGGATGCTGCCTGAACTGCTGTGCTCTTCCAGCACCACTAATCCAGTATCCCTAATCAGTCCTTGCCTTTTCAAATACATGTACGTCCTGTCCCTCAGGATTCCCTCCAACAACTTGCCCACCACCAATGTCAGGCTCACTGGTCTATAGTTCCCTGGCTTGTTCTTGAAGGTGGAGATGAAAGACACGTCAAAGTTGCTGAGTGGATATTTCTGAGTAATCAGTGTATCAGAAAAATGTAATATAATCGAATCAACAGAGGAATGGAAAAAAAACCACAAATAGACCCATACCCCAGTGAGAGTCAGTGTGTGTGTGTGTGTGTGACTGTACCCCAGTGAGAGTCAGTGTGTGTGTGTGTGTGTGTGTGTGTGACTGTACCCCAGTGAGAGTCAGTGTGTGTGTGTGACTGTACCACAGTGAGAGTCAATGTGTGTTTGTGGGACAGTACCTCAGTGAGAGTCAATGAGTGTGTGGGACTGTACCCCAAGAAGAGTCAGTGTATGTGTGAGACCCAATACCCCAGTGAGAGCCAATGTGTGTGTGAGGGACCCCATACCCTAGTGAGAGTCAGTGTGTGTGGGAGCCATACCCCAGTGAGAGTCAGTGTATGTGTGAGACCCCACATCCCAGTGAGAGTCAGTATGTGTGTGGGACCGTACCCCAATAAGAGTCAGTGTATGTGTGAGACCCCATACCTCAGTGAGAGTCAATGTGTGTGTGGGGGACCCCAAAACCCAGTGAGAGTCAATGTGTATGTGGGACTGTACCCCAATAAGAGTGTGTGTGTGTGTGTGTGAGACCTCATACCCCATTGAGAGTCAATGTGTGTGTGGGGGACCCCATATCTCAGTGAGAGTCAATGTGTGTGTGGGACACTTACCCCAGTGAGAGTTAGTGTGTGTGGGACTTAAAAGCCCAGTGGGAGTCAGTGTGTGTGGGACTGTACCCCAGTGAGAGTCAGTGTGTGGGGGACCCCATACCCTAGTGAGAGTCAGTGTGTGTGGGACCGTTACCCCAGTGAAAGTCAGTTTGTGGGGGACCCCATACCCTAGTGAGAGTCAGTGTGTGTGGGTGCCGTACCCTAGTGAGAGTCACGTGTGTGGGACCTCATACCCCAGTGAGAGTCAGTGTGTGTGGGACTGTACCCCAGTGAGAGTCAGCATGTGGGGGACCCTTACCCCAGTGAGAGTCACTGTGTGTGGGACCTCATACCCCGGTGAAAGTCAGTGTGTGTGGGATTGTACCCCTGTGAGAGTCAGCGTGCGTGTGTGTGGGACTGTACACCAGTAAGAATCAGTGTGTTTGTGGGACTGTACCCCAGTGAGAGTCAATGTGTGTGTGGGACTGTACCCCAGTGAGAGTCAATGTGTGTGTGGGACTGTACCCCAATAAGAGTCAATGTATGGGTGAGACCCCACACTCCAGTGAGAGTCAATGTGTGTGAGGGGGTCCTCATACACCAGTGAGAGTCAGTGTGTGTGGGACCCTTACCCCAGTGAGAGACACTGTGTGTGGGGGACCTCATACCCCAGTGAAAGTCAGTGTGTGTGAGACTGTACGCCAGTGAGAGTCAGTGTGTGTGTGTGTATATGTGGGACTGTATCCCAGTGAGAGTCAGCGTGTGTGTGGGACTGTACCCCAATAAGAGTCAGTGTATGTGTGAGACCCCATACCACAGTGAGAGTCAATGTGTGTGGGGGGGACCGCAAACCCTAATGAGAGTCTGTTTGTGCGGGACCCTTACCCCAGTGAGAGTCACTGTGTGTGTGACTGTACCCCAGTGAGAGTCAGTGTGTGTGTGGGACTGTGCCCCAGTAAGCGTCAATGTGTGTGTGGGACTGTACCCAAAAAGAGTCAGTGTATGTGTGCGATCTCATACCCCAGTGAGAGTCAATGTGTGTGGGGGGGACCTCATACCCCAGTGAAGGTCAGTTTGTGTGGGACAGTACCCCAGTGAGAGTCAGTGTGTGTAGGACTGTACCCCAGTGAGAGTTACTGTGAGTGCGACCTCATACCCCAGTGAAAGTCAGTGTGTGTATGACTGTACGCCAGTGAGAATCAGTGTGCATGTGTGTGGGACTGTACCCCAGTAAGAGTCAATTTGTGTGTGGGACTGTACTCCAATAAGAGTCAGTGTGTGTGTGAGACCCCATACCCCAGTGGGAGTCAATGTGTGTGTGTAGGGGACCCCATACCCCAGTGAGAATCAGTGTGTGTGGGACCCTTACCCCAGTGAGAGTCACTGTGTGTTGGACCTCATACCCCAGTGAGAGTCAGTGTGTGTGTGGCACTGTACCCCAATAAGAATCAGTGTATGTGTGAGACCCCATACCCCAGTGAGAGCCAATGTGTGCGTGAGGGACCCCATACCCTAGTGAGAGTCAGTGTGTGTGGGAGCCATATCCCAGTGAGAGTCAGTGTATGTGTGAGACCCCACATCCCAGTGAGAGTCAGTGTATGTGTGGGACCGTACCCCAATAAGAGTCAGTGTATGTGTGAGACCCCATACCTCAGTGAGAGTCAATGTGTGTGGGGGGGACCCCAAAACCCAGTGAGAGTCAATGTGTGTGGTACTGTACACCAGTGAGAGTCAGTGTGTGTGTGGGACTGTACCCCAATAAGAGTCATTGTGTGTGTCAGACCTCATACCCCATTGAGAGTCAATGTGTGTGTGGGGGACCCCATTCCCCAGTGAGAGTCAATGTGTGAGTGGGACACTTACCCCAGTGGGAGTCAGTGTGTGTGGGACTGTACCCAAGTGAGAGTCAGTGTGCGTGTGTATGGGATTGTACCCCAGTGGGAGTCAGTGTGTGTGGGACTGTACCCAAGTGAGAGTCAGTGTGCGTGTGTATGGGATTGTACCCCAGTGAGAGTCAGTGTGTGTGGGACAGTACCCCAGTGAGAGTCAGTGTGTGTGTTTGACTGTACCCCAATAAGAGTCAGTTTATGCCTGTGACTAGATGGAAGTGGTTGTGGGTTTGGAAGGTGCTGTCTGAGGATCTTTGGTGAATTTCTGCAGTGCATCTTGTAGATAGTACACACTGCTGTTACTGAGCATCGGTGGTGGAGGGAGTGGATGTTTGTGGATGTGGTGCCAATCAAGTGTCTGCTTTGTCCTGGATGGTGTTGAGCTTCTTGAGTGTTGTTGGAGCTGCCCCACCCAGGGAGTATTCCATCACACTCCTGACTTGTGCCTTTTAGACAGGAAGCAGGCTTTGGGGAGTCAGGGGGGGAGTTACTCACTACAGAATTCATAGCGTCTGACCTGCTCTTGTAGCCGCTGTGTTTATGTGACAAGCCCCATTGAGTGGACATTGATGGTGGTCAGGGTTTGGGGAGTCAGGAGAGGAGTTACTTGACACAAGATTCCTCGCCTCTGACCTGCAATTATAGCCATTGTATATACATGGTAAGTCTAGGTCAGTTGCAGGTCAATGGTAACCCCCAGGATGTTGATAGTGGGGGAATTCAATGCTGGTAACACTATTGAATGTCAAGGGGCAATGATTCTTGTTGCAGATGGTCATTGCCTGACATTAGTGTGGCGCAAATGTTATTTTCACTTTTCAACCAAGACCCGTACATTGTCCAGTTCCTGCTACTTTTGGAACCTTTATGACACTGATATTTAAAAACCTCAATCTCAATCTCTACCTTGAGCACACTCAAATACTCAGCTTCCACAGCCCTCTGTGCTACAGAATTCCAAAGGTTCACATCCCTCTGATTAAAAACATGTCTCCTCATGTCACACCCAAGCGCCTTCACCATTGTTTGAAATTGTGCTCTAGTTCTAGACTCTGTAACCAGGGGGAACCCTGCATCTACCCTGTATTTTCCTTTGAGTATTTTATAAGTTTCAATGAGGTCACCTCTCATTTTATGAAACTAAGAATACGGGCTCCGTTTGCCCAATCTCTCTTGTCACCCAAGAACAATTCTGGTGAACATTTCTTGCACTCCCTCTCTGGTTGTTTGGTATCTAACTCATTCATTTATATCTTTTATAGTTATCCAGTCATTATTAAAACCACTTGATAGGCATGTGCCTCCTGTTCACATAACACTATAGCTTGATTGTAGATTTTTTTCTAACACATATCACTAGATATTGTTGAAGATGTAGAGAGAACTCTCTTATTTTAATAGGGTTCTGAGGAAGGATCACTTGACCTGAAACATTAACTCTTGATTTCTGTCCACAGATGTTGCCAGACCTGCTGAGCTTTTCCAATCATTTCTATTTTTGTCCAAGACTCCTATACTCAAATCCTTGCTCAATGAAGGCCAACATTCCATTTGCCTTCCTAATAAGTGCATGTTAGCTTTCAAGGACATGTGGATCCCTTTGTACACTTTCCAATCTCCTTCTGTTTAAAAAATGCTTTGTACAACTGTTCCACTTACCAAAGCGGATAACTTTATATTTTTCCACATTATATTCTCGCTGCTATGATTGTCACTTGGCCACATTTATCCAACTCTTCTTTAAGCTAATTGCGTCTTCCTCACAGCACCCAGCATGTGTTACTTGTGAACTTGGAAATATTCTATCAGCTCCTTATATATAACGTGAAAAGCTATATACTGATCCTTATGGTACCCCAATGGTCACTACCTGGCAATGAGAGGTTGGCCCTGCAATTTCAACTCTCTGTTTTCTGCATGTTAGCTCATCCTTAATCTGTACATTAATTCCTACTCTATGTCCTTGAATTTTGCGAGTCACCCTTCACTTTTGTCTTTTTAGCTCATTCATGGAATGTGTGCATCACACTTTGGGTCATTACAGATCCCTAATTCCAGATTTTTATTGAATTCAAATTTGTCGTGGTAGGATTTATACCTATCCCTGGCCCCAGAACATTAATCTGGTAACCTGGGATTCTAGATTATTAGATTCAAGATTAGCACTATGCCACTATCTCCCCATAAACAAACACCTTCTGAAACCCAAATGTATCAGCCCCAATCCTCGATAATTTCTATTAGTAACATTCTGAAAATATTCCAAGAACTCCATCAGATATAATTTCCCATTCGCAAATCTGTGCAGACTATGACCAGTCAGATCATTATCATCCAAACAGCCATTTATCACATACTTTACAATAAATGCTAGCAGTTTTTAACTACTGCTGTAAGTGTATCCCATCTGTAGTTCTGTTTTGTCGGTGACATTCAGTGTGTGTGGGATCTATACCCTAGGGAGAGTCCGTGTGTGTGTGAGGGACCCTTACCCCAGGGTATGTCAGTGTGTCTGTGGGATCCCTAACCCAGTGAGAGTCAATGTGCGGGGGAGCCATACCCTAGAGAGAATCAGGGTGAGAGGGAGCTGTACCCCAGGGAGAGTCCGTGGATAGAGAACTGGCTTAGTCATAGAAGACAGAGAGTAGCCGTGGAAGGGTGTTTTTCTGACCGGAGATCTGTGTCCAGTGGTGTTCTGCAGTGCTCGGACCCCTGTTGTTTATAATATAGATAGATGTTTTTGTCCAATGTGTGGAGGAGGGTTTCCTGACACAGTATGTAGACAAGCCAATAAGAGGTGAGGCCACATTGGATTTGGTTCTGGGTAATGAACCAGGCCAGGTATTAGATTTGGAGGTAGGTGAGCATTTTGGTGATAGTGACCACAATTTGGTTATGTTTACTTTAGCGATGGAAAGGGCCAGGTATATATCACAGGGAAAGAATTATTGCTGGGGGAAAGGCAATTATGATGCAATTAGGCAAGATTTAGGATGCATAGGATGGGGAAGGAAACTGCAGGGGATGGGCACAATAGAAATATGGAGCTTGTTCAAGGAACAGCTACTGTGAGTCCTTGATAAATATGTATCTGTCAGGCAGGGAGGAAGTGCTTGAGTGATGGAACCATGGTTGACTAAAGAAGTTGAATCTCTTGTCAAGGGAAAGGAAGCTTATGTAAGGATGAGATGTGAAGGCTCAGTTACGACACTTGAGTGTTACAAGTTAGCCAGGAAAGACCTAAAGAGAGAGCTAAGAAGAGCCAGGAAGGGACATGAGAACTCTTTGGCAGATAGGATCAAGGAAACCCTAAAGCTTTCTATAGATATATCAGGAATAAAAGAATGACTAGAGTAAGACTAGGGCCAATCAAGGAGGACAGTAGTGGGAATTGGGCATGGAGTCCAAGGAGATAGGAGAGGCGCTTAATGAATATTTTTGTCATTAACCAATCCTCTACCCATGCTAGCATATTAACCCCCATACCATGAGCTCTTTACATAAGAACATATGAACATCAGAACTAGGAGCTGGAGTAGGCCATCCGGCCCATCTAGCCTGCCCTGCCATTCAATAAGATCATGGCTGACCTTTTCATAGACCCCACTTACCCACCCTCTCCCCATAACCACTAATTCCTTTACTGTTCAAAAGTCTCTCTTTGCCTTAAATACATTCAACTGCTTCACTGGGTGGGGAATTCCACAGATTCACAGCCCTTTGGGTGAAGTTCCTCCTCAGCTCAGTCTGAAATCTGCTCCCCCATATTGTGAGGTTATGCCCCGAGTTCCACCCACCAGTGGGAACAACCTCCCTGCTTCTAACTTAACCAATCCCTTCATCGTTTAGATGTTTCTATCAGATCTCCCCTCATTCTTCTAAATTCCAATCAGTATAGTCCCAGTCCACTCAGTCTCTCCTTCATAGGCTAACCCTCTCCACTCTGGAATCAACCCTAGTCAATCTCCTCTGTACCCACTCCAGTGCCAGGACATCTTACCCTGCACAATGACCTTTTATGTGGCACCTTGTAAAATGCCTTATCAACAGGTTTAGCTTCATCCACAGCACATACTCAGAAATATACAGTTTGGGAAAGGCCCTTCAACCCATCGAATCTGTACTGCCAAAGCTACATTAAACTCCACTAGTCCCACTCTCCTGCACTTGGCCCATAGCCTTGAATGTTATGACATTTCAAGTGCTCATTCACATACTTTTTAAAGGTTTTGGGATTTCCCACCTCAACTCCCCTCCCAGGCAGCACATTCCAGGCCCCCACCACCCTCTGAGTGAAATTGTGTTTCCTTAAATCCCCTACAATCCTCCTGCCTTTCACTTTAAAATCATGTCCTCTTATTAGTGACCCTTCAAATAAGGAGTACAGCTGCTTTCTATCTGTCCCTTCTAATTTTACACACCTCCATCATGTTTCCCTCCCCCCCCCCCCCCAATTCTCTGCCCAACAAAAACCATCACCCCCTCCAGTGCAATCACACCCTTCCAGTGGTGCAGAGACTGGAACCACACACAGTCTAAGCAAAGTGCTATACGGCTCTAACATAACCTCCCCGCTCTTATAACCTGTATCTTGACTGATAAAAGGCAAGCATCCCATTTGTCTTCTTAACTATCCTATTAACCTGCAATGCTGCCCTTAGGGGTCTGTGGACAAGCATTCTCTGAGCTTCCTCATGTCCTGCCATTCATTGAGTACTCTTTTTTTCTTGTTCCTTTTCCAAAGTTCATCACTTCCTATTTATAAGGGTTAAATTCCATCTGTCAACTGATTGGCTCATCTGTCCATTCTGTTTCGATCCTCCTAATACCTTCCTCCTCACTGTCAAATTATTGTCGTGTCATCTGCAAACTTACATATTGTTCATTCTCACCTATATCATTTACATATACCACACATTCCAATAAATTAACTAAACACAATTTCCCTTTCACAAAACCATGTTGATGCTTCACAATTATATTAATTTTTTTTGTAGTGGCCGGTTATAATCCCCTGAATGATCAACTCTAACAGCTTTTCCAGGTCAGATATCAAGCTATCTGACCTATGGTTCCTGTTTTCTGTCTTTACGAGAGAGGTTCTATTTTTGATATTCCAGTCAAATGGAACTTTGTGGGAATCTAACAAATTTTGGAAAATTAATGACATCACAGTGTTACCCCATGAGTAACCTCTTTTTAGATTTTACTGGAATATTTTTGTAACTTCTATTGTTAAACTAGAAGCAAAATATTTATTCATGATTTACCAGTTTTTTAAAATCTACTGTTAGTTCCCTATTCTCACCCTCCAGAGGACCCAACTCTCACTATACTTATCCTTTTCCTTTTTAGCTGTCGAAATAAATTACTCACTCTCTGTTTTTACATTTCTAGCTTCCTCTCAAGCTGTGATTTATTAATCCTGATTAAGCATTTGATTATTTGATGTATTTTGATTAACTCTCTGATCTGACGTGCACCTTTGTGCAATTAAATGCCTTTTCCTCAAGTCTGATGCTCTACTTAGCTTTTTCACTGAAGTGTGGCTGGTGGGTCCTCCCTTTGGATTTTCTTTTTATTGAAGGAATGTATTTATTCTGCGTATTCTGAAATATAACTCTTTAAATATCTCCTGACTCATCTATCTCCCAGCTGTTTATGACAGCGAGCTCAGCTATAATGCCAACATACTTGGCATACTTTATAAAACTGAAAATACTAGTCTTAAAGCCCAGCGTAGTATACTGCCTTAGAGAGTCAGTGTGTGCAGGAGCCATATCCCAGTGAAAGTCAGTCTGTGTGTGGAATTCTGGACCCAGTGAGAGTCAGTGTGGGACCCTGTACCCCAGTGAGAGAGAGAGAGAGAGAGAGAGAGAGAGTGTTTGTGTGTGTTTGACCTGTACCCCAATGAGAGTCAGTGTGTGTGTGAGGGGTATGTATCCCACTGAGAGTCAGTGTGTGTGTGAGGGGTATGTATCCCACTGAGAGTCAGTGTGTGTGTGAGGGGTATGTATCCCACTGAGAGTCAGTGTGTGGAGAACACCTATAGGGCGATTCATTGTATAATTGCAGAACTGTCCTGTTGTGCACGCAGGGGCATTTAGTTACATTGAATGTGCTATATAAATATTTGTGTTCCTTATTTGATCCCATTAATTTCTTACTTTGCAGCTTGGTATGAATTTTTATCTGATTACATGCCTTTCCGTACTTTTGAGTGGTTTTGACTCTATTTGAATAAAGGTGATCTGCAGGACAGTGTATGTGCAAGCATGTCTCTGTGTGTGTGTCTGTGTGAGTGGATGGTTGTAGGTGTGTCTCTGTGTGGGAGTGGATCCAGGATGGAAGTGGGGAGGAGGATTACATATGTAATGAGATTTTGTGGTATTTTATGACAATTAATTTGATGAATGTGAGAGTTTCTGAGGAGGAAATGTTTGTATCTTTTGCTAATTGTTGGGTTTACTGAATGAAGCCAGTTAGGTTTTGCTGTGAGTGATGTCACAGTCAGGCCAGATTCAGAAGGGAAGGACATTATAGGTTATATCAATCAGACAGCTATTTCAAACAGAATGTGTATTTCTAAATCAGTCATACAGTCATAGAGATGTACAACGCAAAAACAGACCCTTTGGTCTAACTCATCCATGCCAACCAGATAAACTAATCTAGTCCCATTTGCCAGCATTTGGCCCATATCCCGTTAAATCCTTCCTATTCATATACCCATCCAAATGGCTTTAAAATGTCATTGTACCAGCCTCCACCACTTCCTCTGGCAGCTCATTCCATACACACACCACTCTCTATGTGAAAAAATTACCCCTTAGGTCCCTTTTATATCTTTCCACCTCACCTTAAACCTGTACCCTCTAGTTTTAGACTCCCACACCCTATCCGTGCCCCTCATGATTTTATAAACCTCTAACAGGTCACCCCTCAGCCTCTGATGCTCCAGGGAAAACAGCCCCAGTCTATTCAGCTTCTCCCTATAGCTCAAACCCTCCAACCTTGGCAACATGCTTGTAAATCTTTTCTGAACCCTTTTAAGTTTCACAACATCCTTCCGATAGCAAAGAGGCCAGAACTGAACACAGTATTCCAATAGTGGCCTAACCAACGCCCTGTACAGCCGCAACATGACCTCCCAGCTCCTATACTCAATATACTGACCAATAAAGGCAAGCGTACCAAACGCCTTCTTCACTATCCTATCGACCAGCCAGATTAGTCTCCTTCAGCCTCCCTCTATAGTGTCTTAATTTTTAAAAGAGTGACTGCAGAGCTGAGCAGGGATTTACTCTGCACCTAATATCTTTGTACAAGTTAAACACACCTCTGGGGCAGGTGGGACGTGCACTCAGACCTTCTGCTCAGAGGCAGGGACATCACTGTTGCATCACAACAGCCTCTACTTGGATCGATACTGAGTTTCTCTGGTGGTTTCTGTTTTTATTTTAACTCGGATATCCAGTTCTGTATTCTCCCAGGTGTAAGTGAATCTATATCCTTCCTCCACAACCTTCAGTTCTGGAGCAATTATATTGAACATGAAAGAGTAACTCTCTCTTCCAAAATGCTGCCAGACCTGCTGAGCTCTTCCAGCATGCGACCTTTATGTTGGATTTTCAGGATCAGCTGCTCTTTGCTTTCAGTTTGTACGTTATGTTTTCCATCAGTAAATATCTGGCTGAATTAGGTCTGTTCTTGTGTTGCTGTGACAACGGTTCCAGAATTGCCGCAAGTTATTGTGGGAAGAATCATCCCAAGGTTCTTGTTTTTGTTCACCATCTGGTTATCTCTGTTGTACAGGGGGCTGGGGTTAGTCTGTGTGAATGGTCACCAGGGAGGCATTGGGAAATGTCTGGAGGGGGCGCTGTTCAATCAGTGGAACTGCAGCAAATGGTGTGGCAACAATGTAGAGGAAGCGTTACTCTGTATCTAACCCCATGCTGTCCCTGTCCTGGGAGTGTTTGATGGGGGACAGTGTAGAGGGAGCTTTACTCATTATCTA
Organism: Chiloscyllium punctatum; assembly: GCF_047496795.1. Lineage (NCBI taxonomy): Eukaryota > Metazoa > Chordata > Chondrichthyes > Orectolobiformes > Hemiscylliidae > Chiloscyllium > Chiloscyllium punctatum. The sequence goes on along the minus strand of NC_092750.1, from coordinate 5,034,467 downwards.
ACCCCGTGCTGTCCCTGTCCTGGGAGTGTTTAATGGGGTTAGTGTAGAGGGAGCTTTACTCTGTATTTAACCCCGTGCTGTCCCTGTCCTGGGAGTGTTTGATGGGGGACAGTGTAGAGGGAGCTTTACTCTGTATCTAACGCTGTGCTGTCCCAGTCCTGGGAGTGTTTGATGGGGGACAGTGTACAGGGAGCTTAACTCTGCGTCTAACCCCATGCTGTCTCTGTGCTGGGAATGTTTGATGGGGGACAGTGTAGAGGAAGTTTTATTCTGTAACCAACCCGTGCTGTCCCTGCTCTAGGAGTGTTTGATGTGGACAGTGTCGAGGGAGCTTTATTCTTAAGTCCCCAAGGCCAGACCAGATTTATCCCAGGCTGCTCCAGGAAGTAAGAAAGGAGGTTGCTAAGCTGCTGGCGAAGATCTTTGCTTCCTCACTCTCCACGGGAATCGTACCGAAGGATTGGAAGGAGTCGAATGTTGTTCCTCTTTTCGAGAAGGGGAATAGGGAAATCCCTGGCAATTACAGACCAGTCAGTCTCACGTCTGTGGTCAGTAAAGTTTGGAAGGAATTCTGAGGGATAGAATTTATGACTATTTGGAAAAGCATAGCGTAATTACAGGCAGTCAGCATGGCTTTGTGAGGGGTAGGTCATGCCTCACAAATCTTATTGAGTTCTTTGAGGAGGTGACAAGACAGGTCGACCAAGGTTGAGCAGTGGATGTGGTGTATATGGACTTCAGCAAGGCTTTGATAAGGTTCCCCATGGTCGGCTCATTCATAAAGTCAGGAACTATGGGATACAGGGAGATTTGGCTGTCTGGATTCAGAATTGGTTAGCTGACAGAAGGCAGAGAGTGGTTGTAGATGGAAATTATTCTGCCTGGAGGTCAGTGTTGAGTGGGGTCCCACAGGGTTCTATTCTTGGGCCTCTGCCCTTTGTAGTTTTTATAAGTGACTTTTTGGGGAGGTTGAGGAGTGGGTTAGTAAATTTGCAGATGACACAAAGGTTGGAGGTGTCGTCGATAGTATTGAGGGCTACTGCAGGCTGCAGTGCGACTTAGACAGGATGCAGAGCTGGGCTAAGAGATGGCAGATGGTGTTCAACCTGGATAAATGCGAAGCGATGCATTTTGGAAGGTCGAACTCGCATACTGAATATAGGAATAAAGACAGGATTCTTGGCAAAGTGGAGGAACAGAGGGATCTGGGTGTGCAAGTACATAAATCCCTCAAAGTTGCCACCCAAGTGGATAGGGTTGTTAAGAAAGCATATGGTGTTTTGGCTTTCATTAAAAGGGGGATTGAGTTTAAGAGCCGCGAGGTTTTGCTGCAGCTGTACAAGTCCCTGGTGAAACCTCACTCGGAATATTGTGTCCAGTTCTGGTTGCCCTACTATAGGAAAGATAGAGAGGCTTTGGAGAGAGTGGAGAAGGTTTACCAGGATGCTGCCTGGACTGGAGGGCTTGCCTTATGAAGAGAAGTTGACTAAGCTCGGACTTTTGTCACTGGAGAGGAGGAGGAAGAGAGGTGACCTGATCGAAGTGTATAAGGTAATGAAAGGAATGGATAGAGTCAATAGCCAGAGACTTTTCCCCAGGGCAGGATTGACTGGTACGAGGGGTCATAGTTTGAAGATATTAGGAGGAAGGTATAGAGGAGATGTCAGAGGTAGGTTCTTTACGCAGAGAGTGGTGAATGCATGGAATGCGATGCCAGCGGTGGTGGTGGAAGCAGAGTCATTAGGAATATTTAAGTGACTGCTGGACTGGCACATGGAGAGCAGTGAGTTGAGGGGTGTGTAGGTTGTTATTATATTTTACATTAGGATTAAACCACAGCACAACATCGTGGGCCAAAGGGCCTGTTCTGTGCTGTACTTTTCTATGCTCTATTCTGCATCTAACCCCGTGCTGTCCCTATTCTAGGAGTGTTTGATGGGGACAATGTAGAGGGAGCTTTATTCTGTATCTAACCCAGTGCTGTCCCTGTCCCTGGGAGTGTTTGATGGGGACAGTGTAGAGGGAGCTTTATTCTGTATCTAACCCAGTGCTGTCCCTGTCCCTGGGAGTGTTTGATGGGGACAGTGCAGAGGGAGCTTTACTCTGTATCTAACCCTGTGCTGTCCCTGTCCCTGGGAGTGTTTGATGGGGACAATGTAGAGCGAGCTTTATTCTGTATCTAACCCAGTGCTGTCCCTGTCCCTGGGAGTGTTTGATGGGGACAGTGTAGAGGGAGCTTTACTCTGTATCTAACCCAGTGCTGTCCCTGTCCCTGGGAGTGTTTGATGGGGACAATGTAGAGCGAGCTTTATTCTGTATCTAACCCAGTGCTGTCCCTGTCCCTGGGAGTGTTTGATGGTGGACAGTGTAGAGGGAGCTTTACTCTGTATCTAACCCTGTGCTGTCCCTGTCCCTGGGAGTGTTTGATGGGGACAATGTAGAGCGAGCTTTATTCTGTATCTAACCCCGTGCTGTCCCTGTCCCTGGGAGTGTTTGATGGGGACAGTGTAGCGGGAGCTTTATTCTGTATCTAACCCAGTGCTGTCCCTGTCCCTGGGAGTGTTTGATGGGGACAGTGTAGAGGGAGCTTTACTCTGTATCTAACCCAGTGCTGTCCCTGTCCCTGGGAGTGTTTGATGGGGACAGTGTAGAGCGAGCTTTATTCTGTATCTAACCCCGTGCTGTCCCTGTCCCTGGGAGTGTTAGATGGTGGACAGTGTAGAGGGAGCTTTACTCTGTATCTAACCCCGTGCTGTCCCTGTCCCTGGGAGTGTTTGTTGGGGACAGTGTAGAGAGAGCTTTACTCTGTATCTAACCCCGTGCTGTCCCTGTCCCTGGGAGTGTTTGATGTGGACAGTGTAGAGGGAGCTTTACTCTGAATCTAACCCAGTGCTGTCCCTGTCCCTGGGGGTGTTTGTTTGGATGGTATCATCACTATACTTTTCGCTGTTAAAATTGCAGGTATTGGCTGCAGGAAGGATGCCTTGCAGAAAAAAAAGGTTAATGGCTTTAAACATTAAATGCTTACAGACAGGAATATAGGAAGTATGGTTAGTAAGTTTGCAGATGACACCAAAATTTGAGGTGTAGTGGACATTGAAGAAGGTTACCTCAGATTACAACGTGATCTTGATCAGGTGGGCCAAAGTACCGAATAGTAGCAAATGGAGTTTAATTTAGATAAATGCGAGGTGCTGCATTTTGGAAAGGCAAATCTTAGCAGGACTTATACACCTTAATGGCAAGATCCTGGGAAATGTTGCTGAACAAAGAGACCTAGGTTCATACACCCTTGAAAGTGGAGTCACAGGTAGATAGGATAGTGAAGAAGGAATTTGGTATGCTTGCCTTTTTTGGTCAAGGCACTGAGGACAGGAGTTGGGAGGTCATATTGCAGCTGTACAGGACATTGGTTAGGCCACTTTTAGAACACTGCGTTCAATTCTGGAGTCCCTGCTATAGTAAAGATGCTGTGAAAATTGAAAGGATTCAAAAAAGATTTACAAGGATGTTGCCAGGGTTGGAGGGTTTGAGCTATCGGGAGATGTTGAATAGGTTGGGGCTGTTTTCCCTGGAGCGTTGAAGGTTGGCCTTGTAGAGGTTTATAAAATCATGAGGGGCATGGATAGGGTAAATAGACAAGGTATTTTTCTTAGGTTAGGGGAGTCCAAAACTCGGGGGCAAAGGTTTATGGTGACAAGAGAAAGATTTCAAAGGACCTGTGGGTAACTTTTTCACGCAGAGGGTGGTACGTGTATGGAATGAGCTGCCAGAGGATGTGGTGGAGGCTGGTACGATTTCAGAATTTAAAAGGCATCCAGATGGGTATATGGATAGGAAGGGTTGTGAGGGAAATGGACCAAATGCTGGCAAACAGGATTAGATGAGTTTAAGATTACTCTTTGGCTCTATGTCTGGTTGCACGGATGAGTTGGACCGAAGGGTCTGTTTCTGTGCTGTATGACTTGATTGTGGCACTGAAATCTGGCCCAGGATGGCAGAGGTCAGCAGCAGCGTTGGAGATATGCTGGAAACATGGGAATTAAACAGGTCATTTGGTTCAGGCAATCCACACCCACGTTTATACTTCCTTAGAGTGCACTGGCCCTTCCTCATTCACCCATCAGCATAACCTTCCGATCCATGTCTAGCCTCCCCTTAAATGCCTCCATATCATCCCCTCAACCACATTCACATCAAACTTTGGGTAAAGTGGCTTTTTCTGAAATCCCTGGTGATAAACTAATAGCACTGAAACTTGATTTGGCTTTTCAGCAGCACCTCTAATAACCCTGACCCCACCAGGGTCACTCCTCCTGGCTTCTCTTTTGAGAGAAACAGAGTCTGGTCATCAATTAGTACCACCTCCACCTTCTTCCTCCACTTGAGTAAACCGCCCTGCCACTGCTTCAGGACCTCTACCAGGTTTTACCATACGGCAATTAGAATTGTGCTCAAACCATGTTTTTCCCATGGTCAGATAGAGATTTCACAAATCTCTATTTCATTCTACAAAAACAAACCCCAGTACTCTGATCAATAAAAATGACCTTACTGACCAAAATCTTGGTGAAATAAGTTTGGAGACTAATTAACTGAATTATAGAATGAATTCACAATGTTTACAGTGCATGAGGCCATTGAACCCTTTGTATCAATGCCAGCTGTCCACAATAACTACTTGGCTAGAACAAAGAAAATTTACAGCCCAGGAGCAGGCCCTTCGGTCCTCCAAGCCTGAGCTGATCCAAGTCCACTGTCTAAACCTGTCACCCAATTCCTAAGCATCTGTATCCCTCTGCTCCCCACCTGCTCATGCATCTGTCCAGATGCATCTTAAATGAATCTTCTGTGCCTGCCTCTACTGGCAATGTGTTCCAGCCACCTACCACCCTTGGTGTAACGTACTTGCTGCATGTATCCTCCTAGTTCCACTCTCCCAGAGATTCTTCTTTCAGATAAGGATCCAAATCCCTTTTGAAAGCCTTGATTTACCCTGACCTCCAGCAGCACACTCTCTGGCAGTACATTCCAGATCCTAACCACTTATTGCATCAAACATCTTTCACCCTTGCTGAAGAAGCAATCACCTTAATTCTGCATTCTCAATCCTTCCATCAAAGGGAAATTTCTCTCGCCGTTTATTTTGCACATTTCAGTATATATATAATATATATATATATATATACACACACACACACGGTGTTTTTCTTGACCTGGCCACTGTCCTCCATCTGAGGCTAAACCAGTTTACACAGATTGATCAGAACCCTGATGGTGGTGAGCTCTGCCAAACTGAATCATAGGGATGCCATGTTAGCCACTTTCTGAACCAGTCTTGCCACCTTCAATGATTTGTGCACATTGACCCTTACACACCTCATTTGAACCATATCCCTATTGCCCTGCCTTGCTCACAATGTACCCACGTTATGCTCATTTTAATCTATCCCAGCAACCGCCCCCACTCACAACACTGCAACCCGTCACCTGCAAACACTTGAAATTGTGTTGTGCGCGGCCGGGTCCTGACCTTAGCACAAGCAAACATTGGGCCTAATGCTGACCCCTGGGTAACCCTTTTGACATCACCAATAGTCTCTTCCAGCATTAAACTTTTGTTTATCTATTCCACGTGCTCCAGCTGCCAAACAGTGTAGTAATACAGAAAAAGCGGGGTTAGAGATGGAGTCAGCTATTCTACTGGGATAGAACTGGTCTATGCTTTGCGTTCTTCAGACTCCCCTTCGCCCAAATGGAATAGCGAAACTGACAAGGGAAGAGGGGAAGCACTGCAGAGCAGGATTCCACCACCCACTCCTCAGTGGGGGGGGGGGGGGGGGGAAAGAGAGAGAGAGAAAAAAAACAGCAGCTTTGCAAACCCTGCAGAACATTAACCTGACTCCAACCCACAGCATAACCAATCACAGCTCAGCCCACTCGCTGCACCTTGGATACAGAGATAAGGCAATACTAATGTTAGGGGAGAGATGTTCATATTAGCTTGGGGCTCTGGACTATCAGTTCAAATCCCACTATTTGATGAATTCAGGATTTTAGGAAGAGATGTCAAATTGAGGCATTCAGGATGATAAAAAGGTGTGGATAAAATAGATGGGGGAAGGCAGATGTTTCCTGTTGTGGGACATTCTAGGCTGAGAGGTTATAGTCTTAGGAATAAGGGGGAAACAAATTCAAAATAGAGTTGAGCAGAAACTGCTTCTCCCAGAGGGTTGTAAATCTGCGGGATTCCCGACCCCAAAGTGCGGTGGATGGTAAATTTGAAAAATTAGACAGATTTTTAATTAAATAAGGGGTTGAAGGGATATGGAAAGGAGGCAGGAAAATGGGGGTGAGAGCATATCAGCCATGATCAAATGGTATAGCAGACTCGATGGGCTAAATGGCCTAATTCTGCTCCTACAGCTTACGAACTAGTGATGTACATGCAGAAAATTTGTTTGTTTTTACAAATCCACTTGGGTTCATAATGTCCTTTAAAAAAGGAAGAAAATCTGAAGCCCTTACCTGGTCTGGGCTGAGAGACGTAGCCCCTTAAAATGTGTTGACTACAATACCAGAAGACACAGGATATAGACCATTCAGCCCAATGATTCTGCTATACCATTTAAAACGAGATCACCGTTGATCTGAAAACCTTGGGACTCCCTCACCGATTAAAAACCTGTCTGCCTTGAATATACTTAACTACTCAACCTTTTGACTTGTCTTCTGAAATGATGCAACTGAAGGATAATGAGAAAAATGACAAGAATAATTTTTAAAAAACAAACTATACGTGACCAACCTTTGCAAACAAAAGCTTGGTAGGGTGTTCCTGCACGACAAAGAGGTGCAGTGTAGGTGGCTGAAACTCTAATGGGCTTTGGAATATTGAACAAAAGCAAGAGATGGAACTAGATCATGGGTAGTTTGTTGGGCAGTTCCCATCCGCGTTTTAAAAAAAATAAACCAACGCAATTTCCCATTTAAGCTATTTGCTTTATAATATTTACTATTCAGCTCAAGCTCCCAAATGCCGCCATTGTATCAGCGGGAACTAGGGGCTTCTCACCCCAACCCAAACTCCGGTGCTCCAAGGGTGGGGGAGAAGAGTAAAAGGCATTTATTAGCCTGAGAGGGGTTTAGTAGTACAAGTGCCCTCCCTGTCAGTGGGACTATTAAACAAAGGGACTCTCGGATAAACAGACACCATTCATGGCGATTGGGAAAGTCTCGGTTAAGACTGACCATCCCTTAACCAAGGCCGTGGGTTCTTAGAGCACGTTTCTTACACACAAAAAAAACCATTGGCTCGGGAACACTTTAGGACGCCCTGAGGTGGTATTAAGAAAAATGCACATCTTTACCGTTGTTTCTCGGTTCAGCCCTGTGGCCTTCAGTGGGCGATCCGCCCGTTTCCCCCGTCAATCCCCACCACAAATGAAACAATAAATCAAAGGTATCGCATTTTACAAATTTTATTTCCATTAGCCCCTTCCCCCCTCCCCCCCAAAACAAATAAAAGTTCAAAAACACTGGATGCGTTTAAAGTGCTAAAAACTACAGATACAATAAACATCTCCGACCCCACGGGATGAGGATCCATTCAACATTTCAGCCAGAAAGCGAAGTTATTTCCTCGGCCGGATAGCGAATTAAAATAAAAATCAATAAAGAGGAAAAAAAAATAATCTCAATAATACATAATCACTGAAAAAAAACTAGCTGGCTCACGGCTTCAGTCACGTTTTGACTGAAAGGGTTTCAGGAGAATGGAAACAAAGCAAAAAAAAATCACAACACAGTTACAATCCGGAATGCAAAATCCCAGCTCTCCGGAGACGACACGGCGCCTTGTTAAAATCTAAAACAACAGACCCAAGCTAATTCCCGCGGAATCCCCAAAATTACAGTCAGAAACTGAACATACAAGCAAACACAGACAAAGTGGCTATCCAACAAGCGGAGTCCGTCAAGCGAGAGCGGAATTTCCTGACTATCAGTCTTTTTAAACGACGGTTTACGGTCGGACAGTTCCTCGATCCCAAACTCTTGCGATCGGCTACAGTGTGACAGTGAAATAAAAAAAAGGAGACCAAAGACTGGATCCATGACGAATTGATTGCAATTTTTTTACATCCCCCAATAATACCCCCAGCCGAAACAGAAAAATCAGAAATTGCTCAAAACCATTCGCAAAGCAAATGCGCATTGCCTCATTTTTTAGAAGTCTGGGTCTTTTTCGGTAACAGCACGGCCTGGATGTTGGGGAGGACGCCTCCCTGAGCGATGGTCACCCCTCCCAGCAGCTTGTTGAGCTCCTCATCGTTCCTAATGGCCAGCTGCAGGTGACGGGGAATGATCCTGGTCTTCTTGTTGTCCCGGGCCGCATTACCGGCCAACTCCAGGATCTCAGCCGACAGATACTCGAGGACGGCGGCCAGGTAGACCGGCGCCCCGGCCCCGACCCTCTCGGCGTAGTTGCCTTTCCGCAGCAGGCGGTGGACGCGGCCGACCGGGAACTGCAAGCCGGCCCGAGAAGAGCGGGACTTGGCCTTAGCCCGTGCTTTGCCGCCGGTCTTACCTCGCCCAGACATCGGGGATAGAACAGAGGCCGCGCTGATACAATGTAACTGTACTCGGCAACAATGTAACCCCCCGAAGGAAACAACGTGCTGGCGATTGGAAACAATGTAACCGCCCGAGACGCTCAGTCACTGCTCGTCAGTTTCAGCGACAATGTAGCAAACAAGACGCTGAGCTTCTAGAACCCGCATAGACCCCGCCCCCCCCGCGCGTCAGCCACCCTCACGTCACACGCCCCGCAGCCATTGGTCAGACCCTGCAGACCGAGCTCTCTCATTGGAACAGCTTTGGATCCTTCATTTGCATATCGCTGCATACACAAACGCTCCACCGGATTGGGGGAAGCCGGAGCAGGGGGGTGGGGGCTTCTCCATCCCCACCAGCTGCTCACCCGGGGATCTGAAGACAAAACCTCCCCCTCCCCCCCCACCACCATCCCCCACTCTCTCTCCCCCCTCTCTCCCCCTCCCCCCTCCTCACCCCCGCCCCCCCCCATCTGCCTCCCCTTTCTTTCCTTTCCTGTCTCCCCCCTCTCCTTTTCTATCACTCTCCCCCTCCCTCCTTTCTCTCTCTCATTCTCTGTCTCCCTTTTCTCTTTCTCTTCCCCCCCCTTTTTCTCTCTCATCCCTCCTCTCTCTCTCCCCCTCCCCTCCTATTCTTCCTCGCTCTCCTTTTTTCTCTCTCTCTGCCTTTTCTCACTCCTTTTTTCTCTGTCTCTGTCTCTCTCTCCCTCTCCCCCTCCCTTCTTTTCTCTCTTTCTCTCCTGCAAATAAACGCTGGAGATCACAGCAGGTCTTAGAGTCGCTACAGTGTGAAAACAGGCCATTTAGCCCAACAAGTCCCTGCACCTTCCATCTCATCTCCGTCCAAGGCCCCAAACAATCATTCCAACTCTGACAGAGATTCACCTGCACCTCTTCTAACTTAGTCTTTTGTATCTGTTACTCCTAATGTGTTCTCTTCCACATCGGAGAGACCAAGCACAGACTCTGGGACAGGTTCTCATGCTTCAACCAACACCACCACCTGGTTGCCAGCCATTTCAACTCTCCCTCCCACTCCCCTGGCAACATTGCCCATCCTGGACCTCCTCCACCATTAAAAGTGAAGCCAGACGCAAACTGGACGAACAACATCCTATAATCTGTCTTGGGAGCCCACAACCCACTGGCCTCAACATAGAGTTCACCAGCTTCAAAATCTCCCCATCCCCGCCTTCCTGACCAGCCTTGACTTGTCCACCTTCCTATTCACCTATCCGCAATAGCCCTGCCCACTGACCAATCATGATGATCTCCTACCTGCATCCATCTACCACCATCCAACCTACCCTTCCATCTCACCCCCTCCACATGCACACGCACACAAACACACACACACACAACTCTCTCTCTCTCTCCCTCTCCCTGTCTCTCACCATCCCAGGACAGGAATTACTGGTTAGGCGTTGCCAGGAGGGGTGTGGATTGAGGTCAGCCACAGGACCCATCTTGAGGTTGTCACGGCCGGGTTGGAATTCCAGCCGGATGATCCAGGCCTACCTTCCTGACCATCTCCACTCCTCTTCTTCCGGGAAGGTAAATTCAAGCTCAGTCCGTCAAGCAGAATTGTGTCAAACATGTGACTTCCAGGATGGTTGAAAGTGAGCTGAGTGGATATTGGTCTTTATTGTCCATCACCTTCTCTGCTAAAGCAGCCAGGGCTATTAAAGAAGTGGAGGGTAGAAAGGAAGGGGGATGTCTCAGAGAGAGCTTTTCAGAATATGGGGGTGATGTAGCTGAAGGCAGGGATGTTACTGCTGCAAGTGAGGAGCCTGGAATTTCTCCCTACACGTCAGGAGGGAGGAAATGAGAACTGCAAACGCTAGGGCTCAGAGTCGAGAGTGTGGTGCTGGAAATGCACAGCAAGTCAGGAAATATCCAAGGAGCAGGGGAGTCGACATTTCGGACAAAAGCCCTTCATCAGGAATGACGCTTGTAGGCTGAGAGGGTGGAGAGATAAATGGGAGAGAGGCAGGGGTGGGAGGAAGGTAGCTGACAGTGTGATAGGTAGATGAAGGTGGGGGTAATGGTGATAGGATGGAGAGGAGGGTGGAACGGGTAGGTGGGAAGGAAGATGGACAGGTTACACGTCAACCAAGTTTGGGGGACTGAATGAGGTTTTGCCATGGGAAGGCACAGAGTTAGGAAAACATAGGTCAGTCTGCATAAACAACTGAGCGGAATCATAGAATCCCTACAGTACAGAAAGAGGCCATTTGGCCCATTGAGTCCACAAAGACTCTCCAAACAGCATCCCACTTAGACCTACCCCCATCCCAATAACTCCACATTTCCCATGGCTAATGTACCAAGTCTGTACATCCTTGGACAATTTAATATGGCCAATCGACTGAACCTGCTCATCTTTGGGCTGTGGGAGGAAACTGGAGCACTCAGCAGACACTGGGAGAATATGCAAACTCCATATAGACAGTGACTTAAGGCCAGAATCAAACCCAGGTCCCTGGGACAGTGAGGCAACAGTGCTAACATCTGTACCACCATGCTGCCCCATTCACTGACTTGAATGCGAAAGGATTTGATTTGATTTAAGTAATTATTTTCACATATACCTAGATACAGTGAAAAGTTTTGTTTTGCATGCAGCACAGGCATATCATACCATACAACGTGCAGTAGGTTAATAGAACAGATCAAGGAATACAATGTTACAGCTGCACAGAAGGTGCACAGTGAGTGAGATCAACATTAAATTTAAAATTTGAGAGGCCCATTCAGAAGCTTAACAACAGTTTAGAGGAAGCAGTTCTCAAACCTGTTAGTGCGTGTGTTTAAGCTTTCGAATCTTCTGCCCAATGTAAGAAGTTGGAAGAGATTATAACCATGAGGGAGGGGTCCTGAGGCAGCAAGAAGGATAGATGGAGACAACGGATGGAAGGCTGCCTTGTGTGATGGACTGGGCTGTGTTCGCAACTCTCTGTAGTTTCTAATGGTCCTGGGCAGAGCTTTTGCCATACTGAGCCACGGTGCATTCGGATAGAACACTTTCTATGGTGCATCTATAAAAATTGGTCATAGGCTTCACGTGTGAGGAGGGTGTGCCAAGCAGGCTAAGATAAAAGGTAGGGAGGAGGGATTTGGGGGAGGGGCGTTGGGAATGCGATAGGTGGAAGGAGGTTAAGGTGAAGGTGATAGGCCGGAGAGGGGGTGGGGGCGGAGAGGTCAGGAACGTTTCAGAGAACACCTCTGGGACACCCGGACCAACCAACCCAACCGCCCCGTGGCTGAACACTTTAACTCCCCCTCCCACTCCACCAAGGACATGCAGGTCCTTGGCCTCCTTCATCGCCAGACCATGGCAACACGACGCCTGGAGGAAGAACAACTCATCTTCCGCCTAGGAACCCTCCAACCACAAGGGATGAATGCAGATTTCTCCAGCTTTCTCATTTCCCCTCTCCCCACCTTTTCTCAGTCCCAACCCTCAGCCTTCTTGACCTGCAATCTTCTTCCTGACCTCTCTGCCCCAACCCCTCTCCAGCCTATCACCCTCACCTTAACCTCCTTCCACCTATCGCATTCCCAACGCCCCTCCCCCAAATCCCTCCTCCCTACCTTTTATCTTAGCCTGCTTGGCACACCCTCCTCATTCCTGAAGAAGGGCTTATGCCCGAAACGTCGATTCTCCTTCTCCTTTGATGCTGCCTGCCCTGCTGCGCTTTTCCAGCAACACATTTTTAAGTTCTGAACCCCAGCATCTGCAGTCCTCACTTTCTCCATAGGCTTCACGGACATGCTGAATTTACTTAGCCTCTGAAGGAAGCAGCAGTGTTGTTGTGCTTTCTTGATTGTCTCATCAACGTGGGTGGACCAGGACAGCTTGTTGGTGATTGTCACTCCCACAAACCTGATGTTCTCGACCCTCTCCACCTCGGCCGCAGGGGTGAGAAGGGACCTGATAGAGGTGTCTTAGATTCTGAGTAGTATAGATTAGGTGGATAGGAATGGGCCCATTTTCCATTAGTAAATGGGTCAATAACCAGAGGGTGTGGATTTAAGGTAAGAGATGGAAGGCTAAAAGGAGAGTTGAGGAGAAACGTTTTCACTCAGAGGGTGGTTAGAGTCTGGAACTCACTGCCTGAAAGGTTAGTTGAGTCAGAAACTCTCGCAGTAGATAAGCAGTATTTAGATATTCACCTGCATTGCCATAGCTTCCAGGGATATGGGCAAAAAGCTGGAAAATGGGATTGGTTTAGTCAGATCTTTGCTGGCCTGGTATGGACATGATGGGTCGAATATCAAGAGTGTGGTGCTGGAAAAGCACAGCAGGTCAGGCAGCATCCGAGGAGCAGGAACATCGACGTTTCAGGCAAAGGCCCTTCTTCAGGAAGGCTGGGAGCCTCGGGGGTGAAGAGATAAATGGGAGGAGGTGGGGGCTGGGGAGAAAGTAACTGAGAGTACAATAGGTGGATGAAGGTGACAGGTCGGAGAGGAAGGTGGGAGGGAAGATGGACAGATGGGACAGGTCATGAGGGTGGTGCTAAATTGGAACTGGGGTAAGGTAGAGGGAGGGGAAATGAGGAAACTGGTTAAGTCCACATTGATGCCCTGGGGTTGAAGTGTTCCAAGGTGGAAGATGAGGTGTCCTTCCTCCAGGCATTGGGTGGTGATGGAGGAGGCCCAGGACCTGTATGTCCTCGGCAGAGTGGGAGGGGGAGTTGAAGTGTTTAGCTACAGGGCAGTGGGGTTTGTTGGTGTGGGTGTCCTGGAGATGTTCCCTAAAGCGCTCTGCTAGGAGGCGTCCAGTCTCTCCAATGTAGAGGAGACCGCATCGGGAGCAATGCATACAATAAATGATATTTGTGGATGTGCAGGTGAAACTTTGAAGGATGTGGAAGGCTCCTTTGGGACCTTGGATAGAGGTGAGGGAGGAGGTGTGGGCACAGGTTTCACAATTCCTGCGGTGGCAGGGGAGGGTGTCAGGATGGGAGGATGGGTTGTTGGGGGCGTGGACCCGACCAGGTAGTTACGGAAAGGGGTGGGGAGGGAAATATGTCCCTGGTGGTTGAGTGCGAGGACCAATTCAGCCAAACATAGAACATAGAACAATACAGTGCTGAACAGGCCCTTCGGCCCTCGTTGTTCCACCGACCTGTAAACTCACCTAAGCTCCTCCCCCTACACTATCCCATCATTATCCATGTGTTTATCCAAGGATTGTTTAAATCTCCCTAATGTGGCTGAGTTAACTACATTAGCAGGCAGGGCATTCCACCCCCTTACCACACTCTGAGTGAAGAACCTGCCTCTGATGTTTGTCTTAAATTTATCATCCCTCAATTTGTAGTTACGTCCCCTCGTACAAGCTGAAATCATCATCCTAGGAAAAGGTTTTTCTCTGTCTACCCTATCTAATCCTCTGATCATCTCCTATGTCTCTATTAAATCCCCTTTTAGCTGCCTTCTTTCAAAAGAGAACAGACCCAAGTCTCTCAGCCTTTCCTCATAAGACCTTCCCTCTAGACCAGACAGCATCGTGGTAAATCTCCTCTGCACCTTTTCCAATGCTTCCACATCCACATGCTGCCTCAGGAAACCTCCCTCATGGCTATAATCTCTTCTAACCTCTTCAAAATGAATGAGAGTGTCGGTGGAAGGGTACTGTTGGGGACGTAGGGAGAGGAAGAAACAGAGGACTTGGAGGCCCTGATCATGGCAGATGGAGGTGTAAAGGGATTGGATGTCCATGTTGAAGATGAGGTGTTGGGGGCCGGGGAAATGGAAGTCTTGGAGGAGGTGGAGGGCGTGGGTGGTGGCCTGAACGTATGTGGGGAGTTCCTGGACCAGGGGGATTGGACAGTATCAAGGTACATGGAAATGAATTCAGTGGAGCAGGAGCAGGCTGAGATGATAGCTTGGACAGGGTAATCAGGCTTGTGGACCTTGGGTAGGAGGTAGAACCGGGCAGTGCATCTCTTCCTCTCCTGGCGTCCCCACCAGTACCCTTCCACTGAACGAAGAACAAAGAAGATTTACAGCTCAGGAACAGGCCCTTCAGCCCTCCCAGACTGAGCCGATCCAAATCTACTGTCTCAACCTGTCGCCCAATTCTTCTGCTCCCCACCTTCTCATGTATCTGTCCAGACACACTTTAAATGAATCTCCCGTGCCTGCCCCTACCACCTCTGCTGGCAACATGTTCCAGGCACCTACCACCCTCTGTGTTAAGTACTTGTCGCGTGCATCCCCCTTAAACTTTCCACCTCTCACCTTGAAAGTGTGACCTCTCGTTAATGAATCCCTCACCCTGGGAAAAAGCTTGTCTCTATCCACCCTGTCTATACCTTTCATGATTTTATAAACCTCAATCAGGTCCCCCCTCAAACTCCTTTTTTCTAATGAAAACAAACCTAACCTACTCAACCTCTCTTCATAGCTAGCACCTTCCATACCAGGCAACATCCTCGTAAACCTTCTCTGCACTCTCTCCAAAGCGTCCACATCCTTTTGGTAATGTGGTGACCAGAACTGTACAGAGTATTCTAAATGCAGCCGAACCAATGTCTTGTACAATTTTAACATGACCTGCCAGCTCTTATACTCAATACCCCGTCCAATGAAGGCAAGTATACTATATTATTTCTTGACCACTCTATCCACCCGCACAGCAACCTTCAGGGTACAATGGACCTCACTCCTAGATGTCTCTACTCATCAACTTTTCCCAAGGGTCTTCTGAACACTGTATAATTCGCTCTAGAATTAGACTTCCCAAAATGCATCACCTCACATTTGCCTGGATTGAACTCCATTTGCCACTTTTCCGCCCAACTCTCCAGTCTATCTATATCCTCCTGTATTCTTTGTCAGTCCCCTATGCTTTCTGCTACTCCACCAATCTTCATGTCATCTGCAAACATGCTGATCATACCAACGGTACCCTCTTCTAGATGACTTATGTATATCACAAACAACAGTGGCCCCAGCACTGACCCCTGTGGAACACCACTGGTCACCTTTCTCCATTTCGAGAAACTCCCTTCAACTACTAATCTCTGTCTCCTGTTGCTCAACCCGTTCTTTAACCACCTAACTAGAACACCCTGCACACCATGTGACTTCACTTTCTCTATTAGTCTACCATGGGAACCTTATCAAACACCTTACTAAAGTCCATGTATATGACATCAACAGCCCTTCCTTCATCTAACAACTTGGTCACTTTCTCGAAGAACTCTATTAAGTTGGTAAGGCACGATCTCCCCCACACAAAACCATGTTGCCTATCACTGATAAGCCCATTCTTTTCTAAATATAAATAGGTTTCATCCCTCAGTACCTTCTCCAGCAACATTCTCACCACTGACTCACTGGTCTGTAGTTACCCGGGATATCCCTACTACCCTTCTTGTACAGGGGGGGCAACATGAGCAACCCTCCAGTCCTCCAGCACCTCACCTGTATTTAAGGATGCCACAAAGATATCTGTCAGGGCCACAGCTATTTCCTCTCTCGCCTCCTTCAGCAACCTGGGATAGATTCCATCTGGTCCTGGGGATTTCTCCATCTTAATAACCTCTAGCGTACCCAACACATCTTCCCTACTTACTTCAATGTGATCCAGACTAATCAAACTTCTATCTCTAATCTCAACATTCATCATGTTCCTCTCCTCAGTGAACACTGATGCAAAGTAATCATTTAGAATCTCACCCATTCTCTCAGGTTTGGCATACAGCCTTCCTTCATTATCCTTTAGTGGACCAATTCTTTCTCTAGTTACCCACTTGCTTCTTATATAAGAATAAAATGCTTTGGGATTCTGCTTGCTAAGGCTATTTCATGACCCCTTTTAGCCGATTTGATTCCTCATTTTAGACTGGTCCTACTCTTCCAATATTCGTCCAGGCCCATTCTGTTCGTAGCTGCCTAGACCTTATGTATGCTTCCGTTTTCCTCTAGGTGAGTCGTATGATTTCTCCTGTATTCCATGGTTCACGAATCTTGCCTTTCCTAACCTTTGTCTTTAACAGGACATGCCTTTCTTGCACTATCTTCAACCTATCTTTGAAAGCCTCCCATTGACTCTCTCATTCGTTTGGCTGAACTGGTCCTCACCCTCAACAATTTCTCCTTTGAATCCTCCCACTTCCTCCAGATGAAAGGGGTAGCCATGGGCCCCAGCTCTGCCTGTCTTTTTGTTGGCTACAGTCCATCTTCCGGAGTTACACCGGCACCACTCCCCACCTTTTCCTCCGCTACATTGATGCCACCTCGTGCTCCCACGAGGAGGTTGAACAGTTCATGAACTTCACCACCACATTCCACCCTGACCTTAAATTCACTTGGACCATCTCTGACACCTCCCTCCCCTTCCTGGACCTCTCCATCTCCATCAACGGTGACCGACTCAACACAGACATTTTCTACAAACCCACCAACTCCCACAGCTGCCTGGATTACACCTCCTCCCACCCTGCCTCCTGCAAAAATGCCATCCCGTATTCCCAATTCCTCCAACTCTGCCGCATCTACTCCCAGGAGGACCAGTTTCACCACAGAACACACCAGATGGTGTCCCCTCCCATGTGGTTGATGGTGCCCTCCAGCACATCTCATGCACGTCCTGCACTTCCGCCCTCAAACCCCACCCCTCCAACCGCAACAAGGACAGAAACACCCCTGGTCCTCACCTTCCACCCCACCAAACTCTGGATACATCGCCTCATCCGTCGCCATTTCCGCTATCTACAAATGGACCCCACCACCAGGGATATATTTCCCTTCCCACCCCATCTGCTTTCCGTAAAGATTGTTCCCTCCACGTCTACCTGGTCAGGTCCACCCCCCCCCCCCCCAACAACCCTATCCCCCCTCCTGGAACCTTCCCCTGTTACCACAGGAATTGCAAACCTGCACACACACCACCCCCTTCACCTCCATCCAAGGCCCCAAAGGAGCCTTCCACATCCATCAAAATTTCATCTGCACATCCACTAATGTCATTTATTGTATCCGTTGCTCCCGATGCAGTCTCCTCTACAATGGGAAGACTGGACGCCTCCTAGCAGAGTGCTTTAGGGAACATCTCCGGGACACCCACACCGATCAACCACACCGCCCTGTGGCCCAACATTTCAACTCCCCCTCCCACTCTGCCGAGGACATGAAGGTCCTGGGCCTCCTCCACCGCTGCTCTCTCACCACCCGCACCTGGACGAAGAACGCCTCATCTTCCGCCTCGGAACACTTCAACCCCAGGGCACCAATGTGGATTTCACCAGTTTCCTCATTTCCCCTCCCCCCACCTTACCCCAGTTCCAATCTACCAGCTCAGCACAGCCCTCATGACCTGTCCTACCTGTTAATCTTCCTTCCCACCTATCCGCTCTACCCTCTCCTCTGACCTATCACCTTTACCCCGATCTCCATCCGCCTATTGCACTGTCAGCTCTCTCCCCTCCCCTCCCAGCCTCATTCCTGATGAAGGGCTTTTGCCCAAAATGTTGATTTTCCTGCTCCTCGGATGCTGCCTGACCTGCTGTGCTTTTCCAGTGCCACACTCTTGACTCTAATCTCCAGCATCTGCAGTCCACACTTTTGCCCTGATGGGCCGAATGGCCTTGCTCTATGCTGTGAATATCTTTCCTGATGCTGGAGTGTAGGCCGACAGGGTGAAATTGGCCAGATTGGATTTATCCTGTGTTTTATGAACAGGATATATTTGGGCAATTTTTCCCAGTGTTCATAGAATCCCTACAGTATGGAAACAGGCCGTTTGGCCAACCAAGTCCACAATGACCCACCAAAGAGTATCCCACCCAGACCCATTTCCCTCTGACTAATACATCTGACACTAGGGGCAATTCCCATTCCCCTACACTTCCTCTGACTAATGCACCTAACTACACATCCCTGAACACTGTGGGCAATTCAGCATGGCTAATTCACCTGACCTACACATTTTTGGACTGTGGGAGGAAACCGGAGCACCCGGAGCAAACCCACCCAGACACAGGGAGAATGTGCAAACTCCACACGGACAGTCACCCGAGGCTGGAATTGAACCCAGGTCCCTGGCGTTGTGAGGCAGCAGTGCTAACCACTGAGTCACCGTGCCACCCTAATCGTTGGGTAGATGCTGGTGTTGGAACAGCTTGGCTAGGAGACACAGCTAATTCTGGAGCATAAGTCTTCAATGCTATTGCTGCATGTTGTCATGATCCACAGCCTTTACCCTTTGCAGTATCCTGTACCTTCTGCTGTTTCTTGGTTTCACATGAATTGGATTTGCTGAAGACTGTCATCTGAAGACTGCCCATCTTAGGATGGCACAGATGGATCACCCACTCAACACCTCCGACTTTACATTTGATTCCCTACAGCATGGAAACAGGCCCTTCGGCCAAACAAACCCACCCAGACTCATTTCCCTCTGACTAATGCACCTAACACTATGAGCAATTTAGCATGGCCAATTCACTTGGCCTGCACAGCTTTGGATTGTGGGAGGAAACAGGAGCACCCAGAGGAAACCCGCACAGACGCAGGGAGAATGTGCAAACTCCACATAGACAGTCGCCCGAGGCTGAAATCGAACTTGCGTCCCTGGCGCTGTGAGGCAGCAGTGCTAACCACTGAGCCACTGTGCCACCCAAATTTTATTTTATTCTTTCAAGGGATGTGGGGCACTGCTGATTGAACCAGCATTGACTCCTCATCCCTAATTACTAGGAGGGCAGTGAAGAGTCGGCCACATTGCTATGGGCTTGGAGTAAGGTAGGTAAGTGTTTTGCTAAGTTGGGCAGATATATTTCCCTAAAGGGCATTAATGAACCAGGCAGGTTTGTACAGGACTAACAGTTACTAGTGGAATAGCATTTTTAAAAAGTTCCATACTTTTATTGAATTCAGATTTTTACCATCTGCATGGCGGGATTCAAATCTGAAATGCTGGCCTAGGGATTCCAGATTACTAGTTCAGTGACATTACCACTCCACCACCATCTCACCTAAGGATGGCTTTTAATAAAAATTTAACTGCTTTATGGACACTTCAAGTTACACCAGCTTTGTGAAAAGAAAACGAGCAAAAGTGATGAAAATGCTACAGTGTGATTTGACCTCACATTCTTCAGATTCTTGGTGCAGAAGTAATTCGGCAGGAGATGATATGTCAGTTGGATAAATTGACCACGAGATAGATCATTCATTGTAACAAGTACTGAGATTAAAAAGCTAACTGTTTGAATGTTCCTGGAGGTCACTGAGATAGGGTTTGAACTTTAGAAACAGGCTAGTGAACAAGCAACAAAAACAATGTCTTCTCTGGAGAGATAATGCTGCCCTTGAGGCAGGTTTACAGGCAACAGAATATAAACCCTGTTACTCTTTCCCACAACTGTTGGCCTGTCAGGAACTCAGAGACCAAGTAATGGCAATGTTACAACGTGTTAAATAAAGAAACCTCCAGATGTTTCAATTATACTTCATAAACAAAGCAATTTATTTAGCTATTTTCTATTCAGAGATGCTGCAACTATACAAAACACTTGTGCAGCCACACTTGGAATATTGTGTACAGTTCTGGTCACCCCATTACAGGAAGGATGTGGAAGCATTGGAAAAGGTGCAGCGGAGATTGACCAGGATGTTGCCTGGTCTGGAGGGAAGGTCTTATGAGGAAAGGCTGAGAGACTTGGGTCTGTTCTCATTGGAAAGAAGAAGGATAAGAGGGAATTTGATAGATGATCAGAGGATTAGATAGGGTAGACAGTGAGAGCTGTTTTCCCAGGATAATGACATCAGCTTGTATGAGGGGGCATAACTACAAATTGAGGGGTGATAGATTTAAGACAGATGCCAGAGGCAGGTTCTTTACACAGAGAGTGGTAAGGGTGTGGAATGCCCTGCCTACTAATGTAGTCAACTCAGCCACATTAGGGAGATTTAAACAATCCTTGGATAAGCACATGGATGATTTTGGGATAGTGTAGGGGTTTGAGCTGAGAATAGTTCACAGGTCGGCACAACATCGATGGCCGAAGGGCCTGTTCTACGCTGTATTGTTCTATGTTCTATGTACACACCTCTGAAGTAGATGGGACTTAAACCCATTTTCCTAGTTCAGAGGTAAGGACACTGCCATTGCACCACAATAACCCTTTCTATTGTCCCTGGTCTTCCCAGGTGGTCTTGCTTAGCTTCCAAAATCAGGCATTTTCAGATACGTTTATTTATAAAGTGTCATAGCAGAAACGTGGTAACCAATTTGTACGAAGCAAGCTCCCACAAACAATAATAAAATAATGATGAGGTAATCTATTTGATTTATGTTTGTTGAGGGATAAATTTTGACCAGAATATTGGAGAGAATTCCACAGCTCTTCCTCGACATTGTAGGAAAGGGCTCATTACCTCCACCTGGTGGCAAAGCTTATCTTAAACTTCATGTCCCATCCGAAAAATGGCATCTCTGAATAGACAGCACTCCCTCAGAATTAATCCTCTGACAGTGAGGCACACGTTCAGAATTGATCCTGTGACAGTTCAGCACTCCCTCAGCACTGACCCTCCGACAGTGCGGCGCTCCCTCAGCACTGACCCTCTGACAGTGCGGCGCTCCCTCAGCACTGACCCTCTGACAGTGCGGCAGTCCCTCAGTACTGACCCTCTGACAGTGCAGCACTCCCTCAGCACTGACCCTTCGACAGTGCTGCGCTCCTTCAGTACTGACCCTCCGACAGATCGGCACACCCTCAGTAATGACTCTCCAATAGTGTGGCATTTCCTCAACACTGACCCTCCAACAGTGTGGCAATTCCTCAGTATTGTCCCTCCAACATTGCGACAGTCCCTCAGTACTGACCCTCCTATAGTGTGGCACTCCCTCAGCACTGACCTTCCGACAATGCAGCACTCCCTCAAGACTGACCCTCCAACAGATTGGCACTCCCTCAGCACTGACCCTCTGACAGTGTGGCACTCCGTCAGCACTGACCCTCTGACAGTGCGGCAGTCCCTCAGAACTGACCCTCCGACAGATCGATACTCCCTCAGCACTGACCCTCTGACAGTACAGCACCCCTACAGTACTGACCCTCTGACAGTACAGCACCCCTACAGTACTGACCCTCTGACATTGCAGCTCTACCTCAGTACTGTGCGTGCTTCATCATTACTGATCCCTGACGATGCAGCATTTTCTGTTTACTAAATGAGAATGTTAGCCTCCTGTATCATAAAAATAATCCCCAAACCACAGATTTACTACTGTGCAGAGTAGGTTATTTGACCCTCCTAAGAATAATTTGCTTAAATGAGGTGAGGCAAGAGTGAATTCAGGCGATTGGAAAACATAACTCCATTATTCGGGAAAGCAGGAAACTATAGGCCAGTTAAGCTAACAGCAGTCATTGAGAAAACGCAGGAGTCTGTTAATAAAGACATTATTGCATAAGAGAACATGTGTTGGTTCAGTGGTTGGCACTGCTGTCTCACAGCACCAGGGACTTGTGTTTGATTGCGTTCTCGGGTGACTGTACGGAGTTTGTCCCCGTGTCAGTGTGTGGATTTCTGCCAGGTCCTCTGATTTCCTCCCACAGTCCAAAGATATGCAGGTTAGGTGGATTAGCCACAGTGTCCAGAGATGTGCAGGCCATGTGTATTAGCCATGAGAAATTCAGGTAGGGGAGTTGGCCTGGGTGTGATGCTCTTCAGAGGGTTAGTATGGACTCAATGGGCCAAATGGCCTGCTTCCATACTGTAGTGATTCTATGATAAGGAGTTTGCAAAGGGAAATAATATAGAGTCTTTTGTAAAGAATATACTAGCAGCACATTTCAAAATACCTAATATAATCAGACAGAGCCAGCAGGGCTTCATAAAGGGGAAATCATTCCTGATAAATTTACTGGAAGTCTTCGAAGAGGTAACAAGCAGGATGGATAAAGGAGAAACAATAGTAATATATCACTCATTAGGTTACTTAATAAGGTAAGAGCTAATAGCGTTAGAACTAAAGTATTTGCATGGATAGAGTATTGGCTAACTAATAGAGAGTTGAGATAATGGAGGCAATTTCAGGATGGCAGTTTGTAACTGATGGAATGTCACGAGGATTAGTGCTGGAACCACAATTATTCACAATATATATTTAAGACTTGGCTAAGGAAAGTGACTGTACTGTTACCAAGTTTGTGCATGATACAAATTTCAGGATATGCATCAATGCAGAGTGACTGAGCAGGGGCTGATAGCCAAGTTCAGTACCCATGAGGATGGTCACAACTGAGATCTTGGGTTCATGTCACATTACAGGTGACCACACTGCACTATACACTCTCTCTCTCTCTCTCTCGCACACACACTCTTACAAACTCACACACTCATACACACTCATACCCTCTCACAGGCTTATACTCCATCACACTCACTCACATACTCTACCAAGCAGGCAGACATGCAAACATATACTCACACTCATATGCACACATTCACACTTGCTCCCACACACACACACACACACATTCTCTCGCTCTCCTTCACACACATGCACATACACATATAACATACACATATAAGTCTATGGGGTGAATTTGCAATTGCAGAATTCTATTTTCAGATACAATCTATTTTGTTCAAAAAGCACACAATCCACCGGCAGTCAATCCACGCAACATTTTATATATTTCTACTTTGGAAATAGAATCAGTTTGCCTCAAGTTTGGGACACAGACAGACTCTAACCTCAAACCTTTAATGCATTGTCTGAGCTGAGATGTCATTTTTTTATATAAAACCTGAAGTAATCTTTAGAATGTGACTTGAAAGAAGTTCTGGGATTTACACATTAATGAAGCGAAACCTGCAACCCATTCTAAAAGATGAAAGACTTAACAGCAATCTAAGTTTGTTCAGTATATCATTTCAGTTGCATGACACTGTGATCTCTTGCTGTGTTTTATGATCCTGCTCCACAACCACCTGGTGAAGGAGCAGCGCTCCAAAAGCTAGTGCTTCCAAATAAACCTGTTGGGCTATAACCCAACTATGTGTGATTTTTAACAAAAATAGATGGGAAGGCAAGCAGTGGGGATGATACAGGGAGTCTTCAGAGGGATATAGACAGGGTAAGTGAGTGGGCAAAAACTTGGCAGATTGAAATATACAGAAATGCACAGAAGAACAGAGGAGCTGAATATTATACAAATGGAAAAAGACTGCAGGCAGCTCCAGGGCAGAGGGATTTGAGACACCTCATCCATGAATCACCACATCCAGTGGATAATAGGGAAGACAATGGAATATTGGCCTTTATTTCAAAGGGAATGGAGTATAAATATTGGAAGATCTGGTGACATCTGTGGAGAGAAACCAGAGTTAATGTTTCAGGTTAAATGATTCTTCTGAGGAAGGGTCACCAGATCCGAAACATTAACTTTGATTTCACTCTACAGATGCTGCTGAACTGTCCGAGCAATCTCTATATTTGTTTCTGATTAACACTAACTACAGATCTTTTAATTGTTATAAATATTGGAAATCTTATTAAAACTATACAAGGCATGAGTTAGACCATAGTTGGAATATGCCAATGAGTACCAGGTCAAACCATTCCTTATAATAGTCCTCCCATCCCAGGGATGAACCTTCTCTGAGCTATTTTGAATGTATTGCAATCCTTTCTCAAATAAGAAATTCAGAACTGTACATAAGGGTATGGTCTCGCCAATGGCCTGTACAACTGCAACAAAATGTCCCACGTTTATATTTCATTCCCTCTGCAATAATCGGAAATGTTCCATTTGCTTTCCCAATCACTTCCTATTCTGAGTTTATATGATTCATGCACCGGGACATCCAGATTCCCTGCACCTCAGAATTCCACACCATTTCTCCATTTCAATAATATGCAGCTTTCCTATTCTTTTTCCCGAAGATGACAAGTTCACATTTTCCCACATGAAACGCCAAAGGCAATTTTTGCTGTTTGCTTAACCTATTTAAGACCGTTTGATAGAGTAGCAACAAGAGACCATTCAGCCCATCCATTCTGCTCTGCTGTTCAGTGAGATCATGGCTCCACTTTCCTGCCTTAATTCCCATAACCCTTTATTGCTTTATTGATTAAAAACTCTGCCTGTCTCAGCATTAACGACCTAGAACATACCCACAACCACGATGACCCAGCCCCGACAGCCCTCTGCAATAAAGAATTCCACAGATTCACTTCTGTCGGAGAGAAGAAAGTCCTCCTCATCTCTGTCTCAAATGCCCCTTACTCTGAGATGATGCCCCTCTGGTGCTAGACTCTCCCACATGGGGAAGCAACCCCTCCACATCTCCCCCAGCAAACCCCCTGAAAATCTCCTACATTTCCCTAAAGCCACCTCTTATTCTTCTGAACTCCTATGAGTAAGTGCCCAACTTACTCAACCTCCCCTCATAACACAGTCCCTCCATGCCAAGTGAACCTTCTCTGGACTGCCCCCAATGTCAGTATACCTTTCCTTAGATAACAAGCCCAAAATGAGGGGCTCAGATGGTGTTGATTGGCTTTTGTGTTCCCAAGATTTAACCAGAAAAAAGAACCTGGTCATAAAACCATTATAACTATAGGAGAAGAATTAAGCCATTCTGCTATTTCAGTCAGCAGTGCTAACCACCAGGCAGCACAGTGGCTCGGAGGTTAGCACTGCTGCCTCACAGTGCCTTGGACCTGTGTTGGTTTCCACCTCAGTGACTGTGTGGAGTTTTCACATTCTCTCCGAGTCTGCATGGGTTTCTTCCGGGTGCTCTGGTTTCCTCCCACAGTCCAATGATATGCAGGTGAGGTGAATTGGCCATGTTAAATTGCCCATAGTGTTAGGTGCATTAGTCAGAGGTAAAAAGGGGATAGGGGAATGGGTCTGGGTGGATTACTCTTCGTAGGGTCGGTGTGGACTTGTTGGGCCAAAGGGCCTGCTTCCATACTGTTGAGAATCTAATCATGATTGATATGTTTCTCAACTTTATTCTCCTGCCTTCTCCCTGTAACCTTTTATCCCCTTACCAATCAAGAATCTATCTCTCTCTGTCTTAAATACACTCAATGACTTGGCCTTCACAGCCCCCTGCATCAATGATACCCCACCCTCTGGCTGAAGAAATTCCTCCTCATTTCAGTTCGAAAGGGTTGTCCCCTCACTCTGAGCATGTGCCCTCAGGTCCTTGGGTCTCCTATTAGTGGCAACATCTTCTCCACTCTACTCAGGATTGTCAGTATTTTCTAAGGTTCAATGAGATGCCCCCCTCATCCTTCTAAACTCCAACAAGTAAAGACCCAGAGATGCAATCCATTCATCCCCAAGATCATTTTTGTGAATCTCCTCTCCAAGGCCTCTCCAACTCACCCTTCCTTAGATATTGGGCCCCAAAATGTCTTCGTTTTCTGTTCTTTAACAGCTGGAGAATGGCGGCTGAAGGATTAGATTAGATTAGATTAGATTAGATTACTTACAGTGTGGAAACAGGCCCGTTGGCCCAACAAGTCCACACCGACCCGCCGAAGCGCAACCCACCCATACCCCTACATTTACCCCTTACCTAACACTACGGGCAATTTAGCATGGCCAATTCATCTGACCTGCACATCTTTGGAGTGTGGGAGGAAACCGGAGCACCTGGAGGAAACCCACGCAGACACGGGGAGAACGTGCAAACTCCACACAGTCAGTCGCCTGAGGTGGGAATTGAACCCAGATCTCTGGTGCTGTGAGGCAGCAGTGCTAACCACTGTGCCACCGTGCCACCCAAGGAGGAGCCACCAGCACTAGTGGCGACAAGGCCAGAGTGAGCTGGACACAGCACCACCCGAGCCCAGGGTCTCCTCGTGAGGGGGGAGCAGGTCATGGGCTGACTCCCCCTGGTCCGTACCCGCTGGCAGAGCCAAGGATCCAAGTCCATAGCTAGGCACCTGGAGGAACGGAACCGTCAGTGAGAGGGACAGACGGGTGACAGAGTCTGGAGGAGTGTTGGATGGGGAACAGGTGGGATGAACATCCCTAGGCCAACGGCTTTGCTTGGACATGGCAGTGACAGGAGAGGCAGTGGCGGAGGCCCATAACCGAGACCTCCAAGTCATGATTGAAGGACAGATGGGCAGAATAGCCTAATTTGTATCCTATGTCTTATGGTCTTATAGTTTCAGAGACTTCAAGCAAAGTCAAGCAATGACTGGAGGAGCAGCCGAGGAGGAACAAGAAGAAGGGAGAAAGATGAACTTTATCGCAGTGAAGTCTTAGTGTTTCAAGATGGCGCCAGAACATGGTGACACTTTGTGTATAACACATGAAAAAAACACCTTTCACTGACTGTATTTTTACATATATCTATAAAATGGGTGAGGTGCCAGATAACTGGAGAGTGGCTAATATTGTGCCTTTGTTTAAGAAAGGAATAAGAGAAGCCTGGGAAGGACCGTAGCCCTGTGAGGTTGTCTTTGGTGGTGGTTAAGTTGTTGGAAATGATTCTGAAGAAATAGGATTTGCTTGCATTTGGAGAGGTAACAAATCATTAGTGATAGCCAGCATTGTTTTGTGTGAGAGAAATCCTGTCTCACAAACTTTTTTGAGTCTTTTGGAGGAAGTAACTGAGAAGATTGATGAGAGCAGAGCGGTAGACATCGTTTACTTGGATTTTAGTAAAGCCTTTGACAATGTTCCATATGGTAGCTTAATTAGTAAAGTTAGATCACAAGGGATTCAGGGTGAGCTTCCCAGTTGGATACAAAATTGGCTTAACTGCAGGATACAGAGAGTGGTGGTAGAGGGTTGTTTCTTGGTCTGAAGGCTTGTGCCTTGGAGATCTTCCACAGGGATTGGTGCTGAATCCACTTTTGTTTGTCATTTATATAAATGATTTAGATGAGAAAATAGAAGGCATGGTTAGTAAGTTTGTGGATGACACCAAGATTGGACAGTGAAGAAGATTATCTAAGATTACAAAGAAATCTTGATCAATTTGGTCAATGGGCTAAAGAGTGCCAGATGGAGCTTAATTTGGATAATTGTGAGGTATTTCATTTTGATAAAACAAACAGGGCAGGACTTTTACAATTAAAAGTAAGGCCTTGAGCAGTGTTGTAGAACAGAGAGACCTAGGGGTTCAGGTACATAATTCTTTGAAGTTTGCATCACATCAAGTGAGTAAGAAGGCATTTGGAACACTTACCTTCATTGCTCAGACCTTTGAGTATTAGGAGTTGGGGTGTCATGTTGTGGTTGTACAGGACATTGATGAGGCCTGTTCTGGGGTACTAAGTCTGTTCTGATTGCCTTGTTTTAGAAAGGATATTATTAAACTGTAGCGAGTTCAGAAAGGACTTACCAGGATGTTGCCAGGACTGGAGGGTTTGAGTTATGAATAGGCTGGATAGGCTGGGACATTTTTCACTGGAGTGTAGGAGGTTAAGGACTGACCTTATAGAGGTTTATAAAATCATGAGGGGTATAAATAAGGTCACTGGCAGGTATCTTTTCCCTAGGGTAGGGGATATCAAGACTAGCGTGCATACTTTTAGGGTGAGAGAAAGTTTACAAAAGATGTAAGAGATTTTTTTTTACACAGAAAGTGGTTTGTGTGTGGAATTAACTTCCAGAGGAAGTGGTGGATGCGGGTACAGTTACAACATTTTGAAATACATTTAGATAAGTACATGAGTAAGATATGTTTGGAGGGATATGGGCCAAATGCAGGTAGGTGGGATTATGGTCAGCATGGACTGGTTGGACCAAAGGGTCTGTTTCCATGCTGTATGACTCTATGAATTTACGACTCCAAATGTAAATCTAAAAATCTAAATCTAATAAAAAAGATTCACAATCTTCCAAATGAGATCTGACAAGAGGCCTTATACAGCCTCAGCAGTACATCTCTGCTCTTGTATTCTAGTCCTCTTGAAATGAACGCTAACATTACATCTGCCTTCCTAACTGCCAACTGAACCTGCATGTTAACTTTAAGAGTATCCTGAATTAGGACTTCAAGTCCCTTTGTGCTTCAGAGTTCTGAAGCCTTTTCCCATTTAGAAAATAGTCTGCTTCTCTATTTTTCCTAACATAGTGCGTAACCTCACAATTTCCCTCATTGCATTCTGTCTGCCACTCTTTGCCCACTCTCCTAGCCTGTCCAAGTTCTTGTGCTACTCCCTGCCTTCTCAACACCACCTACCCTTCCACCTATCTTTGTGTCATCTGCAAGCTCAGCAGAGATGCACTCAGTTCCTTCGTCCGGATGTATGTAATATACATCGTCCAGGTCATTGGACAAGCAATAGGAGAAATCATAGAACCATAGACCTCGCGGAAGGATGTTCTGGCTTTGGGAGGACGTGGTTAATAAGTTGGCGAATGACACCAAAATTGGTGGTACAGTGGACAGTGAAGGTTACCTAAGAGTACAATGGGCCGGTGAGCCATAGAATGGCAGATGGAATTTAATTTAATTAGACACAAAGTGTTGTACTTTGGTAAGACAAACCAGGGCAGGACTTACACAGTTAGGGCCCTGGGAGTGTTGTCAAAAAGAGTGACCTAGGGGTGCAGGTACGTGGTTCCTTGAAAGTGACATTATGGGTAAACAGGGTGGTGAAGAAGGCTATTCCTGATGAAGGGCTTTGCCCGAAACGTCGATTTTCCTGCTCGTCAGATGCTGCCTGACCCGCTGTGCTTTTCCAGCACCACTCTGATCTAAACTCTGGTTTCCAGCATCTGCAGTCCTCACTTTTGCCTAGGGTGGTGGAGAAAGCATTTGGCACACTTGCCTTCATTGGTACAGGAGTTGGGATGTCATGTTACAGCTGTACAAAACATTGATAAGGCCACATTGGAGTACTGTGTACAGTTCTGGTTGCCCTGCTATAGGAAGGATATTGTTAAACTGGAAAGGGTGAAGAAAAGATTTACAAGGATGTTATCAAATTGGAGAGTTTGAATCATAACGAGAGGCAGGATAGGGTGACCTTGTAGAGGTTTATAAAATCATGAGGAGCATAGACAAAGTGAGTAACCAAGGTCTTTTCCCCAAGATAAGGGAGTCCAAAACTAGAGGGCATAGGCTTAAGGTGAGAGGGGAAAGATTTAAAAGGGACCTGTGGGGCGACATTTCCTTCCAGAGGATGGTGTGCATACAGAATGAGCTGGGAAAGGTGAGTACAATTACATTTAAAAGATACATGGACAGATACATGGATAGGAAAAGTTTGGAGGGATATGGTTCAAATGCAGGGAAATGGGACTAGTTCAGTTTAGGAAACCTGGGTCAGCATGGACAAGTTGGGCTGAAGGGTCTGTTTCTGTGCTGTCTGACTCTGTGAGAACAAATACGAACCAAGAAAATCACAGCACAGGAACAGGCCCTTCGGCCCTCCACGCCAATCCAGATCCTCTATCTAAACCTGTCGCCTAGTTTCTAAGGATCTATATCCCTCTGCTCCCTGCCCATTCACGTATCTGTCTAGATACATCTTAAATGAAGCTGTTGTGCCCACCTCTACTTCATCCACGGCAACGCCTTCCACCACCCTCTGTGTAAAGAACTTTCCACGTATATTTCCCTTAAACTTTTCCCCTCTCACTTTGAACTCGCTTCTTGTTAGCCACCCTGTCGACACTTCTCATTATTTTGTCGACCTCAATCAGGTCCCCCCTCAACCTCCATCTTTCTAATGAAAATAATCCTAATCTACTCAACCTCTCTCCATAGCTAGCGCCCTCCATACCAGGCAACATCCTGGTGAACCTCCTCTGCACCGTCTCCAAAGCATCCACATCCTTTGGTAATGTGGTGACCAGAACTGTACACAGTATTCCAAATGTGGCCGAACCGAAGTCTTATACAACTCTAACATGACCTGCCAACTCTTGTACTCAGTACCCCGTCCAATGGAGAAAAGCATGCCGTATGCCTTCTTGATCACTCGTTGACCGGTGCTACCACTTTCAGGGTAAAATAGACCTGAACACCCAGATCTCTCTGTACATCAATTTTCCCCAGGACTTTTCCATTCACCGTATAGTTTGCTCTTGAACTGGATCTTCCAAACTGCATCACCTCGCATTTGCCTGGATTAACTCTATCTGCCATTTCTCCACCCAGCCCTCCTATCCATATTCTGATGTATTCTCTGACAGTCCCATCATTATCTGCTACTCCACCAATCTTAGTGCCAGGTTAGGTGAATTGACCATGCTAAATTGCCCATACCGTTCAGAGATGTGTAGGTTATGTGCATGAGACAGAGGTATGTCCAAATCCCTCCAAACCCTTCCTATTCATATACCCATCCAGATGCCTTTTAAATGTTGTAATTGTACCAGCTTCCACCACTTCCTCTGGCAGCTCATTCCATACACGTACCACCCTCTGCATGAAAAGGTTGCCCCTTAGGTCTCTTTTATATCTTTCCCCTCTCACCCTAAACCTATGCCCTCACATTTTAGACTCCCCCACCCCAGGGAAAAAGACTTTGCCTATTTACCCCATCCGTGCTCCTCATGATTTTATAAACCTCTATAAGGTCACCCCTCAGCCTCTGATGCTCCAAGGAAAACAGCCTTAGCCTATTCAACCTTTCCCTATAGCTCAAATCCTCCAATCCTAACATATCTTTTCTGAACCCTTTCAAGTTTCACAACATCTTTCCGATAGGAAGGAGACCAGAATTGCACGCAGTATTCCAACAGTGGCCTAACCAATGTCCTGTACAGCCGCAACATGACCTCCCAACTCCTGTACTCAATACTCTGCCCAATAAAGGAAAGCATACAAAATGCCTTCTTCACTATCCTATCTACCTGCGACTCCACTTTCAAGGAGCTATGACCCTGCACTCCAAGGTCTCTTTGTTCAGCAACACTCCCTAGGACCTTACCATTAAGTGTATAAGTCCTGCTACGATTTGCTTTCCCAAAATGCAGCACCTCGCATTTATCTAAATTAAACTCCACCTGCCACTTCTCAGTTCATTGGCCCATCTGATCAAGATCCTGTTGTAATCTGAAGTAACCTTCTTCGCTGTCCACTACTTCTCCAATTTTGGTGTCATCTGCAAATTTACTAACTATACCTCTTATGCTCACATCCAAATTATTTATATAAATGACGAAAAGTAGTGGGCCCAGCACCGATCCTTGTGGCACTCCACTGGTCACAGGCCTCCAGTCTGAAAAACAACCCTCTACCACCACCCTCTGTCTTCTACCTTCGAGCCAGTTCTGTATCTAAATGGCTAGTTCTCCCTGTAATCCATGAGATCTAACCTTGCTAACCAGTTTCCCATGGGGAACCTTGTCAAATGCTTTACTGAAGTCCATATAGATCGTAAAATCCTAAATTATCTTGAGAATGTGACTTTAAACAAGTTCTGGGATCTACAAAGTAGGAATTAATAAAATACTACATGGATTGACTGCCTGCAGATTGTGTGCATTTTGAGCAAAATAGATTGTAGCTGCAAACATAATTTTGCAAATGCAAATTCACCCCATAGACTTATACGTGTGTGCATGAGGGGGAGAGAGAGAGAGAGAGAGAGTGTGTTTGCATGTGAGTGTGTGTGTGTGTGTTTGTGTGTGTGTGAGTGTTTGTGAGTGCACGTGAAAAAGTGTGTGTTTGCATGTATGCTTGGTAAAGTGTATGCATGAGTGTGATGGAGTATCAGCTTGTGGGAGGGTGTGAGTGTGGGGTGTATATGTATGAGAGAGAGCCGTGTAACCTCACCTTTAATACATTGTCTGAGCTGAAATGTCACCTCTTGTTTATAAAACCTTAAGTTACCTTGAGAATGTGAGTTAAAAGAAGTCCTGGGACTTACATATCTAAAAGATGAATGGCATAACAGCAATCTAGGTTTGTTCAATATATCATTTCAGCTGTATGACACTGTAATCTTTTGCTATAAATTCTGTGTCTTATGATCCTGCTCCACAGCTACCTAATGAAGGAGCAATGCTTAGAGAGCTAGTGCTTACAATCCGGTTTCTTCCCACAGTCCAAAAATGTGCAGGTTAGGTGAATTGTCCATGCTAAATTGCCCATAGTGTTAGGTGTAGGGGAATGGGTTTAGGAGGGTTGCGCTTCGGCGGGTCGGTGTGGACTTGTTGGGCTGAAGGGCCTGTTTCCACACTGTAAGTAATCTAATCTAATCTAAAATAAACCTGTTGGACTATAACCTGGTGTTGTTTGATTTTTAAGTTTCTTACTTGCAGATGAAAGTGCTTTCTACTGGGACAGGAAAGGACAAGTTTGATGGAACAGGAGCAGAAACCCATCTTCTCCTTCCAAACGGGCAACACAGTCTCTCTTCCCATAACGTCTCCAAGCCTGGAGAAGTGAAGGGGTAACTGGAAGGAAAAGCGTCTTTGCAGGTCCGACAGGGGTACATCAGGGCAAAAGGTGGTGGATGTCCCAAAGTGGGAGCGGTTGGGGTAGAGGAGGTTCATGCTTTAAGCAGAGTTTGGAAAGTTGTCCTGAAAACGAAAACCTAGAAGCAATGCCTCAAAGAGACATGATGCTGATCCTCAGGATTGGTAAAAAAAATAAAGATTCAGAAGTCTGAGTCCTGATGAAGGGCTTTTGTCTGAAACGTCGATTTTCCTGCTCCTCGGATGTTGCCTGACCTGCTGTCCTTTGCCAGCACCACTCTAATCTAGACTCTGATTTCCAGCATCTGCAGTCCTCACTTTTGCCTAGATTCAGAAGTCTGAGAAATTAAAAGAACTAAATAACTGGGCTCTGAGTAAAAGTATTTCAGTTTAAATCTGGATTAATTTCAATAGTTGAAGCTTGAAGTCTTGCCCCAATGGTGTCACTTCTCTTTACTCAGAAGGTTCGTGGATTCAAGTCCCTATCTAGAGGAAGACTTACATTTATATAGCACCTTATAGAGACACAGTTTCAGTGTGTTTTACAGCCAATGGACTATTTTTGAAATATGGTCACTATCTAACAGAGGAAGTGGAACAGCCGATGTACGCACTGCAAGTCCCACAGGGATTTCTCATTAAATATGCCATGTTGCTACAAAACATCCTGACCAGCAGAAATAATAGTTAACTTTCCCCCTCACCAACCCCCATCACTAATTGGTCAAGGTGGAACTCTCTGTAACTTCTGTTATAACTTGGTCAGTGAGCCACATTTTGAACCAGGTCTTCAACAAGTTAGAGATGGAGAGGTTTAGTAAGGAAATTCCAGAGTTTGGGAACCAGGTAACTTAAGGCACAGCTGCCAATTCCAGAGTGATAGAAATTGATGATGTTTCAGAGGTGTGAATGAGAGTCATAGAAATTTACAGCGCAAAAAGGATGACATGGTGGTTCTGTGGTTAGCACTGCTGTCTAACAGTGCCAGGAACCTGGATTTGATTCCACCCTCAGGTGACTGCTGGTGTGGAGTTTGCACATTCTCCCTGTGTCTGTGTGGGTTTCCTCCTGTAGACCAAAAATGTTAGGTGTATTGGCCATGCTAAATTGCCCAGGGTGTCTGGATTAGCCATGGGGGTTACAGGGATAGGGTCAAATGCCTCGTCAGAGTGTTGGTGTGGATTGCTTCCACACTGTAGGGATTCTATGGAAAAGAAGTCCTTTAGCCAATCATGTCTGTGCTGGCCTTTGAGTTCTATCAATTTTCATCCCATTTTCCCACACTTAGTTCATAGCCATGTATGCAAGTGCCCATCTAAATAATCCTTAAAACGTTTTTGGTTGAGATATCAGTGGGATGTGGAACTGGAGGAGGATAAGGACTGAATCCTTTTATTGACTCCAATGGTCAGCGGGCAAAAGTGAGGACTGCAAATGCTGGAAATCAGAGTCTAGATCAGAGTGGTGCTGGAAAAGCACAGCAGGTCAGGCAGCATCTGAGGAGCAGGAAAATTCCTGATGAAGGGCTTTCCTGATGAAAGCACCTGCTGTGCTTTCCCAGCACCACTCTGATCTAGACTCCAATGGCCAGCGCCTTTCTCTCTGAATTACAACACACCTCCACAGGGGGCGCACTCACTCAGGCTGTCGCTATACGAATGGACCCGGCGACTTCAGGCGTCTTGCACGATGCCTGAGGGGTCCTGAAGCAACATTCAGGGTGGGCCAGGGGAGAAAGCGCCGAAATACCGGAAATCCCAGCCCCTTAGTCAATTGGTGGGTGCGCGATAGCGGAATGGAGATGTGTGTCGGCCAACCCCACCCCCAAACAAAACCAGACATTGCTGGAAAATCTCAGCAGGTCTGGCAGCATCTGCAGAGAGAAATCAGAGTTAACGTTTCGGATCGAGTGACCATTCCTCAAAACTTTATTTCAGATCTCCAGCATCAGCAGTCCTTTGTTTTGTTTTAGCCTGATCAATAAGAACACACCCCTCTCCTCAGGCAGGTGGGGAGAGAACAATGCCGGGGCGGCGCGTGCGCACTGAGGCAAAGCCTCTGCCCCGCAGAGCGGCTCCCCGGGAGAGCGCGTGCGCACTGAGGCGGAGCAAGCCGCCCGTGGGGACGAGGCGGAGCGGGCCGCCCGAGAGTGCGTGTGCGCAGTGAGGTGGAGCGAGACGCCCGGGAGAGCGCGTGCGCTGTGAGGCGGAGCGGGCCGCCCGGGAGAGCGCGTGCGCAGTGAGGCGGAGCGGGCCGCCCGGGAGAGCGCTTGCGTCTTGAAGCGGAGTGGGCCGTCCGGGAGCGCGTGCGCAGTGAGGCGGAGCTGGCCGCCCGGGAGAGCGCGTGCGCAGTGAGGCGGAGCTGGCCGCCCGGGAGAGCGCGTGCGCAGTGAGGCGGAGCGGGCTGCCAGGTTCTGACTGTGGCGGTGGCGCGCGGGGCGAAGAGCGGTGAAGCTTCGCGAAGTTTCTCCGCCTGTCACCTTGTCGAACCCTCTCCTCCACAGGGTTTAGTTGCTCTTTTCAGCGAATTGTTGCTTTTCGTGAGGTAAAAGTAGGGTCGGAGGAGGTCATTTATCGATTGGAGTCGGTGCGTTGGAGGGGCAGCGTCGCTTGTCCCGGTCCCGGTCCCGGTCCCGGTCCCGGTCCCCTCTGTCCCCGGCCCCGGGCCCCTCTGTCCCCGGCCCCGGGCACCATGCCTCCGACCGGTTCCTCCGTCACTCACGAGGAGCTCAAGCTCCGCATCCAGCGTCTCATCGATTCTCATCATGCGCTGGTGTTCAGCAAATCTTTCTGCCCTTATTGCAAGAAGGTGAGTCCGGGGTCGCGGCCTGGGGCGGGGTCAGGGGGGGGGGGGGGGTGTCAGGGGGCAATGAGTTAAATTATCTCCGTTAAATGTGCTGACTTCGAGTTTGCCATCGTCCTTCCGGTTTGTTTTTGTTATAAATACCCATCCGTGTGGGTGTAAGGGTAGCTCCCTATGTAAACATGTCACGCTGAGGCAGCACACATCCCCCACCTCTCCACCTCCCCCACATCCCCCACCCCCCACATCCCCCACCCCCCCCACATTCCCCACCCCCCCACATTCCCCACCCCCCCACATTCCCCACCCCCCCACATTCCCCACCCCCCCACATTCCCCACCCCCCCACATTCCCCACCCCCCCCACATTCCCCACCCCCCCCACATTCCCCACCCCCCCCACATTCCCCACCCCCCCACATTCCCCACCCCCCCACATTCCCCACCTCCCCACCCCCCCACATTCCCCACCCCCCCACATTCCCCACCCCCCCACCCCCCCCTCCCCCACCCCCCCACCCCCCCCCCCCCCCCCCCCCTCCCCCCCCCCACCCCCCCCCCCCCCCCCCCCCCATCCCCCCCCCCCACCCTCCCCCTCCCCCACCTCCCCCATCCCCCACCTCCCCACCCCCCCCCCTCCCCACATCCCCCCCCCTCCCCCCTCCCCCCCCCCTCTCCACCCTCCCCCCCCCCCCCCCCCCCACATTCCCCAACCCCCACATCCCCCACCTCTCCACCCCCCACATCCCCCACCTCTCCCACCCCCCCCACCCCCCCACCTTTCCCACCCCTCCACCTCTCCCACCCACTCCCACCCCCACCCCCACCCAAATTATCCATCAAACTGAGACTCTATAAACTTGTTTCACAACCGTCAGAATGAATGTTTTGGAGGGGCCGGTGTTGGGCTGGGGTGCACAAAGTCACAAATCATACCACACCAGGTTATAGTCCAACAGGTTTAATTGGAAGCACTAGCTTTCGGAGCGACGCTCCTTCAGGTAACTGTGGGGGACACCATTGTAAGACACAAACTTTATAGCAAAAGTTTGCAGTGTGATGTAACTGAAATTATACTTTGCGTGATCCGTAATCCTTTTGGGATCTTTCCTGCTTGCCTGCATTTCTGTAGAAGCTTGATGTCTGTCGAAATGTGCAATCTTATTGGAGATCCTCTCCTCTTTGAGCCGGCAGTTAGTGGTGTCGATGGTAGCCGTGATTTGGAGGAGCCGGTGTTAGATTGGGGTGTACAAAGTTAAAAATCTCACAACACCAGGTAATAGTCCAACAGAATGATACTGCATTATTTGGGAGCACTGCTCCTTCAGGTGGTTGTGAACGATTGCTTCACTACCAGTCAAATGTGATCACTGTTATCATGTTGTACGGTCGGAAGCTGTTTTGTACACAGCAGGATCCCACCAGCAGCTTTGAGATAACAGTCAGATGTTAATTTCAATGATGGACCATGTCCTCAGGGCCTTTGGGAGAACTGCCCAGCTCTTTAAATGGTGGCAACTTCTACGCTTAGGCAAAAGTGAGGACTGCAGATGCTGGAATGAAGGGCTTTTGCCCTAAATGTCGATTTTCCTGCTCCTTGGATGCTGCCTGACCTGCTGTGCTTTCAAAGCACCACTATGATCTAAATTCTCCAACTTCTGCACTCATCTGAGAGAGGGTTTAACATCTTATTTGAGAATTGGTGCAATCAACAGTGTAGTCCTCCCTTGGTACTGCGTCGACAGTTAAGTTGGGATATCTGGTTGGTATGGACAAGTTGGACAGAAGGGGCTGTTTCCGTGCTGTACATCTCTATGATAGTGTGCTCAGAATGAATACATGCAATGGTACAGTGTTGAAAGCAGCAGCAATTGGGCAAATGTTCTTAGTGGTTGCATAGTCTTAATGCAAAAAAACCATAAATTTACAAACATGGGAACTGAAACTTTCTCTCAGTCATCTATTATCAAGTATGTATGGATTTTCAGGCAGTATGATTCTGTAAAACATCACCGCAAAACTTAATTAAGATCCCAGTCGAATGGTTCTGTTTATCTAAAATGCATCATATGAATGTACCCGTTTTTCGTGATCACATGTCAGACTGCATCCCTGAATTAATTTAAATGCATTCCGTGTTCCAATCTAATACTGAATAGAGCAGTGTACAGTACTTTAAATTATGTCTTTGAGAAGAGACTTAAATTGAGGACTTCACAATCTACAAGATCTGTCTTGTGCTGTTGATCAAGAGTTGTTTCCCTTCTGTTTTAGTCAATGATACTCCCTCAGTGAACACACATTAATGGATCATTTTATGTCAATCACTGTGTGTAGAATGTTGAACATTGGCTATTGTATTTGCCTATATATAAAGGTTGCACTTTGGAAGTGATTTCATTCAATATAAGGATTGTCTGATATCCTGATGATGTGATAAGCTGCCATGGAAATAAAAGAGTGTTATTTCTGCTTTATCCCCTTTAACTGTTGCTTTGTGTGTGGCACTTCGTAATATCCTGAGGCACTTCCCTGTTGCAGAGAAGGCAGAACAGAACCACTACAACAAAGACAGAAAAATGAAGAAATGTTTATATTGTGCTTTCACAACCACTGGACACTTTAAAGTGCTTTTACATACCATTTGCATAATAATGAAGCATGGACACTTGTAGTAAATATAGGTAAAAACAATGACTGCAGACACTGGAAACCAGATTCTGGATTAGTGGCGCTGGAAGAGCACAGCAGTTCAGGCAGCATCCAAGGAGCTTCGAAATCGACGTTTCGGGCAAAAGCCCTTAAGGCTTTTGCCCGAAACGTCGATTTCGAAGCTCCTTGGATGCTGCCTGAACTGCTGTGCTCTTCCAGCGCCACTAATCCAGAATTGTAGTAAATATACTCTGGGATATGATGATTAGGAAACCAGCGAACTACAGTTATTTTGTATGTTCAGATCAACTCAATGCATTTCTACAAGCATAAGGGTCGTGTGAGAAATAGTAGTAGATTGGCTATGATCTCATTGATGGAAAAGGCTAGAGGAGCCAAATGGCCTTCTGCCCCTTTATCCTGTAAACCAGTTCTCTCATCTAATGATTAGAAAAGCAGTATTAAAGCAAGGTTTGGGAGAGAGTATGCATGCATGAGCTGCTTTTGGCTCTTACAAAATTAGTACCATTTTGTATCAAATCATTGAATGGAGTTTGCATTTTCCTTAAACTGATAAATAAACACATGGAATTCCTTATCTAAACTAGTGGAGGAACTGAATTCATGGTGTCTTTTTATAAATACTTAAGTATTGGAAAGGTGGGAGATGTGAGGATGGCAGTTTGCAGAGGAGTATAGAGAGGTTAAGTGAGTGGGCAGATGGGACATAATGTGGGAGATGTTGGGGTTGGAATGAAGGGTGGGAGGTTGGAGTGAATGGGGGAAGGGTGGACAGGTTGGGGCTGTCTATGTCACGGCAGCAGTTAGAAATGAAGAGGTCAAGAGCAGGTAACAGACCAGCACGGGGTATCCAAGTGGATGGGGTGTGTTGGAGGCGGAAGAAGGAGTCCTCTGTGGGTGAATGGGATTCTTGATTGAAAAAGTGGGCTTGGAGGCGATGGAAGAAACGTTCAATGTTGCTTATTAACAGATGTCGAAGAATCTTCTAGGACCTGACAGCAGAGGTGCAGAAAGGTTGCTTCCCCTTGTGGGAGAGTCTACGACCAGAGAGGATAATCTCAGAGTTAGAGGTTATCCAATTAAGAAAAAATGAGGAATTTCTTCTTGGCGTGTTGTGTATTTGTGAAATTCTTTGTTTTTATATCTTACAGTCTTGTTAACCATTACAGGAAGGGGTGGTGAGAGCATGTTTTGGATACTGCATAACATTTGTCTCTTTAGGGAGTTGTTTATTTATATTGGAAGCAGGTTTCACTAATTCTTGGTCGAAAAGGGTTATCTTTAAGATTGAGAAAATGAACCTATACCCTTTGGAATTTAGAAGAATTAAAGCTGATCTGATTGAAACATTCTGAGGAGGCCTTGACAAAGTAGGTTGTGAAACGATAAGCCCCTCAATGAAGGAATCAAGAACCAGGATCACAGTTTAAATATTAAGGACCTTCCGTCGAAGGCAGATAATTTTTTTTCTTCAAGCTCTTTCACCTATGGAACTTTTGACAAGTCTTAATTGATTGCATAGGACGCCTCCCTAAAACAAAGTGGGAATCAATATTTGTTGACTATAATGGATGTATCTACTAAATTTCTGGAGGCCATTCCATTGTGCAATATCATGGCTGAAAAGATTGTAGAAGAGTTATCAATTTTTTTATTAGAAATGGGCCACCCTTATAAATACAATTTGACATCAAACGTATTCAAGGACATTTATAGTTAGCTTAAGGATATGGAAGTTTTACCCTCAAAATAGGATAATTGAATTTACTCAAGGCTGACGTAGAATATTGGCCAACAAGAGAGTCAAGGATCTGTTTGTGTGCTGGTGGTGATTGTGGTTTAGCTGGCATGGCTGTGGGCAGAGGAACATGGAGCAGAGACCGCGATCAATTCAACCAAGATCTTATCGAATGGCAGTTGAGTCGAGGGGCCAAATGACCACCTTCTCATTCTACTTCTTGTATTTTTCTAAACTTTCAGATGAAGCATACTAATAGCTTCCTCTGTGCTATAAAACTTGCTGCTTTGCAGTTGCATTCAATCTTGTCTTTGTGAATGGTGCCTCCGGGAGGAAAAAAAACTCTTGTTTCAGTTGTTTTTCTCCTCCTGCACTTATCTTTTTGAAATACTCAAATTATTTGTAACCATGTAATTCTGTGGCGAAAATAGTAATTTTCAGTTATTTTAAGTTTCCTGATGGTTTTGTTTATCACTTTTTTTTGTACTGTTTGAATTAACTTTGTTTCAGTGTAATTAATGGAGTCATTTTTTTCAGTCTGTTATTTTACAAAAACAGATCCAAGAGAAAATAAAGACGAGTTGAGAGACAAGTACATAACCAAGTACAATTTCAGGTTCCCCTTCCCAATACAGAACTACTGTTGTTGCCACAGAATTGTTTGACAAA
Organism: Chiloscyllium punctatum; assembly: GCF_047496795.1. Taxonomy (NCBI): domain Eukaryota; kingdom Metazoa; phylum Chordata; class Chondrichthyes; order Orectolobiformes; family Hemiscylliidae; genus Chiloscyllium; species Chiloscyllium punctatum. Next base: position 4,993,590 of record NC_092750.1, on the reverse strand, counting down.
AGCAGGGAAGTTCTCCCTATGTGCCCTGGCACATATCTACACCTGGTTCAGTATCTTGGAAAACAGATTATCTGGTCACTATCACTTTTTTTTTCCTTATGGAAACAGCTGTGCACAACATGAATCTTGCATTTTTACATTTCAGAGGTGACTACATGTTTTTTAAAAAAATGCTTCATCAGCTGAGAAATGCCATGGGGCATTTTTTAGTCACAGAAGACACTATATAAATGCAAGTCTGTCTTTTAGAGTCATAGAGATATACAGCATGGAAACAGACCCTTCGGTCCAACTCGTCCATGCTGACTTGATATCCCAAACCAATCTAGTTCCACCTGTCAGCACCCAGCCCATATCCTTCCAAACCCTTCCTATTCATATACCCATCCAAATGCCTCTTAAATGTTGCAATTGTACCAGCCTCCATCACTTCCTCTGGCAGCTCATTCCATACACGTACCACCCTCTGTGTGAAAAAGTTGCCCCTTGGGTCTCTTTTATATCTTTCCCCTCTCACCCTAAACCTATGCCCTTTAGTTCTGGACTCCCAACCCCAGGGAAAAGACTTTCCCTATTTACCCTATCAATGCCCCTCATAGTTTTATAAACCTCTATAAGGTCACCCCTCAGCCTCCGACGCTCCAGGGAAAACCGCCCCAGCCTGTACAGCCTTTCCCTATAGTTCAAATCCCCCAACCCTGGCAACATCCTTGTAAATCTTTTCTGAACCCTTTAAAGTTTCACAACATCTTTCCGATAGGAAGGAGACCAGAATTGCACGCAGTATTCCAACATCTCAAGTGGGGTTTAAGGGAATAAAAAGCAGCAGTTAAATAAATATAAAAAAAACTTTGCTTTTATTTAAATTAGATAAATGTGAAACATCATTTTTATGCTATCATATTTGGTAAGTGCTATAAAAAAACACTTAAATCATACTGTGGACAGTATGATAACTTAGTGGTACAGAAGTAACAGTAGAGTTTTGAGTGTTCACAATCCAACTGTTGTATTCGTAGAATCTCTATAGTGTGGAAACAGGGTCATTTGGCCAAACAATCCTCTGGAGAGTATCCCACCCAGACCCATTCCTCTATCCTTGAACACTATATGAGCAATTTAGCATAGCCAACCCACCTAACCTGCACATTTTTGGAGAGGAAACCAGAGTGCCCGGAAGAAACCCATGCAGACACTGGGAGAGTGTGCAAACTCCATACAGACAGTTGCCCAAAGGGTAGAATTAAACCCAGATCCCTGGCGCTGTGAGGCAGCAGTGCTAACCACTGAGCCACTGTGTCACCATGAAATTATGATGAGCTAAATTATGAATCAATTTCCCTTCCAATTAACTCTGCATTATTTAACTCGTTAAAATAGTAAAATATCTCATTTTCCTTTTTGTTTATAATTTCCCAACTCACTTTGTGGTTATATTGCATTAATGCTCATTTTTTCCCTTCCTGCTCAAAGAACTTATGAATGCTGGGTTGCATTGGTTTTGGTCGTCCTCTAATGTAGATGGCTATTATTTGTGTTAACAGAACCCGAGGAGAGCAATTGATGTTGAAACTTTGCCACCTCAAATCTGGAGTATTTCAGTTTTGGTCTGTTGTCCAACATTTACTGTTGGTCCTTAACCTTTGAGGTTTAGACCAAGGCTGTTAGGAACTGAGTGGCCTTGGTGAAATCCAAACCAAGTAGCAGTGAACATTTTACTGTTGTGCAAGTGCTACTTGATAGCACTGTCAGTGATCTCTTCCATCATGTCAAGCATATATTGATGGGTTGGTTGTTGCTGTATTGAATGTATTCTGTTTCTTGTGGACATGGCATTCTTGGGTGATTCTCCCCATTGCTGAATAGATGCAAATTTTGTAACTGCACTGGAACTTTTGGCTAGGGGTGCAGCTAGTTCTTGACCACAAGTCTTCAGTACTGTTACTGGAATATTTTCAAGGCCCAAAGCCTTTGCAAAATCCAGTCGATTCAGCTGTTTCTTTCACTCATAGGGTGAGTTGAAGTTGCCAAAGACTAGTGTCTGAAGCTGGAGAAAGCTGAGATGGATCATCCATTGAATATGGGTGGCATGGTGACTACCTCAGCACCGGGGTCCTTGGTTCAGTTCTAGCTTTTGTTGACTGTATGGAGGTTGCGTTTTCCCTCTGTGGATTTCTGCGGGGTGCTCCCGTGTCCTCCCACAATCTAAGGATATGCAAGCTTGGTGAATTTACCATGGTAAATGTGCGGTTAGGAGGGGTAGGGTGGGCTGCTCTTCGGAGGGTTGTTGCGAAATGGCCTCTTTCCACACTGTAGGGATTCTATAATTCTACAAAGTACTTCTGGCTGAACATGGTTGAAAGTGCTTCAACCTTGTCTTTTGCATGGAGGTTCCCCATCACCACCTAGTTTCACTGTCTATCACCATTGACGGTCTGACCATTGTGTATGGGATTGCTTAACTGTCTATGTCTTGTGGTTTGGCATGTATGTAGTCCTGCATTGCAGCTTCATTAGATTGACGCCTTGTTTTTAGTTATGCCTGGTGATGCTCCTGGCCTGCTCTCCAGCAATTGTTCTTTGAACCAGCATTGAACTTCCAGCTTGATGATAGAGTGGGAAGTGTGCCAGACCATGAGATTATAGCTAATGGTTGATGACAGTTTTACTGATGGACCCCAGCACCACATGGATGCCCAGTTTTGCAATGTGAGACCTATTCTGTGTACCATGGTGCTAGTGTCACACAACGCAGTGTGAAGGTGGGACTGTCTCCACAGAACAAATTTGGAAAGTGTGTTGTAGGTTCGGGGGAAGTGGCAGTAGGTCATAATCAGCAGGAGATTTTCTTGCCATGTTTGACTTTGAAGTGTAGTCACTATTGTAATGTATAAAAATGGCAGTTTGTGCACAACAGATTCATTAACTACCAATATGAGAATTACTAAAGATGCATCTTAGTAAAGATTGCTGGATAAATAAAGGGTATGGACAGGAGAGTAAACTTGAGGCAAAACTATATCAGTCGTGATCTTAGCAAACCAGCAGATTCGACTCTGGTATCTGAAATATCTGGTGTAATTTACTTTCTCTGCGGCAAAGGAGCTTCTGAGTTCACCTGAGCAGGTGAATGAGTAGCCTATTTAATGTCTCATCAGTAATGTGGCATCTCCAACATTGCAACATTCCCTCAATTCTGCACTGGAGTTTCAGCCTGTGTTTATTTTCAGGTTTCTGGAGTGAGATTCAAACCTATACCTTATTCGGGCAAGAGTGTGATCAGCTGGCCTTCAGTGATGTGTCTCCATAGGCTTGAGATGCTCTTTGAGTACATAGGCCATTTAACCCCTAAATTTTGTTCTGCTGATAAGGTCATGATTGTACTTCAATGCTATTTCCTTAAACTTGGCTGAAAAGGTCAGTAGATTTGTTTGGATTAGGTATAGTGAAGGAGGGTAGTATTTTGTGGGCTATGTGTTTTCTTGATTTGTTGGTTCACATTATTTATAAGTAGTTTAAAGGAATTTATTAAAATTTACAAGGAATCTGTCAATTAATAGTTTGAAATCTACTTTGTTCTCTGCTTTTAAAAAACTTAAGTTTATTGAACAATTGCATATCTTTCTACCAATGTTATGTTTTGCAGTGTTTAGTAAGAGGGATGTATATTGTGCTGAATACCATTGTATGATTTTCTTGAAATAATTGTTATTTGTGTTTGACCTTTGCAATAGTTTGAAATTGCACTTCTCGCCTCTTAAAACATAATATTAATAGCTACAAGGCTGTCACTAAAGTCTTATGGTGCAGAGGAGGCTATTTAGCCCATCGTAACTCATTGAATCTCCAATGAAGCATCATGACTTTGTGCCCTTACGCTATAGCAATGCGCATTATTTCCATTTAAGTAATCATCTGATGCCTTATTGAAAGCCTTGATTGAAGCTGCCTCTGCCATGCTTCAGATATTGCATTCCAGACCAGAACCATTTATTGTGCACAAATATTTTTTTCCATTGCATTTATTTTTGCACATCACTTTAAATCTGTGTCTCTTGATCTTCTCTTAACTTTCTCCTCTGCAAGGAAAATAGTTCCAACTTCTCCAGTTGATGTGCTTAACTGAAATTTTTGATACCTGGGACCATTGCCATTAATCTCTTCTGCACTCTTCAGTCCATTTGCATCCTTCCTAAATTGTGGTGCACAATACTCCAGCTGAAGTCTAGCTGGTGTCTTATACAGCTTCAGCACATAATCTCCCTCCTCTTGTACTCAATGCCATTATTAACAAAACATAGGTTTGCTCTCTACATCTCTCCTTTAATGACTTATGAACACCCTTTCTTTGTTACAGTCTCACTAAGTTCTTATTATGAAAATGTACTACGTCACACTTCCTCTGCATTGAATTTTATCTGACCATTTATGCCAACTTGCCTATGTGATTTTCAATTCCACACCATCCTCACAGTCCACAATGCTTTCTGGTTTTATATTGGTCTGTAGACTTTGAAATTGTCCTGTACATTCCCAGGTCTAAATCATTAATGAAGCTAATCTGCTTATCAGTGGTTTTTATCTAAGAAGAGAACGAGCAAATACCTTACTCCTGAGGTTCCAAAATGTAGCTGCTAGAATGCTTGATGCTTGAGAGAAGATCTCTTTAGGATCTGTTGGTAAAATTCTAGAATCCATTGTTAAGGATGAGATTTCTAAGTTCCTAGAAGTGCACGGTTGGATTAGAACAAGTTAACATGGATTTAGTAAGGGGAGTCGTGCCTGACAAACCTGTTAGAATTCTTTGAAGAGGTAGGTTAGACCAGGGAGACCCAGTGGATGTTATCTATCTAGACTGCCAAAAGGCTTTTGATAAGGTACCTCACGGGACGCTGCTGAGTAAGGTGAGGGTCCATGGTATTTGAAGTGAACTACTGGCATGGATTGAGGATTGACTGTCTGACAGAAGGCAGAGAGTTGGGATAAAAGGCTCTTTTTCGTAATGGCAGCCAGTTTCAAGTGGTGTCCCGCAGGGTTCAGTGTTGGGGCTGGAACTGCTCACTTTTTATATATTAATGGTCTGAATGGAGGGACTGGGGGCATTCTGGCGAAGTTTGCCGATGATACAAAGTTAGGTGGACAGGCAGGTAGTACTGAAGAGGTAGGGAGAAAGATTTACAGGGAACCTCGATTATCCGAACGAGATGGGCGGGCACTATTTCGTTCGGAAAATTGATTATTTGGTTAATCGATTTTGGTTAGCCGTCCCCAACACCAACACCGCTCCCAACCTTGTCCAACACCGCTCCTCCCGTCCCCATCCATCACCTCCCCTCTGGCAGTTGGACTGGGCATGAACAAGACTGCTGCTGCAGCTACCTTTGTGGGGTAAGTCTCCAAATAACGTGCACACAGACAAGCGCGCACACAACTTTTTACTGAAACCTTTTGACAGGTTCCACCTTTACTCTGTACAGGACAATAGAATGTAGAAAAGTACAGCACAGAACAGGCCCTTTGGCCCACGAGGGCCTCCCCAATCTGCTGAGCACAACATTGGTCAGATTATCTGGGGAAGGGGTTTTTTTTAGGGTACACCCCTCTGTAGAACCCCAGAGAAAGTGTGGGGAGAGAGAGAGGATGGGAAGTCAGTCATTTGGACACAGTGCCTGTTTAATCACTGTAAACAAAAGATCCTATCACTGTTAGAAACACATCCTTGATGTAATGTTTCCATCGGGATCTCCTTTGGATAATCCGATTTTGGATAATTGGTATTCGGATATTTGAGGCTCCTCTGTAGACAGTTTAGGAGAGTGGTCCAGACAATAGCTGATGAAGTTCACCACAAGTAAATGTGAGATCTTGTATTTTGGAAAAATGAATACAGGCACGGACTATTTTCTAAACGGTGAGAAAATTCGTAAAGCCGAAGTACAAAGGGATCTGGGAGTGCTAATCCAAGATTCTCTAAAGGTTAACTTGCAGGTTGAGTCCTTGATTAAGAAAGTGAATGTAATGTTGTCATTTATGTCAAGTGGGTTGGAATATAAAAGCAGTGTTGTGCTTCTGAAACTTTATAAAGCTCTAGTTAGACCCTATTTAAAATACTGTGCCCAATTTTGGGCCCCACGCCTCAGGAGGGACATACTGATATTGGAGTGTGTCCAGGGGAGAATGATCCCTGGAATAGTAGGCCTAATATACGATGAGGTAAAAACAATGACTGCAGATGCTGGAAACCAGATTCTGGATTAGTGGTGCTGGAAGAGCACAGCAGTTCAGGCAGCATCCAAGGAGCTTCGAAATTGACGTTTCGGGCAAAAGCCCTTCATCAGGAATAAAGGCAGTGAGCCTGAAGCGTGGAGAGATAAGCTAGAGGAGGGTGGGGGTGGGGAGAATGTAGAATAGAGTACAATGAGTGGGTGGGGGAGGGGATGAAGGTGATAGGTCAGGGAGGAGAGAGTGGAGTGGATAGGTGGAAAGGAGATAGGCAGGTAGGACAAGTCATGGGGACAGTGCTGAGCTGGAAGTTTAGAACTAGGGTGAGGTGGGGGAAGGGGAAATGAGGAAACCGTTGAAGTCCACATTGATGCCCTATGGTTGAAGTGTTCCGAGGCGTTCTTCCTCCAGGCGTCTGGTGGTGAGGGAGCGGTGGTGAAGAAGGCCCAGGACCTCCATGTCCTCGGCAGAGTGGGAGGGGGAATTGAAATGGGCCACGGGCGGTGTGGTTGATTGGTGCCTAATATACGATGAACGGCTGAGGATCCTGGGATTGTATTCATTAGAAGGTTGAGGGGAGATCTGATAGAAACTTACAAGATAATGCATGGTTTAGAAAGGGTGGACGCTAGGAAGTTGTTTCTGTTAGGCAGGGAGACTAGGACTCGTGGGCACAGCCTTAGAATTAGAGGGGATCAATTTAGAACAGAAGTAAGGAGGCATTTCTACATCCAGAGAGTGATGGGTCTGTGAAATTCACTGCCACAGAGCACAGTGGAGTCCAGGACGATAAATGTCTTCAAGGTAGAGATTGATAAATTCTTGATCTCGCAAGGAATTAAGGGGTATGGGGAGAGTGCGGGTAAGTGGAGTTGAAATGCCCATCAGCCATGGCTAAATGGTGGAGTGGACTCGATGGGCCAAATTGCCTTACTTCCAGTCCTAAGTCTTATGGTTACTATTCTTGTTAAGGCAGAAATTTATTCGCTAATTCTGGCTTCTTGTCTTTGGGCTTGAATGGAAAAATTCACGTAGCTGATGAAGGAATGGTGCTCTGAAAGCTTGTACTTCCAAATAAACCTGTAAGACTATAATCTGATGTGTCATTTTTAACTTTATTCACCCCAGTGCAACACTGGCACCTCCAAATCATGTATCAGTCCTTTGTTTTCTTAGTAGTCTTCCATTTGACTGAATATAGAAATCTTCAGTTCTGTTAGAACTGGTTTCATTTTATAATGATCTTGTATTTTGTTTTGTGTAGGTTAAAGAACTGTTTAAAGCCCTGGATGTTGATATTCATGTTGTGGAACTTGACTTACTAGGTAACATTATTTAAGCTTTTCTGTTTTGTCAATAGCAGTTTGTTATCCTATTTGATTCTAAGACAATAGTTAATGTTTAACATGCCTTCACTTGTTATCAGTGTATACTTGACCTTCAGTCGAACTTCAAAAATTGCAAGTCATGCAGAGTAAGGGAAAAGTATTCAAATTCCATGCTATGCTTGTTTGTTTATGAGACAGCTCTTATAAATGCAGCACATTGTGGAATTAAACTGTTCTAACATATTTATGCCTTCCTCATTCTTACATTTTCTTAATAAAACACGAATACTTGGGGTTGGGTGGGTGAAGAGAGTACAATGTTATAATTCAAGACGAATGATAATATCTGCAGAATGTTGAGTTGTTTATTCCTCATTAAGATAATATGACCATGAGAAATGTTTAGGTAAGTTGCTGCAGATGCTGGGATCTACTGAAATGAACAAATACTCTCAATTGCCAACAATGGAGACAGCAAGCTGATGTTTTGAGTCTAGATGACTCTTCATCAGAGCTGATAAATGCTTGCTTTTATGGGCACAGACATCAAACAGTAATTAAAACCAGAAATCATTTTGTACATGCTACCTCTTTTCTTCCTAATTAGTAGAGACAATAAGTACTTTTCAGTCTGAAAGATTGAATTAAATTTGTAACAAAGACACAAATTGCTGGAAAAACTCAGGTCTGGCAACATCTCTGGAAACAAAGCAGAGTTAATGTTTTGGGTCCAGTGATTGTTCAGAATTAAGCTGGTTGTTGCCAAATGTAAATCTAAAGTAACATTTCTGAAATAACTTCTGTCAGAAAATGATTCAAAGCATAGTGTGAATTATATTCTTAGAATCGATGATGTATTGCAAAAAGAGGCGATTTGGCCCATTAATTTCCCTGAATTTTCTTTTCACCATTCACCCTACAGTATATTTTCTTTCGAGTAACTGTTCAAAGGCTGTTGGATGGAGATTCAATAGTAATGTTGCGATCTGAAATGCACTAACTTGCTGAATTTACTGAAAAATCCTCATTTAAATTTGGGAGTATTCAATCTGCTTTTCAGCCCTTTCTAATTGAAAGCACACACATTCTGCCATTGGAGGTGCCAAGCAGACTGAACTGTGTAGTGATTGTGACGTCATTTAAAGAGTAGGAGAGAATGGCACACATGATTGGAGGTGGTACTTTACACACCAAATCAAATGTTTTAAAATAATGTGTATACCTGTATAAAAGTTGGATTTTTAGACCAATCTGTTAAGCCAAAAGCCAGACTGACTTTTATAAGGGTGATGTTTTTGACAGGCTAACTTTCAACTAAAAGGCACTCACCTGGCACACCTAACATTGATCTCAATCAATTGCTTACTATATGTCATGCAAACTCATTTAAGGCCCAAAGCTGCCACTTTGGGTCCTGGAAAGTGTCCTCTCCATCTTTATCCTGGTATGCGGTGATGAGTGATATTTTCCATTAAAAGGATGCTTATGTCAAGCCAAAAGGATTTCTGATTTGCCAAATAAGTAATGTGCTATATAAACTGTATTGCCAGCTATGTAGACTGACAAGGATATTCCAGTGACAGGTGGATTCTATCGAATAGCATGTCCCAACAACTATTCACGGCAGCTGGGGGACTGGCTGTACTCACCCAGCCCAGGCCTACAAAACTTGGAACATAGCGTCTAATGCTAGGTTTGAGTCTCTGTTTGGGTAACATTTGTTGAACAATTTTAACTGCCAAAAATTACACTATCAGCCTATTTGAGGTTGTCAGTTAAATTAGTGGTGTGCCTCACCTGCGCTTAGTAAAAGCCACACATTGATGTGCAGTGCCTAGACTTCTCCAGGTAAAAACACTTTGTCTAGGCTTTGAGTCTTCTCAATTCAAAGCTTGGGGATACTATCCCAGGGCATATTCTCCAAAGGGTATCACATCCAACCATAGTTGATATGCTTTTTTTTAAAGAATTTAAACAAAAACTTTGAGATAACTATTGCCTGAGTGCATTTTCCATGGCAATGTTGTGAACCAACAAAGTTCACTTGCCAGCCAATCCAAACCCTCTTATGTAAAGTATAAATTTTTGTTCCCATTGATATTCGGCACACCTGCATCTGTCCAGGTGAATGCACCATTAAAATCTTTGATTATTTTTTGTTCTCCATTAATGCTCAAGTTTTGTAATATGATGGAACTATATATTCCTCACAAGACTCTTTGTATCTCTCCACAACTTACTTTCATAGAAAAACAGCCTATAATGACTGTTCAGTAAAGTGATATCTACTTTAGTCTCATACTATTTTTCCCCTCATAATCCTGAAATTTACTCCTCAAAGTAAATGCTAAATGTCTTTTTATGAATGTTGGTATAGAGTCTGCTTCCACTATCTTTTTGGGTAGTGCATTCAAAGCTGTAACCCTCATTTTCTATCTATTTTGTAGAAATTATTTTAAATCATGATCCCTGTTATTGAATTATTTGTCAAAGGAAAATATGTTTACTGCACCCCTTTCTCTGATGAATCTGTCTTTTTTTTTAACACTGCTTGGATTTCCCTTTCTTGGTCCAGTGAGAACAGTTTTCACTTTTCCAATCTTTCTACATAACTGAAGTAATTCATTCTTTCTGAGTCTCTTATGTTTAAGGTTGAAGAAAGAGGTTGTGGTGGGAGGTTGCTTTTCAGACTGGAGGCCTGTGACCAGTGGTGTGCCACGAGGATATTTGCTGGGTCCACTGCTTTTTGTCATTTATATAAATGATTTGGATATGCGCATAGGCAGTACAGTTAGTAAGTTTGCAGATGACACCAAAATTGGAGGTTTAGTGGACAGCAAAGAAGATTTATCTCAGAGTACAGTGGGACCTTGATCGGATGGGCCAATGTACTGAGGAATGGCAGATTAATATGAGGTGCTGCAGTTTGGAAAAGCAAAGCATGGTAGGACGATAGCATTTACTTAAAGGAGTAAGTTTCAAGATTATGAGGGGAAAATAGTATGAGACTAAAGTAAATATCACTTTTTAAAAGAGCCATTATAGACTGTTTCAATGAAAGTAAGTTGTGGAGAGATACAAAGTCTCTTGAGGAATACAAATAGTAAATAGTTGCTTCGTAATTACTTAATGATGAAAGTCCTGGGGAGTGTTGCTGAGTAGAGAGATCTTAGAGTGCAGGTTCATACTTCCTTGAAAGTGGAGAATTCGGTAGATATGATAGTGAAAAAGGCATTTAGTATGCTTTCCTTTATTGATCAGAGCATTGGGAATAGGAGTTGGGAGGTCTTGTTGCCGCTAAACAGGATATTGGTTAGACCACTGTTGGAATATTGTGTGCAATTCTGTTCTCCTTCCTATCACCAGGAACTTCTGAAACTTGAAAGGGTTTGGAAATGATTTACAAGGATGTTGCCAGGGTTGGAGGATTTGAGTGAAAGGAAGAGGCTGAATAGGCTGAGGGATGACCTCAATAGTGGTTTAAAAAATCCGGATGGCATGGATAGGGTAAATAGACAAGGTCTTTTCCCTGGGGTGGGGTAGTCCAGAATTAGAGGGCATAGGTTTAGGGTGAGAGAGAAAGATTTAAAAGGGACCTAAGAGGCAACCTTTTCAGACATCGGGTGGTGCATGTGTGGAGTGAGCTGCCAGAGGAAGTGGTGGAGGCTTGTACAAATGCAACATTTAAGAAGGGTTTAGAGGGATGTGGGCCAAGTGCTGGCAAATGGGACTAGATTAGGTTAGGATATCTGATCAACATTGATGAGTTGGACCGAAGGGTCTGTTTCCATGCTGTAAGTCTCTATGACCTTGATATTCTTCCTAAAGAATGTTTTCTGGAATCATACACTTCGCTTCAGCTGCGGCCTAGCCAATGATTGGTGAAACTGTTTGTTTTCATATTTGATGTCCATGTTTACAAAACCAAGTACAGAGGAACCTCGATTATCCAAACGTCGACTATCTGAATTTCAGATTAACTGAACAAGATCGCAAGGTCCTGATGCTTGGCTAAACTGTGTTATCCAGCATTCAATTATCCAAGTAAAATACTCCACGCACTTGTTGTTTGGATAATCAAGGTTTCTCTGTATGGCATAAGCTTTCTCAATTGCTTTATCAATTTGCACTGCCACCTTTAAGGATCTTTGACCCTGTATGCTTGGGCCCTCTTCAAAATGGAACCATGTGGATTATACATTCTATAGCATTATTTCAAAATGCATTGCTTCACATTTACCTGTATTAAATTGCAACTGTCACGTGTATGTCTGTTTCATCAGTCTAGTTCCCTTACTCTGCCAAAGATTTAGATGACATCAGTCACAATATATTCTATTAAGTCTACACTAGCGAGTTTGGTGTTGATTAACTTAGACATAGTAATATATCTACGCTTCCTTTCCAAAAGCATTGTATAGTTATACTTTAAGATTACAGAATATTTTGAGTATCTTGCTATTATGGCAAATATTTTGCATGTGGCTTTTATTTTACAGAAGAGGGAAATGGTATGCAGGATGTTTTACACGAAATGACTGGTCAGAAGACTGTTCCCAATGTATTTGTCAACAAGGCTCATGTGGGTGGCTGTGACAAAACTCTGCAGGTAATGACGGTTTTGGTGAAAATGCATATAATCCGCTACTAATAAAATCCCATAATATTCTTAAGTTTGTAAAGGAAGTAAGTCTAATATGTGTTTTAACGTATCAGTTTGCACCATTTTTAGCTGTCTTTTTCCCCCCACTGTTAACAGCCTTTTGTCTTTTATACTGGACCTCTACCATTTGTCCTCTTGCTGCTTCTCTGCCTCTCAAAAGTATAAATAGATGATCTATTTTCCATACTTTTCAATTCTGAAGAGGAGCCATGGCAGACTTAAAATGTTAACTCTGTTTCTCTCCATAGATGCTGCCACATCTGAGGTTCTCTAACGTTCTGTTTGTTTCTAACTGATTGTATTGGCTTACTGCTGAGTCTATGATATTGAAAGACTTACAATGGGCACAGACCTGTCCTAAGGTTATATGTTGTGATGGAAGAGTTACGAATTATGAGTTATTTACAATAAACATTATTGGTAATGTTGTGATTGGGATCCTGGCACAGAATCACAAAAACATACTAGCATCAAGGTTCAGCAGGGAAACGGACAGACACGTGGAAGGCTGGCTGTATTACAAGGGGAATGGAGTAGAGTCATATAAATTAGGAGGTCTTACTAAAACACCAGTCAGACCACATCTGGAATATTGTGAATGGTCTTGTTCTCCTTATTAAGGAAATAAACATTAGCATTGGAGGCAGTCCACAAAAGTTTCACTTGGTTGATGCAGGGTGCAGAAGAGTTTTCTGGTGAAAGGTTGAGCAGATTGGGCTTGTACTCACTGGAGTTTATAAGAATGAGACATACTTATTGAAACATACGTTCTTTTCAGGGTAGATGTGGAGAGGTTGTTTTTCCTTCTGAGAGTTCTTAGAATAGAAGTTCATAGAATCCCATCAGTATGGTAACAGGCTCTTCAGCCCAACAAGTCCACACCGACCCTTCAAAGAGTAATCCACCCAGACCCATTTCCCTACTCTTATTACTCTACACTTACCCTGACTAATGCACCTAACCCAGACATCCCTGAACACTATGGGTAATTTAGCATGGCCAATTCACCCAACCTGCAGCTCTTTGGATTGTGGGAGGAAACCGGAGTTCCCGGAGAAAGCCCACACGGACCGGTTGGAATCAAACCAGTGTCCCTGGTGCTGTGAGGCAGTAGTGCTAACTACTGAGCCACCGTACTGTCTTCCATTGAGCTACTGTGCCACCCTAGAGTCTACAATCAGAGGGAATAATCTGAATAAGAGTTGTCCAGTTAGGATCAAGATGAGGAATTTCTTCTCTGAAAGTATTGAATCTGTTGAATTTTCATCACGTAGGGCTGTTGATGCTGGGTAATTAAATGTTTTCAAAGCTTAAATATGTGGGTTTTGAAACAGTGAGGAATTCAAGGGTTATGGGTGAAAGGCAGAAAAGTGGAGTTGATGATTATCAGATCAGCCATAATATCATTAAATGTAGAGCAGACCTGATAGATCAATAGCCCTCCTCTGTTCCTAGTTTTATGGTCTCAAATGGAAATGATCTAGTTGCCATTATGGAGATATGACTTCATGGTGATCGGGGATGGGAGCTGAACATTCAAGGCTTTTTCATATTTAGGATGGTTGGACAAGAAGGAAAAGGAGGTGGTGTTGTGCTGATAATAAGGAATGGGATCAGTCGATTCTGAGGGGAAAGATCTTTGAATCCATGTGCAGAGTCTGTTTGGGTGGAATTAAGGACCAGCAAGATGCAGCAGACATTGGCGATGTTTATTGGCCACCAAATGATAGTGCCAGTGTGAACCATGGAATTAGGATAGCACAATGGTTAGCACTGCTGCCTCATGGTGCCAGGGACCCAGATTCAATTCTGTCCTTTGATGATTGTTTGCACATTCTCCCCATATGTGGGTTTCTGCTGAGTGCTTCAGTTTCCTCCCGCAGTCCAAAGATGAGCAGGTTAGGTGGATTGGCCATGCGAAATTGTCCTGTAGTGTCCAGGGATGTGCAAGATGGGTGGATGAACCATGGTAAATAGTTACAAGGATAGGGTAAAGTGATGGGTCTAGATGGGTGCTCTTCAGAGGATTGATGTAGACTCAATGAACTGAATGGCCTATTTCTGCACTGTTGAGATTCAAATGAAAACTGATTGTGTTATCACATCATCATGAAAATTGTGGCAACCAATTGTTTAGATCGGTATAGGGTACTTCAGGCAATTATGCTTGCATTTGGAAAGTAGGTCCATTTCAGTATTACTCCAGTGATGCAGGTATATGTTAAGTTGAAAACCTTTAGTGTTCGTGGAAGCATATATAAGTTAGTAGCTGGAGTAGGCAATTGATAAAGGGCTTCTGTGTGAAACATTGATTCTCCAGCTCCTCAGATGCTGCTTGGCCTGCTGTGTCTTTCCAGCACCACATTTTTCAACTCTGGTACTCCAGCATCTGCAGTCCTCACTTTCTCCCAATTTGACCCTTGAACCTGCTAAACCATTCACTAAGATTGCAGCTGATCTTTCTGGCCTTAACTTCACTTTACTGCTTATCTCCCCAGAAACCTCACTTCTCTTCTTGAGCAAATGTCAGTCTTACTCTGCCATGGATATATTCACTGACTCACTTGTAAAGACTGTGTATTTTTATTTCTTTATATTTTTGACTCTGGACTAAAATATGAAAATAACAATTTTTGAAAAGCCTGGATTGCAAAAGGGGCTTTTGTACTTTTTTTTAAAAGCAAGCTACTCAGACTGTAAATGGTGGTCTTACTGCTTCTTTCTTCAACCTTTTGGGGTAGAGCAGTTGGGCTAGAAACGAAGATTTGTGGAAAGTGAAATTAGTCCAGCAAAAAGTATCTGCTGATTGAGTTGTTGACCATTTGTGGATGACAAAGGCCATCAGCATGTCAACAGCTATGTGGTTGGTTCTTGGGTAGCTGAAGAACTTGAAGGTATGAATGATACTAACAGTTACCTTCAGACCTCCAGAATGGGAGGTGGTTGTCGGTGCAGTATAAAATATATAAAGCCTGATGAATGTAGTTATTTCATCTTACCAATTGCTGTAAGGTATTGCTTTCAACCAATAAGTCAGAGACTAATATTTTAGCAAGTTTTGAGAAGATTTTTGGCTCAGGCTGAGGTTGTGGATGTAGGTTTGCTCGCTGAGCTGAAAGGTTCATTTTCAGACATTTCGTCACCATACTAGGTAATATCTTCAGTGAGCCTCTGGACAAAGCACTGTTGGTGTTTCCTGCTTTGTATTTGTTTATTATTTGTGGACAGTCACCTTGCTGCCTGTGAGGAAGTGAAAAGAACCAGGAGTTGAAATTGAAGACCAGCAAGTCTTGGCAAGCAGAGTGATCATTTCTGTGAACAAAGGCTGTGGAACTGCTTCCCATTATTTTTCTGTATTTGTGTGTCAGAGGAATTTTATAAGGTGGTTAGAGTTAACTCAGAGTTGCATGTCAATAGTTCATCGTTGTTCACATGTTTTTGTAATAAATAGTCTTTAAGTCAAGGAAACTGGTCTAAACTGGCAGGTAAATTGGAGAATCTTTGCATACATGGGTAGAATATTTAATTTTTGTGACAACTCTAGGAATAGCCCTCACTTCATTGAGGTAGCTGTCACTGCTCTCTAGAGAATTCCAAATTCCACTGACCATCTGAGATCTTATCTGCATCTTGAATGCAAGAGTACTTATTCTGAAACGGCCCCTAAGTTCATAAAGCTCTCACAATGGGAAATACCTTGTCAGCAACTACTATAAAGCCCCTCAGTATTTTAATGTTTCAGCAAGATCTGTTCTTGTTCTCCTAAACTTCCATGAGTATAAACCCAGCTACTTTACTTTTTTTCATAACAACTTCATTCCAACATTTAACCTTGTGAGCATGCCTCCAGCGCAGGCTTCCATACAAATGTGGTCCACACATTTTCTATGTCAGCTTTGCCTCTTTAATGTTATTATGCAGTTTAAGTAAGCCAAGCTATGTTATGAATACTTCAATAATTCTGTTCTTGGTTCCCACAGGCTCATGAAGATGGCTTGTTGAAGAAACTTTTGGAGGGAGGTGAAATGTATGACTATGACCTCATCGTTATAGGTGGTGGTTCTGGAGGACTTGCAGCTTCAAAGGTATAATTACATTTATATTGGCTTTAATACAGGTGCTAAAAGCAATTACTGGGAAATAGGATCTGATTGTAACAATTAGAGTGCATTACATCTATAGGATTGATCTGAAATGTTAAGTTTTTCTCCACATATATTGTTGGACATGCTCAATACCATCATTTTCTGTCTTTTTATTTCAGATTTGCAGAATCTGCAGTGTTTAGCTTTTGTTACAGTTTGGGAACGTGGGACTGGGGTATCATAGCAATTGTGGAGATGTGGCTCAGGGATAGGCAGGACTGGGTATGGATGGTAGAGGAAGGATAGCAAAGGAGGAAATGGGATAGTGCTTTTGATTAGGGATAACATTATAGCTGTACTTGGGGAGGATATTCCTGAGAATCCATCCATGGAAGCTATTTGAGTGGAACTGAGAAATGAGAAAGGGATGATCACCTTATTGGAATTGTGCTACTAAGCCCCCCCTCCACCCCCCCACACATGGTCAGTGGCAAATTGAGAAACAAAATGTAAGAATAATAGGGTGGTTATGGTAGAGAATTTTAACTGTCCAAGCATAGACTAGGACTGCCATAGTGTTAAGGGTTTGGATGGAGAGGAATTTGTTAAGTGCGTACAGGAACATTTTCTGATTCAGTATGTGGGTGTACCTAATAGTGTTTCTCCCTCATCCCCACCTATACCATAAATGCTGCTCCCTCCACACACACTCCAGTTCTGATAAAGAATCATCTAGAGTTGAAAGGTTACCTTGCTGTTTCTCTATGGGTGCTGTCAAAGTTAATTAATTATCTTTCTTCAGGAGTTGTGCAGCTTTGTTGACAAGTGAATACTTTCTTTTGGCAGTTTTAAACATGCTTTTGATTTAGCTGAAATGTCTTGGTCACTTCTAGATATTCATCAACTGTATTTTTAAGCCCTCTTTTGTGCATGAGTTTTGAGATTAGTCATAGCAATTTTAAGGAGGTTGAGTCCAATAGATTGAATATGGCTGAATTTCCTGTTCTGATGGCATAAATCTTGAGTGTTTCGTCTAAAATGAATATGTTGTGTCTTTACTGTTTATAGGAAGCTGCAAACCTTGGAAGGAAAGTCTTGGTGTTTGACTATGTTGTGCCGACACCTATGGGAACTTCATGGGGTAGGTTTGTTTTTAGCCTATTCTTGTTTAGCTCATTTTTCATGAACTTCAATATACATTTAGGTTTTATCACTACATGCAGATACCTTTTCACAATGCACCAAGCTGTAGATTAGTCTTGAGGTTCTTAGTGTGCCGTAAGGGGAGGCAATGGCCTGGGGCAGGGGCAATGGCTGTTTAAGACAAAAGGAGAGAGATTTAAAACTGACATGAGGGACAACAATTTTCAGAGTGGTTGGGGTGTGGAATAAACTTTGAGAGCGTGGTGGATGTGGGCACGGTTTCAGTGTTTAAAAGAGGTTTGGATAAGTACACGAGTAGGAAAAATTTAGAGGGATAAGGGCCAGGGGCAAGAAGGTGGGACTAATTTGGGATTATGTTTGGCATGGAATTCAAATGTTATCCATAGAATCCTACATGTGGGTTGATTATTTGGTTCTGAGAATGAAAGATGAGGCGTTCTTATCATAAAAGTTTAAAACTGCACAAAGGCATGGTATTTAATTTTCATTTATGGTAGGTATATTTGTTTTATATTCAAACATTCTTTCTGCTTTTGTTTTTGACATGGAGAAGTCACTGATAAGACTAGCATTTATTGCCCATCTCTCATTGCTTTTGAAGATAGTGATGTGCTATCACCTTGAACTGCAACAGTCCATATGCTTTGGATGCACCCTGATGATGTTAGGGAGAGGTTGAGTATTTTGACCTAGCAACAGTGAAGGAATGGTGGTATAACTCCAAGCCAGTATGGTCTATGGCTTGGAGGGAAATTTGCAGATTAAATATAACATGGGGAAGTGTGAGTTTATGCACTTTGGCAGGAAGAATAAAAGAGCTGAAATACTGCACTATTGAAGCACAAGAGGCTTGTGCATGAATCAGAAACACCAACACACAAGTTCAGCAAACAATAGACTGGGTAAACAAGTCAGCATCCAGTGGGGTAGCACAGGGATTGAAGATAGACCCTTTGTTTATTGTATGTATAAACTTAAACAGATGAGTGTGTGAGGTGGTGATAAATTTGTGGATGACACAAACATTGTTTGGGAGTTTGATGGTGAGTCGGAAAGTGTTAGGTTACAGGAGGTTGGTAAACATATTGGTCTCATGGGCATTTCAGTGGCATATGGAATTTAACCTTTGAATGTGAGGTGATGCACTTTGGAAGAAGTAACAGGACAAAGAGTACTTGAGGAATGGCAGAGTATAGGCAATCCCTAGATTGTGAATGGGTTCTATAGGGTGAGTCTGTTTGCAATTCGAATCGCAGGGCAATATAAAGCATCCATTTATAAGTGCAAGAAATGTTTGTTTGTCAGGTAATTCAAATTACGTCCCTGTATGGGATTGTGTTTGTAGCTACAAGCTTTGTTTGTCAGACTGTCACAAATTGGGGATGCCCTGTGGTTCAGGGACACACGCCTTTATTGGTTGAGGCATATGTTATGAATAGTGAAGATATGTTGCTGCTGTATAGGACTTTAGTTAAGCATAGTTGGAGTACTGTTTACTGGTCTGTGCGCCATAGGAAGGATGTGGTTGCGATAAGAGGGTGTTAAGAAGATTTACCAAAATGTTGCCTGGGATTTGGCTTTGAAGAGAGGCTGGATAAGCTCAGGTTATTTTCTTTAGAGCAGAGAAGGTTGGGGGAAGTCTTGACGGGAGTGTATAAAATTGAGGGGCAAAAACAGGGTGGATAGTAAACAGCTGTTCCCCTTATTTGAAGGGTCATAACGAGGTCACATAATTTTAAGGCAAAATGCAGGAAGTTTAGAGGAATTTTAGGAAAACAATTTTCACCTAGAGGGTGGAGGAGGAGCAAATTTCTAAAGATGTTGGAATCTGAACTTGAAACAAAAAGTGTTGGAGATCCCAGCAGGTCGGGCAGCATCCATGGAGAGAAAGCAAGCAAACATTTAGAGTCTAGATGACTCTTCATCAGAGCTGAAGTGAAGTGTGGAGGGGGCAGCATTTATGCAATAGTGGGGGCGAAGGGGAGAAAGGATGTTGATGCTGATAGTTCAGATTAAGTGATCAGAGTGAGAGAATGGCAGAACAATGGTATGTCTAACTGCCAGAGAAGACACTCCCACTGAGGTGGGAGGAGGGAACAGAGGGTGACAGAATGTGACAAACACAAAATGTAATACTTGAGTGTAGTTTAGATGTGTAATCTCTCACTGTCTGATTCTATGTTTCTTGGGATGGATAATTGAACCTTAGTTCTTCTTTCAAAGGGAATGAATGGAGTTAAAAATGGGGGAATCTTGCTAAAACATTACATGGCTCTAGTCAGTCCATAGCTGGAATACTATGAATAGTTTTTGTCTCCTTTTATTGAGGAAATGTGTGCTGGCATTGAAGGGATTTTAAGAGAAGTTGAGTCAATTGGGACTATGTGTGGAGCTTAGAAGATCAAGAGGTGATATTATCGAAGCATACAAGATTCTTAGGTTGATAGGGTAGATGTGGAAAGGTTGTTTCCTCTTGTGGTAGAGCCTCTGACCAAAGGGCATAACTTCGGAGTAAGGGTTCACCTATTTAAGACATGACTAATTTCTTCTCTCGGATCATAGTGAATATGTGAAATTCTTCGCAGCAGCGAGCTGTCGAGGTTAGAATCATAGAATACCTACAGTGTAGGAACAGGCCCTTCAGCCCAAATAATCTTCACTGACCCCCCGAAGAGTGGCCCAGCCAGACCCATTTCCCTACCCTATTATCCTATATTAACCCCTGACTAATGTACCTAACTTACACAGATTAGGGTAGATTGTAATAGGTTATCCACTTAACACTCTTGCAGAAGGTGCTTCAATCTTATCTTTGACATTGATGTGGGTTAAGATCAACTAGGAGAAGGCCTTATGCCTGAAACATCGATTCTCCTGCTCCTCAGATGCCGCCTGGCCTCCTGCGCTTTTCCAGCACCACACTTTTCAACTTTGACATTAATGTGCCAGACTGCCATCATTAAGGCTGTGCGTGTTTCTGGGGCATTCTCTTCTGTGTGGTTGTTTAATTGTCCTCCACTGTTCCCGATTAGATGTGCAAAAGTGCATGACTTTGATCTGATCTACTGGTTGTATAATCACATTGTTCTGACTGTCACCTGTGTCTGCTGCTTAGAATGTCTTGTCCTTTGTTAAAGGTTTACACAAACATGGAAAAAGCGAAGGAGTAGGCCATTTATCCATTTGAACCTACTCCATTCAATAAGATAATGGCTGATCTGGTTGAGGTCTCACCTCCACTGTCTTGTCTGTTGCCTTCAACCCTCGATTCCCTTGCTTATTAAAAAAAAAACCCGGTTAATGCCATGTTGATAATATTAGGAATATCTGGTTCTCTGCTGGCTGAACTCCACATTGAGCATTAACACGTTGAGTGTTAATCCCTTGTCTGGTAACAATAGAATAAAGCATGTGTTTAGACCAGTGCCCAAAATAACAGAAGTGACAGGTGAATCCATTCCTGAAAGCTCTCCCATTGATCAGGACAACCCACTCATAGTCTTGACCAATCAGAAAAACATAAGTAGAATAGAAATAAACAATAAGGAGAAGATGTGCCAATCACAGGCTACTTCTCTTCTGTGCTTGCTGCTGACAGGCAACCTATCACCAATTAATATTAAAAATCACATGACACCAGGTTATAGTCCAACAGATTTAATTGGAAGCACGAGCTTTCAGAGCGCTACTCCTTCATCCAGTACAGTTGTAGATGCATGCATTTGCTTCAGATAGGTATTATGATGAAGGTAATGTCAAGTATCTTTTTTCCCTTTTGGTGGTTCCCTCATTATTTTCCACCAGCCCAGTCTGGGAGAAGCATGCTTTGGAGTTCGGTCATGAGTGATGCTGCTGAACCACTCTTGGTGATAGATATTGAAGTGTGCAACCCAGAGCACCTTATATCCAAAAGATCCATGCTATAGATTTCAGGAGGACATTGTTTTTCTGATTTATTTTTGAACTACTGTCTCCCTCACCTGTTCTTGTTTGCAGGACTTGGAGGTACCTGTGTAAATGTTGGTTGCATTCCAAAGAAGTTGATGCATCAAGCTGCTCTCTTAGGCCAAGGCCTCTCAGATTCCCGTAAATTTGGCTGGGAATTTGATGAGAAAGGTAAGGCTTGAGGTAACTCGGCAATAGTGAATATTTTGTGCTTTAGAATCTGGTTTCTCCAGTAAAACACAAGGTAGTTAGTTAACACAGCTGTAAAGCATCTAAAATCAATTCAGCCATTTTATATCATGTAGAAAATATCAAGTTTGTTAAATTGTAATGGGTTGCAATGAAAAAATTGCCAAAATCTGCTGAATATGGAAATTCACCTGTTTCATTAATTACTTTTGAGTAAGGGGACGTCTCACTTCTACGTTCCCTTGTACATTATTCCAGTGTAAAAGTTGGTTGTTGTTAATTCTTGATGGCCTCCGAATAGGCAACTTGAATGTAGAAGCCC
Source organism: Chiloscyllium punctatum (assembly GCF_047496795.1). Classification (NCBI taxonomy): domain Eukaryota; kingdom Metazoa; phylum Chordata; class Chondrichthyes; order Orectolobiformes; family Hemiscylliidae; genus Chiloscyllium; species Chiloscyllium punctatum. The sequence continues at coordinate 4,971,672 of NC_092750.1, read as the reverse complement.
ACTTGTAGGTGTATAATGAATGTGACTGCGACTAATACCAATATCAAAGAACAATTTAAAAAAAATAATTCAGGCTTTCCTTTGTCACGTTTCTCTATTGGACTTCTAAAGAGGATTTGTGTTACAGATACATAAAAACATGCCATTCAGCCCAACATGCTAGCATGTACCCTTCATTCCAGTGCCTTTACTCATCCTATACTTGTTCCTGTTTAATTCATTTTCACTTTCAGCTATGCATACAAACCTTGAATGTCAAGATACTGAAATCTATTTTTTGCTTTTACTGACAAGGCAACAAGAAATGAGAGCTTTTATACAGCAAATCTGTTATTAAATGGCATTCATGGAACCAGGGGCTGTGCCAATTGATCAGATATTCTGGTTGATCAAGAAGTCTACATAATCAGTGTAAAAGCATACACTATGTAGTAGAAATGTAATGCAGGGGATATGTACATCATTGTTGCACTTTATTTACAGCATATATCACTTAAATAATATGCAACTTTACCTTAAATAAAACCAATGAGGAGAGAGTCTTCTCGCTCTCACCCGCAGCTGTTTACTTGGACATTGCGGACAGCATGATAGTACAGTAAACCACCAGCATTTCAGGTCTATAATTTTTTACCAGATTATTTAGAGTGCCAGTCCATAAGGTTCCAGTTAAAGCAAAGTTTGCTGTGTTTTAGTTTTAGGAGTTGCAGTGCTTGCAATGCGGGGTAGAATTGTTGTCTTTAAAATGTTTCACCTGTTTATTTGGAAGGATTTGAAAACTTTATTTGAGGCTTCTCCAATAATGGAGACCTATGTAATGGTGGCAGTAAAGATCAAGATTCTATATTCTACAGGCTGTTAACTATACATTATCAACACTAACATGAGCATTTTTCACTTTTTTTAATGACTTACAGTTCACCACAACTGGGCTAAAATGAAAGATGCCATTCAGAACTACATTGGTTCTCTCAACTGGGGCTACAGGGTGGCATTGCGAGACAAGAAAGTAACTTACAGTAACAGCTATGCAGAGTTTGTGGAACCACATAAGATAAAGGTATGTAATGTTTCTGCATTTAATCTTAATTAGTTTGAATTATTCCCTCGAATTAGTGCTTTCGCTTGCACTCTACTCCCTGACCTCTAAAGAACATGTCTAAAGAAGTAAAAACGACACTGAAAGCAAGACAGATATTTGCTCATTGTAAGAGATACTAAGTTAAATGTTTGAGCTGATAAAAGGCAGGAAACCTGGATATTTTCCAAATCTTGCTGAATTCGGACCTGACTGTATTTCCGCATCTGAGATGTTGCAAGCTTTGCTGAGCATTGTGCAATCATCCGTGAACATCCTGACTTATGACTTTATGTTGAAGGGAAGATCATTGATGAAGGAGCTGAATAGTTCTTAAGATACTACCCTAAGGAGCCCCTGCAGGGTTGACTTAAAGCTGAGATGACTGGTTCCAACAACCATAACCATCATCCTTCATGATAGAGCTGAAAATGTGTTGCTGGAAAAGTGCAGCAGGTCAGGCAGCATCCAAGGAGCAGGAGCATGAGCCCTTCTCTGATCTCCAGCATCTGCAGTCCTCACTTTTTCCTTTGTGATAGGTATGACTCCAACCAGCAGGGTAGTGAAGAAAATTGTTTCCCTTGTGGGACTAAAATCTGAGTAAGGGGCCATGCAGTTAGAATGGAGATGAGGAATTTCATCTCTTAGATCTGGGGAATTTTTTTACAGCAGGAGGCTGCAGAGGCTGACCCATTCATTATATTCATGGTGAGGATACATTTTCAACCAGTATATCAAAGTTATAGGGAAAAGGCAGGAAAGTGGATTGAGAATTATCAGATCTTGTTGTGGTTCTGTTTGCTGAGCTGGGAATTTGTGTTGCAGACGTTTCGTCCCCTGTCTAGGTGACATCGTCAGTGCTTGGGAGCCTCCTGTGAAGCGCTTCTGTGATGTTTCCTCATCATGTGATGTTAGACAGGGGACAAAACGTCTGCAACACAAATTCCCAGCTCGGCGAACAGAATCACAACAACGAGCACCCGAGCTACAAATCTTCTCACAAACTTTGAACTATCAGATCTGATCTGGAGTCCTTTGTAGACCAGCTAAGGACAGCAGTTTTCCTTCCCTAAAAGACGTTAGTTTCTCAATATTCTTATGGGCAGAGTGTTCTGGACTCCACCATTAGTGCCCCAGATTTTTTTTTATGACAGTCAACAATAATTTCGTGGTCATTATTAGACTTTTCATATTTTTACTGAATTTAAGTTCCACTATTTGCCATAGTGGGATTCCAGGTCCAGTGATAATACCATTATGGCACTGCTTTCTGGATATATTGTAAGGTTGTTACAAAAGTGAATTGCAATGCAGATTGTTACTTTTCAGTCTAAAAATCTGTACAGTATTTTAGATTTGCTGTTTTAAAACACTGTTTTCAGTGATGATCATGTTTTGTTTCTTGGCGTTTCGAATCGTAATACTGAATAAAAGCAGCTTAACTGGTCATTTCTCACTTTGTCTCTGGGATCTTGCTTAGAGACTCAATCATAGTTTTCTTGTTCTCATTAATACCCATTACCTGATGACCTTTGATTCTCCAGTCTAACAACAATTTATCACACCTGAATCTTAAAAATATTCAGTAACCTGCCCTCCGGTATTTTAGAAACACAATTCCAAAGACCCTCAGTCCTCAGAAAAATTCTCATCTCTGTCCTGAAATCTATCCTGTAGGCTGATCAGAATTAGTCACATGCAAAACCTGTCTGAACTCAACTTTGAACCTGTAATTTTAGGATTAATGCATAAGATTGCATCAACGGTCATAAAACAATGATGAATGAAGCAGCTGTGATTCATGCATGCTTCATTGAATGTATAGGTAGCTGCCTTTGACGTGACCAATTTCTTCCAGTGGCAAGAGTTTAACTTTAACAACTTCACAACTGGTGTAACACTGGAAAGGAATAGAGTTCTGGTAAATAAAATATCCAAGACCATTTCTTTCTCTGTTAGCATAAACTGAATATAGCAGGTTTTCCTTTTTTATACAGTACTTGGACCAATTTTAACAATTAATGGAGATAAAAATACCCATTAGTACGATTTTAATATGAATTTCTTTCTGTCCATAGGCAAGCAACAAACGGGGTAAAGTGACCTTTCACACAGGACAAAAGTTTATTATTGCAACTGGTGAAAGACCTCGTTATTTAAAAATACCAGGAGATAAAGAGTATTGCATTACCAGGTAAATTTCCTTCCTCAGCACCTGATGAAGAGGCAGCGCCTTGAAAGCTAGCGCTTCCAAATAAACCTGTTAGACTATAACCTGGTGTTGTGAGATTTTTAACTTTGTTCAGCCCAGTCCAACACCGGCACCTCCAAATCATGTTTCTTTAATATCATCCTTTTCACCTGTATTGAATGTAGTTGCGGGTATGGGAGATGACCATTCAAGCTTGCCCTTTAACTCTGTGGCATTCCATCACTGGCTTTGCCAACTTTGTGCATTGTGTCATTAGCTCCATATGCACAAATACATTTGGTTAGGGTTAGAATTGTGACTGACACTGAGAGATAAAGAATGTCTTGCTTCATAAAATAATCTGTTGATTTCTTTGCTTTGTTTCTGCAGTGATGATCTCTTCTCCCTGTCTTACTGTCCAAAGAAGACTCTAGTTGTGGGTGCTTCCTACGTGGCACTGGAGTGTGCAGGTTTTCTGTGTAGCTTGGGATTGGATGTTACTGTGATGGTGCGCTCTATTCTTCTACGTGGATTTGATCAGGAAATGGCAGGGAAAGTTGGAGCATATATGGAATCTCACGGGGTGAAATTTCTGAAAAAATATGTGCCAATCAAGGTAATAAAGTATCTTATCTGCATAATTTGTACTTTCATTTCTTTACTGTATGGGTACAAAGCTGTTACTATCAAACATGGAGCAATGTGTCCTTCTATTTCAGAAAACTAGTTTATGGGGGATGGAACAGAAAACAATATTTACATGCTTTTATAATCCTTTTAGAATTTTACACTACTATGATTTAGGTGATATTACAGAGGAACCTCGATTATACGAATATCGGATTATCCAAAGGAGATCTAGAGGTCCCAGTAGAAACATTACATCAAAGACATGTTTCCAACACTGATCACATCTTTTGTTTACAGTGATTAAAAGTGAACTCTTCTTACTGAAATTCTGCCAAGAACAGTCCTGGGCTGATGGGAGCCCAGGCCCCATCTCCAAATGACTGACTTCTGCCCTCTCTTTCTCCCCACACACTTTCCATGGAGTTCTACACAGGCGTGTACCCTAAACCCACCCCCCCCTTCCCCAGGCAATCTCTTCAACGTTGTCCTGTACGCATGCGCGCGTGCTGTTTGGAGACTCACTCCTCCAAAAAGCGGTGGCAGCAGCAGCAGTCTTCTCGTTAGTGTCCAGTTCGGCAGCCCGGAGAGGGGCTGGTGGTGGTTGGAGGGCGGGGCGGGGGGCAGTGTTAGATGGGGTTGGGGGGATGGAGGGGGCAGTGTTGGACAGAATTGAGGGGGAAGAGGGTGTTGTTGGGAGTGGAAGGGGGTGGTGCTGGTTGGGGTTGGGGGGAAGGGGGGGGTGGTGCTGGTCAGGGTTGGGGGGAGGGGGGGTGGTGCTGGTCAGGGTTGGGGGGAACGGGGGGCGGTGCTGGTCGGGTTTGGGGGGAAGGGGGGGGTGGTGCTGGTCGGGTTTGGGGGGAAGGGGGGGCGGTGCTGGTCGGGTTTGGGGGGAAGTGGGGGGCGGTGCTGGTCGGGGGTTGGGGGGAAGTGGGGGGCGGTGCTGGTCGGGGTTGGGGGGAAGTGGGGGGCGGTGCTGGTCGGGGTTGGGGGGAAGTGGGGGGCGGTGCTGGTCGGGGTTGGGGGGAAGTGGGGGGCGGTGCTGGTCGGGTTTGGGGGGAAGTGGGGGGCGGTGCTGGTCGGGTTTGGGGGGAAGTGGGGGGCGGTGCTGGTCGGGTTTGGGGGGAAGTGGGGGGCGGTGCTGGTCGGGTTTGGGGGGAAGTGGGGGGCGGTGCTGGTCGGGTTTGGGGGGAAGTGGGGGGCGGTGCTGGTCGGGTTTGGGGGGAAGGGGGGGCGGTGCTGGTCGGGGGTTGGGGGAAGGGGGGCGGTGCTGGTCGGGGTTGCGGGGGGAAGGGGGGGGCGGTGCTGGTCGGGGGTTGGGGGAAGGGGGGCGGTGCTGGTCGGGGTTGCGGGGGGAAGGGGGGCGGTGCTGGTCGGGGTTGCGGGGGGAAGGGGGGCGGTGCTGGTCGGGGTTGGGGGGGAAGGGGGGCGGTGCTGGTCGGGGTTGGGGGGAAGGGGGGCGGTGCTGGTCGGGGTTGGGGGGAAGGGGGGCGGTGCTGGTCGGGGTTGGGGGGGAAGGGGGGCGGTGCTGGTCGGGGTTGGGGGGGAAGGGGGGCGGTGCTGGTCGGGGGGGGAAGGGGGCGGTGCTGGTCGGGGTTGGGAGGGGAAGGGAGGGGTGGGGGCATGCATGCGGTCTGCTGCTGCTGAGTTTCCTGAACGGGGAGTGGACTTAACAGAAAACTCCGAACCCCAGAGGAAAGGCATTGAATCAATTAACTGAATAATCAATTATCCGAACAAAGTAGTGCCCGCCCATCTCGTTTGGAAAATCGAGGTTCCTCTGTATTAGGAACACGGTTAGTTCAGCCTAATGCTGTTGGAACGTGGTCCAGAAAATATTGGAAGCATTGGGGAAGACGGTCTAAAATACTGGGTTTGTTCAAATGGTGGAAAAATGTGATATGGAGGCTTGTGGTCAGGGAGAGAAGTCTGCAAAGGCATTTTGGGATCTAGATGATGTGGTTTTGAATGGGACTAGATAGTGGCAGAATTGGGAGTTATTTCAGACCAAAGGGTCTGTTCCTGGGCTGTACGATTGTATGACTCTAAGAATTATGGAGGTTGAGGTGGTTAGGATTTTAACTCTGGTGCAATAAGGTGGGACATGGGCTATATTGGCTTTCTTTAAATTGATCCAAATAAGTTTCCACGCATTAGTCTTCTCTCTTGAGTGTGCAGCCCTATTAGATTATTAATTATCTTTCCACCCTCTCTACCAAATACCCAGTTTCCTGTTGTCAGTTAGTTCCTGTATTTACTGCTAAAAGTTAAAATCCAGGAATAAATGGACCAAGGCTGTGTGGAGTTTGTTTCTGCTCCTAGTTTGCAATACATTAGTGTTGGTGAGTTTGCACATAATTCCTGAAGATATCAAATTACTTTAAAGCTTTAATTCATTATTTATCTTCTGGTTTTTATGTAAAACTTTATTTAACCTCAGATTTGTTACCCAATTATTTTTGTAGGTTGAGCAGCTAGAGGCTGGAACACCTGGAAGACTTAAAGTGACTGCAAAGTCCACAATAAGTACAGAGGTCATTGATGGTGAATATAATACTGTAAGTATAATGCACTTTATTGCCATCTGTTTTGGTACACAAGATGCTGCAGAATCAAATATGAAAGGTCAATAATTACGGAGGGATATAGATAGGTAAGCGAGTGGGTAAGCATTTTACAGCTGGCATATAATGTGAGGTTATGTATTTTCTTCAGAAGCATGAACAGCAGGATGTTATTTGAGTGCAGGAAGCCAGGGTGAAATGGAATTAGGAGGCCTTGTGCGTAAATCATTTAGACAATCTAGCATGCGTGTTCAGCTGGTATGGGGAAGAGAAATAGAATGTTGGCCTTTATTTCATAGAGAATGGAGTTTAAAATAGAAGATCTTGCTAAACTCTACAAGGCAGTAGTCAGACCAGAGCTGAAATACTGTGAACAGGTTTAGTCCCCTTACGTAAGGAAAGGTATATTTAGGTTACGACACGGGGTAAACCCCTCTACTAATTTAAACCTGACACAGAGAAGTTCACCTCATATGTTACATTTTGAGAATTTAAAGTAAAAATTAACAATTTTATTCTTTAAGTCCACAAGAGAACATTAAAAAACTATTTCCAACTCCTTTGTTGATAGAATTCCAACTAGCCAGCTGTCAAATCTTCTCTTTATATCTTCCTCTGCAGATTTTCCTCTCGTCTTCAGTAGTCTGCTTAACCGGCAAGTGTTTAAATCTACTGGGCTGTTTTGTACCCCAAATCTATTCAACTCTGTCCAAATCACAGACTGGATCTGCCTAAACCTGTTAAAGTCACAAAACTAAGACCCAACCTGTGACCAGCTCCCAAACTGTTTCAACATAGGGTAAACCCCTCTGCTAATTTAAACCCGACATGGAAAAGCTCACTTTGTGCCATAATCTGTTAAATTTCAAGAGACAAAGAACTATCCCATAGATCACTATTTAAAGTAAAAATTAACAATTTTATACTTTAGTCAAGAAGAGAACATTAAACAACTTATTACAACTCCTTTCTCTTAAACCTATCTTTTACCTCCTACTCTACGATACTGGTTTTAAAACCCCGATTGAGATTTACAAAAAAAGTTCAAATTTCAAAATCAGCTAGCTGTCGAATCTTCTCTTTGTATCTTCCTCTGCAAATTTTCCTCTCGTTTTTTTCTTCAATACTCTGCATAGCAGGTTTTTCATATGAACAGATACCTTTCAGAGAGCTATTGGCTAGTATCTATACATGTTGGTTTTCTTGGCCGTTTTCCTTCTAACTGTTCAAAATGTCTGGTTTTATACCCCAAAACATTAGATCATTTCATTGGTTTGATATTCTCCCAAACAGTAAAATTGAAATTCAATTGGATTTTGGTATCTGGGGCATAATTTAAGCTGACTGGCTAAATTTGAATTTGTTTTTGTATCATGGCAACTCAACTGCACTATTGGTTTCACAGTCAAATGTTACATTTTAAATTCTTTCAGCACAATGTGTTCCTCTCTCAGTCTGTGCCAGCTTCCAGTCTCTCTGAAAGTACAGTACACAACTTCACCTTCATACAGTAGGCATTGGGGGAAGTCCAAAGTCCAGAAACGATTCACTAGGTTGATTCTGAATATGGAGGAATTTTCTTATGAGTATCTGCGTGAGTTTCCTCTGGGTGTACCGGTTTCCTCCCACAATCCAAAGATGTGCAGTTTAGATGAATTGGTTATGCTAAATTGCCCATTTTGTTCTGGGGTGTGTAGGTTAGGTGTATTAGGGGTAAAAATAGGGTAGGGGAAAGGGCCTGGTTGGGTTACTTTTTGGAGGGGTGGACTTGTTGGGCTTGAAGGGTCTGTTTACACACTGTTGGGATTCTAATTCTAACATGTAGCTCATTTTAAAATAGATGAGGAATAGTTTCTTCTCTTGGAGGATAGGGAATCTGTGGCGTTCTTTACTGCTGAGGGCTTTTGAGGCTGTATTTAATAAGGCTGATAGGAAACCAGATTGAGATGGCTGGAAAGAGTAAATAGAAAACAGGTTCAGTGACTTGAAGCATCAGTAGAAGCATGAGGGGAAATAATATTAATGTGAAAAGCAGGTGACTTAGAGGGGATTTGAGAAAGAATATTTTCACCCAGAGAGTTGTGGGAACCTGGCATACACTCCATGCGAAGGTAATTGAAGTGGGAAAGCTCATATCTTTAAAGAGCACTGATCTCTTGAGATGTCATAATATAAAAGGCAATGAGTTGAGCATTGGAAGATGGGTCAAAGAGCCTCTTTTGTACTTTGATTCTATGCGAGAGCTTTTTAATCAGTATGGGAATCAAGGGTTAAAAGGAACAGGCAGGAAACTGGAGTTGAAGATTATTAGCCACGATCTCATTGAATGGTGGAACATCAATGATGGGCTGAATGGCCTACTGGCTCCCATGTCTTAATGATCTAAAACAACTTTTATAGTAAGTTTGAAACCAATCTAAATTTTCATGATGCTTGAAGAATAATTTGAGTAATTAGTTTTACAAGGAGCTTTATTTTTCTTAACAACACTAATTCTCTGTTGGACAGTACTGTAGACACATAATGGTGTAGTGGTGATATCTTTTGGATTAGGAATCCAGGTTAATGTTCTGGAGACATGGGTGCAAATCCTACCATGGCAGATCGTGAATCAAATTTGAATTCAATAAAATTCTGAAATAAGACTTGTTGTGAAACCCATCTGCTGAGGAATTCTACCACCCTTGTCTAGTCTGGCCTATATTTGACTCCAGACCCATGGCAATGTGGTTGACTCTTAACTTTATTTTAGGCAATCGGGGATGGGTAATAAGTACTGTCCTTGCCAGTAATGTCCTCTTGCTATGAATTGTAAAAGAAGTAGCTAATTCTTTACATTAACCTTCACTGAATATAGCAGTGGAAAATGAGCTGAGATGAACGTTACATTCAGAAAACAAGCACAGGATAACAGGGAGAAGTAAATGTATTTACTTGCCATGTCTTAGGAAAGAGAGTTCAATTTGGCTCCTTGATTGGGATTAGTTCAGTTCAAATTTAATCGTAATCAAATTGGGAGAAAAGTATTCTGCAAAGGGGGTTGGGGATGAAGCAGATGGGTTTGCTGTCCTTTTAAATCTCAGACTGTGATGCTGCATGTGTGAAGTAATTGATAGTTTTTGATAATACATGAAATTACTTCAAAGATGGAGCTTTTTTGCACTAAGTGAAGACAAAATTAATATAACTGGAGAGCTGATTTGTAGTCCAAATTATTTTTTGTAAAACTGTTTCTGATCTAGCTAATTCCAAATCCATGGTGTTTCTGATCCATGAATAGCGATGGTAATTTGGCACATCTCCTCAGTGTAAGTTTAGATTGAGAAGATTCATATTACAGCTAGTGTGCAATGAGTCAACATATCAAAATTACTACTTAAGTAGCATTTATTTCAGAGGGCTGGGAGTCTGATTATGTGGTAATGCTTTTTTGTGAAGTCCCATTTGCTAGTAATGGCTTCATGAGAATTGTAAATGTACCTTTTTAAGGAAACAACAATTTTCTCCTTTAGGTATTAATTGCTGTGGGGCGTGATGCATGCACCAAGAACATTGGCCTAGAAAAAGTTGGTGTTCGTCTCAATGAAAAGTAAGTTTTTTTTTTCAAAATTAAAGTTAGAGAAGAAAAAAACTTGAAATTAACCTGAATCTGGTCTGCAATTTATGAAAGTGATGTGATGGTACTGGATCAGTACCATGTGACAATAGAGTGGGCAAGTTTGGTTTTCTCCTTACTAATTTGTTTACTAAGATATTTTATTAATCTTGCTTATGCATTGGGTGGTGTTGGCTATCATATTCTTGCATGAATAACGGATACAAATGACTTATTTGTATAATGCTGGTGCAACAATATTGAGTAGGAACAAATCATATGAAAATATTGGTGGTGAATAGGGAAAGGGTTGGAATTCGGGATTGGTAGGCAGAATAGCATGTGCAGAGGATACCTCCATAATTACCTTGTCAAATATAATTTTGCTTCTATGACTGGTATAAGATTTGCATGGGGTTGAAAGCATATCACTGTTTTAATTCTGAGCTGCAGGGTTTCCCAGGCAACGGTGGTCACTGGCTCTGCAGCATTGCTATTTATCCTGCATCTTCTTGGGATGTTATTTATATGCCTATAATAAAGGAAGTGCTTTCATCTCAATCCTACCTCTTTGTGCAAGGATTTTTTTTTCCTTGTTCTCATTGTTCACTTTAAAAGAAACCAAATTTGCAGGTACTGTGGAGTTGGAAAAACCTATTTGTGCAGTGAGGAACAGACAGGCTTCTACGGTTGTCTTTTCCATTACAGAACACTTTTCTCACTGTGATCTGAAATATTGATGTTAATGCTTCTCAAAAATAATTAACTCATCTACTTGCCTTCTCCTGGTCGCTCCACACCACACCACACCCTCACTTTTTGAGAAAGATTACTTTGCTATCTCCAACACAGTTGAAAATACTGCAGGTTTGCAAGTTTTTGCATTTGAGAATCATATGTAACCAGCATATGTTAAATATTAATGAACCGATGGTATATTGTAATGAATCAATAAAGAATGTTGAATGATAATATTTACTTTTATATAAAACATTTCTATAAATTTTAACTTTCATAAATCATTCATTTTGGAAAAGTGACTTGAGTAAGCAGTCTGAAGCTTATAACTGCTTAATAAAAATTACTCAAACTAGTCATTAATCTGATTTATTGTTAACATCTCAAATCAAAATTCACACAATAGGTTTAGTCCAATAGGTTTATTTGAAATAATTTCAAATAAACCTTTTAGACTATAACCTGGTGTCATGTGATTGACTTTATCCACCCCAGTCCAAAACTGGCATCTTCACATCATCTCTGAAGGATAGCCCATGTAGCACTGGGGAATTCAACATTGTTGCAATGTCAGCTTAGATTGTGCTGAGGAACCAGAGTGGGGCTTGAACCCATCATCTCCAGTCTGATGTTCTGTTCTTGTGGATTGATTATTTTTGCCTTACAGATCATGCAGTATCTCACCCAGGTGACCATCATCATTGTTTATTTATCATTGGTTTTAAGGATGTTTGAGGAGGAAATATGGGATTATAGAGCTGATGTGTCCTAGCCTGTGTTTCAGCAAGGATAACAATTGGAATTGAAAACTTGTCCCTTTGGATGGAAGCCACAATTAACCAGCAATGCACCGAAGCTTAGCTTTGTTATATTTAATCAAGCTTACTTTGCTTCCCTCATAACTGGAAATTGCACTTCATGCATTTTTGGTGTTCTTTCACTAAAACCTTTTGGTATTTGCCAGCCAAATTTCATAGCCAGGTTTCTTAGTTTTTCTTACTCACCATCATAACCTACTTCTTTTATACTGCAGTTGCATGTTATATTGTTACACTCTTCTAATTAATAGTGGATCTTGAAATAATATAGCAATGTAAACAGACTCATTCCAAAAAAAGTAAAACGTTATATTGACCTTTAATTGCTAAAGATTTGGTTTGGATTTCGTTATTTAAGTTTCAAGCATCTTTTTGGCAGAGATAGGATGTGGGAATGACTTAGCAGTTTTAAATTTGATTGCAGTCCAACTTTTATTAGGGCACGCCCAATAATAGTTGTTTGAGAGATTTAGATGGAACAATGCCATAAGTTTAACTTTGCATTAGTATCCTTCAAATATCCTAATTATTCTAAATATAAATTACATTAGTTTAATATACTGCTATAGTTATAGTTCCATTACATATGAAAATGAGCAATAAAATGAAAGGTTTTAAAATCACTGGACATTTCTGTTTTAGAGTTCATGAAGTACTTTTGATATGTACTCACGGTTGTCATGTAGGAAATGTGGCAGCTAATTTTCATGCAACAAAAGCCCAAAAACAGCAGTGTGATCGTGACCAGATCCTTTTCTTTATGTAATGTTGATTGAGGGAGACCTCTTGGCAAGAATAGTGCTTAGCATTACAAGTATTACTCTTTGGTTTTGGAATGAGTGACTATTTACATTGCCATGCTATTTCACAGATCCACTACTAATTAGAAGAGTGCTATACTATAATGTTAAAGATCATACAACACTGGGTAATAGTCCAACAGGTTTGTTTAAAGCCACAAGCTTTCAGAGCGCTGCTCTTTCGTCAGGTAAAGTCACTTCACCTGATGGAAGGAGCAGTGCTCCAAAAGCTTGTAATTTCAAATAAACCTGTTAGACCAGAATGTGGTGTTATGTGACTTCTGACTTTGTCCACCCCAGTCCAACACTGGCACCTTCACATCTATGTTAAAACAAGCAGTCATCCGATGAGGAAAAGTTAAGTTGGTTGGATCTATATCAATTGGAGTTCAAACAAATAAGAGGTGGTCTTATTAAAATGTACAAGATTGTCCAAATGTTTGATGGGGTTGCTGCTGAGAGGATGTTTCTACTTGTAGGAATGAATGGTTCCAGAAAGGGGCAACATTAAAAGATAATGTTCTCCATTTAAGACTGAGATATTCTTTCTGATGTTTGTTAGCCTTTCCAAGAAGGCAATGGAGGTTGTCACATTGAATGTAGTCAAGTCTGAATGAGATTCATGAGTGACAGTAGAGTCAAGGGTTATGGGGTGGTGGACTGAAAATTGAAGTTGAGCTTGCAATCAAATCAGCCATGATTTTATTGAATGGCAAAGCTGGCTTAGCAGCTGAATGTCCCACTCTTGCTCTTAATTGCTGTATTCTTGTAAGTATTTGGTGTAAATCTGAAAATATTGTTCTGAGAAAGTGAACCCAAGTGAAAATGTTGTGATAATATTCTGTTCTGCACCTTGTCCAAACCTGTCCTGCTGTCATTTATTACATGGCCATCTAACTGGTTGCAAATGTAACATCTGTATGAATTGATGTACAAAATCCATTTTACAGATCCTACAGTACGTTCGCCGAACCACAACAACGAGCACCCAAGCTACAAATCTTCTCCCAAACTTTGAATCCTATAGTATTATGAACAGCAAAGAATATCTTACCTCATTTCTTTACTGCTGTCTGCCATTGAATAGCAAAAATATTAGAAAACTATTTCCTATGTTAACTCACTATCTCTGGAGTGTTACAGCCAGGCTTCCTTGGCTGTACATTCAAAGCAGTTATATCTGCTTAACTCCAATTAATGGAGGATCTGCTTAACTCCAATTAATGGAGGATCAGACTCATATTCAAAACTTTCTCTAGGTTGACATGACAATTTCTCCTTGTGCTCAGTGAAGTATGCATTTTAACAATGCCATAATTTCAACTAATGTGAAATTTACTGAGGAATGGGTACTTTACTGGGTCTTTTCAGCATAGTAGCATGATTCAAGTGAATTTTGCATCAAAGCACCAGGTTGATATATTTGGCTGAATGCAAGCCATGATTGACTGTAGAATTTAATCGAATATGATAAGCTCACTATTTCATTGCTTTTACAGTTTGAATGTAAGTTTGCTCGCTGAGCTGGAAAGTTTGTTTTCACACATTTCGTCATCACACCAGTGAGCCTCCAGTGAAACGCTCGTGTTATGTTCCATTTTCTATTCATGCGTTTAGGTTTCCTTGGTTTGGTGATGTCATTTCCTGTGTTGACGTTATTTCCCATTCTTTTTCTCAAGAGGGTTGTAGATGGGGTTCAAGTCGATGTGTTTGTTGATAGAATTCCAGTTGGAATGCCTTGCTTCTAGGAATTCTTTGGCTTGTCCTAGGATGGATGTCTTGTCCCAGTCGAAGTGGTGTCCTTCCTCATCTGTATGTAAGGATACTAGTGATAGTGGGTCATGTCTTTTTGTGGCTAGTTGATGTTCATGTATCCTGGTGGCTAATTTTCTGCCTGTTTGTCCAATGTAGTGCTTGTTATTGCAAAGTATTTTGTAAATGATGTTCGTTTTTCTTGTCTGTGTAGGGTCTTTCAAGTTCATTAGCAGCTGTTTTAGTCTGTTGGTGGAGTTGTGGGCTACCATGATGCCCAGAGGTCTGAGTTGTCTGGCAGTCATTCTGAGATGTCTTTGATGTACGGGAGAATGGCTAGAGTTTCTGGGCATGTTTTTGTCTGCTTTTTGGGTTTGTTGTTGAGAAATAGGTGGAGTATGTTCATTGGGTACTTGTTCTTTTTGAATATGCTGTATAGGTGATTTTCCTCTGCTCTTTGTAGTTCCTTGGTGCTGCTGTGTGTGGTGGTCCATTGAAATAATGTTCTAATGCAACTGCGTTTATGTGTGTTAGGATGATTGCTTCTGTAGTTTAGTAATTGGTCGGTATGTGTTGTTTTTCCTGTTGTTTTGCTGGGTTTCTCCTGTGAGTTCATTGTCTTTCAGTGTTGTTTCTAATGCTGCGAAGGAATCTTCCTTGTCTGCATCCTGGAAGTTGTAATTTAATCCCGTTACTAAGGTGGCTTTTTCAGTGTCTGTTGAGAGTCGGTCAGATAAGTTTTTTTTTAATCCATTCTTTCGCATTGCTATTTTGACCGACTTATCTGACCAACCCTTATCAGACACTGAAAAAGCCATCTTAGTAAGAGGATTAAATTACAACTTCCGGGATGTGGACAAGAAAGATTTCTTAGGATTAGAAACAACACTGAAAGATAATGAACTCACAGAAGAAACCCAGCAAACTATAAGACAGTCACATGAACATTAAGCAGGAAAAAGGAAGGAAACGTACACAATACACAAAAAAAGAAAACTCTAGAAGGACTCAGCAAAGATAAAAACATTGTTACCCTACCTGCAGACAAAGGATGCTTGGGTCATTTTAAACCGAACAGACTGCATTGAGAAAGTGAAAGCACTGTTTGCAGGTACTGACACATGGCAACTGGTGCCGATAGACCTGACCCCCCCTCCAACCCCCCCCCAAACCATGAGAGACCAAGTCATAGCCTTAGTCAAAATACTTCCCAGAAATCTGGAGAATTAAACAAGACTGACTGCCAAAAAATGAAACCAAACGGATCCAGCACACCATGCTTCTACGGATCACTGAAAATTCACACACCAGGAACCCCCATCAGACCCATAGTCTTGCTACCTGGAACACCAACATGCAGAATAGCCAAGGCACTACACCAACAACTAAAACTTTTAGTAGAAGACTCACGCCACTCCATTCACTCCACCCAAGAATTCCTAAATACCATCAAAGACACCAAGATAGAAGAGGATGAAATAATGAAATACATCTCCTTTAATGTAACAGCTCAGTTCACACCCATCAAATCAACTGACCAAAGAAACACTGACTGTACTATTAGAAGAACCAAAGGCGCGCACACTAAACATGTCCAACTTGACTGGACCTATGCCTTACCACCCACTTCACTTTCAATAACAAAACTTGCAGGCAAACCAACAGAGTACCCATGGGATCTCCAATATCAGGGTTCTGAGCAGAGGCAGTAATGCAGAGACTCGAACAAACAGCTCTGCCAACCATCCAACCCAAACCTTGCATCTGCTACGTGGATGACACCTTTGTCACCAAATGAAACAAATTAGGGGAAACCTGCGAGACCAAAATTTCACGAGGAGGAAAACAACAACAAACTGCCATTCTTGGACGTAACAGTAAAGCAAGCAGTCAATGCAGAGCTTCAAACCAGGGCCAACAGGAAAACAACACATATGGACCAAATACTGAACTACAGAAATAATCATCCTAACACCCACAAATGAAGCTGCACTAGAATATTTCAATGAGCCACCATATATTGAAGCACTGCGGATCTACGAAGAGCAGAGGAAAATCGCTTATACAGCCTATTCAAAAAGAACAGGTACCTAATGAACACATCTACCGATTTTTCTCAGCAACAAACCTAAACAAGCAGACAAAAACGTGTCTAGAAACCCTAGCCACTCTCCCCTACATCAAAGGCATTTCGGAAATGACTGCCAGATAACCTAGAGCTCTGGGCATCCTGGTAGCCCACAAAACCACCAACACACTAAAACAACAGTGAATGAACTTAAAAGATCCTATACAGACAACAAGCAAAACGAACATCATTTACAAAATCAAGATGAGAGTGGTGCTGGAAAAGCACAGCAGGTCAGGCAGCATCTGAGGAGCCAGAAAATCGACGTTTTGGGCAGGAGCCCTTCATCAGGAAGGAGGCTGGGAACTTCCGGGGTGGAGAGATAAATGGGAGGGGTATGGGGCTAGGGAGAAGGTAGCTAAGAGTGTAATAGGCAGATGGATGTGGGGATAAAGGTGATAGGTTGGAGAGGAGGGCGGAGTAGGTCGGTGGGAAGGAAGATTGGAGGTAGGACAGGTCATGTCGATGGTGCTGAGCTGGAAAGTTGGAACTGGGGTAAGGTGGGGGAAGAGGAAATGAGGAAACTGGTGAAGTCCACACTGATACCCTGGGGTTGAAGAGTTCCACGGCAGAAGATGAGGTGTTCTTTCTCCAGGCGTCGGGTGGTGAGGGAGTGACGATGGAGGAGGCCCAGGGCTTTCATTTCCTCGGCACAGTGGAAGGAGTTGAAATGGTTGGCCATGGGGCAGTTCGGTTGGTTGGTGAGGGTGTCCCGGAGATGTTCCCTAAACCGCTCTGTGAGCAGGTGTCCAGTTTTCCCAATGTAAAGGAGACCACATCAGGAGCAACGGATACAATAAATGTCATTTGTGGAAGTGCAGGTGAAACCTTGATGGATGTGGAAGGCTCCTTTGGGTTGGGCGCAGGTTTTGCAATTCCTGCGGTGGCAGGGGAAGGTGTCAGGAGGGGAGGGTGTGGACCTGACCGTAGTCACGGAGGGCATGGGCTTTGCAGAAAGCAGGTAGGGGTGGGGAGGGAAATATATCCCTGGTAGTGGGGTCCGTTTGTAAGTGATGGAAATGTCGGCAGATGATGCGGTTTCTGCGGAGGTTGGTGGGGTGGAAGGTGAGGACCAGGGCGGGTGGGGGTTCTGTCCTTGTTGCGGTTGGAGGGGTGGTGTTTGAGGGTGGAGGTGCAGTACGTGGATGAGACGCGTTGGAGGGCATCTTCAATCATGTGGGAGGGCAAATTACTGTCTTTAAAGAAGGTGGTGGTTCTGTGGTGGAGAGCGGTAAGACAATTTCAAGGTAGGTGAAGATGAGTTTGGTGGGGCAGGAGCAGGCTGAGGCAATGGGTCGGCCAAGGTGGTCAGGCTTGTGGATCTTGGGAAGGAGGTAGAATCGGGCAGTGCGGGGTTCCCGAACTGAGTTTGGAAGTTGTGGGTGGGAGATCTCCTGAGGTGATGAGGTTGTGTATAGTCTGGGAGATGTTGGTTTGGTGATGGGGGTGAGGTCATAGTTGGGGTGGAAAGAGGAGATGTCTTCGAGTTGCCGCTTGGCTTCAGCATTGTGAAGGAATACCTTACAAGAACTGTAACAAACACTTTATTGGACAAACAGGCAGAAAACTAGCCACCAGAATGCATGAACATCACTAGCCACTATCGCTTGTGTCCTTGCATATAGATCAGGAAGGGCACCACTTTGGGACAACACATCCATCTTAGGACAAGCCAAACAGACATACACAAGAATTCATAGATGCATGGCATTCCAACCAGAACTCTATCAACAAATACATTGACTTGAACCCCATCTACTACCCTCTGAGAAAAAGAACAGGAAATGACGTCAACATCGCCAACCCAAGGAAACCTAAACACATGAATAGAAAGTGGGACATAACACCAGCGCTTCACCGGAGACTCACTGATGATGTTACCTAGTATGGTGAAATATCTGAAAACAAACCTTTCAGTTCAGCGAGCAAACCTACATCCAGAACCTCAACCTGAGCTACAAATCTTCTCAAAACTCGTTTATAATTTGAATTTGAATAAGGGAAATTAAAAAGGTATAAGGCATAAAGTCGCTGAAGTGGATTGGGAAACTAGATTGAAAACTGACTGCACACAAAGGATACATAATCTTGGGTGGTTTACAGCAACAACACGCTGCTTCAAAGTGCATACACTCAAAATTAAAGGTCAGCTAACTAAGGAAGCACAGGCTTACCTAAGATTAAAAGAAAAGGCCTATAAAGTTGCCAGAAGGACCACTAATTATGAAGCTTGGGAAGTTTATAAAATAGACCAAAAGAGAAATAAGAAACTGAAACCATAAAATATGAATGCAATCTTGCAACCAAGCCCAAGTACAGACTAAAAGTTTCAATAGGGATGTGAAGAGGAAATGATTGGTTAAAATGAATGTGGATCCCAGGATAATTTATTGTGGCAAAAGCATCATTAAAAGAAAGTTGTACTGGAGAAATTACTGGGGCTGAAAGTTAATGAATCCCCAAAACCTGATAGTGAAAGGAGGCAGCTTTAGAGCTAATTGATAGATTGGGTGATTGTCTTCCAAAATTGTACAGATTATAGAATGATTCCTATGGAATTGAAGAAGCAAATGTCACTGTACTATTTAAGGAAAAAGTAAATGCGAAAATAGGGAGCTACAGGCTTGTTAGCCTTACATAGGCAGTAGAGAAAATGTTAAAATCTGTTGTAAAGGCTAAGTTAACACCTGGTTGATAGTGATCTAATTAGGCATTTTCATTATGAATGGGAAATTGTGAATGATAAATTGTTTTTTTTTTGAAGATGTTAGTAACAAAATTGATAAGGAGAGCAGATGGCCATACTGTACTCAGATTTGCAAAAGGCTTTTAATGAAGTCCCACAGGAGGATGTCTAATGGGAGATGATGTACTGACAGGTTCATGATTGGTTAATAGAAGACAGTAGGAATAACTGGGTCATCTCGTTGGCAGGCTGTGACTAGTGGGGTGCTGCAAGCATCAGTATTTGGGCCTAGCTGTTCAGAATACGTATCAATGATTTGAATATGATCAACTATAATATTTCTAAAAGTGCAAATGGTAAAAAGTTTAGGTGCGAACGTTGGACGAAAATGTAAAAAGGCTCGGGATTTCAACAGGCTTAGTGAATAGGAAATAATGCAATAAATAGAACATATTGTGGAGAAATGTGAGGTTATCCACTTTGATAAGAGAAGCAAGTGTGCAGAGAATTTCTTAAATGGTCAGAGGTTGTAAAATATAGATGTAAAGGCTATGGGCGAGTTGGACCGAAGGGTCTGTTTCCGTGCTGTACACCTCTATGATTCTATGAACAAATGGCCATGAGTGCCCCTTTTGATAAATCACTTCAGGCTAGCCTCATGTGCAGCAATTTATTAGGAAGGCTAATGAAAATTAATTGAGATTTCATTACAGGGAGGCCTTGCATCTTTAATAGCAAGCACAGTTTAAATGTAAGAGGAATATATAGGTCCAAGATAAGGCGAAATTATTTCACTCAGTTATGAACGTATGGTATTGTCTACCAGAGTGCTGCAGTAGCTCCGTCTTTCAGTATGTTTAAGGTAGAGTTTGATAGATTTCTGATTGTTAATATCATACAGGGTTATGGTAATGAGGTGACTAAATGGCACTGAAGTGTTTAATCAGTCACAGTTATAGAACCTAGAGCAGTACAGGCCCTTCAGTCCTTGATGTTGCGCCGACCTGTCATACCAATCTGAAGCCCATCTAACATACACTATTCCATGTATGTCCATATGTTTGTCCAATGACGACTTGAATGCATTTAAAGTTGGTGAATCTATTACCGTTGCAGGCAAAGCATTCCATACCCTTACTACTCTCTGAGTAAACAAACTACCTCTGACATCTGTCCTATATCTGTCACCCCTCAATTTAAAGCTATGCCCCCTCGTGCACGCCATCACCATACTTGGAAAAGGGCTGTCCCTGTCCACTCTATCTAACCCTCTGATTATCTTTTATGTCTCTATTAAGTCACTTCTCAACCTTCTGCTCTCTAATTAAAATAGCCTCAAGTCCCTCAACCTTTCCTCGTAAGACATCCCCTTCATACCAGGCAACATCCTAGTAAATCTCCTCTGCACCCTTTCCTTGAATAAGTTCCACATTTCTAATGTGCCCATCCCCTGCAGTTTCCTTCCCCATCCTATGCTTCCTAAATCTTGCCTAATCGCATCGTAATTGCCTTTCCCCCAGCTGTAACTATGCACCTATCCCTTTCCATCACTAAAGTAAACATAACAGAATTGCGATGGCTATCACCAAAGTGCTCACCTACTTCCAAGTCTACACCTGACCGGGCTCATTACCCTGTACCAAATCTAATGTGGCTTCACCCCTTGTTGGAGTGTCTACATACTGTGTCAGGAAACCCTCCTGCACACACTGGACCAAAACTGACCCATCTATAGTACTCCTACTATAGTGTTCCCAGTCAATATTTGGAAAGTTGAAGTCCCCCATGACAACTACCCTGTTTCTCTCACTCCTATCGAGAATCATAGAGTCATAGAGATATACAGCATGGAAACAGGCCCTTTGGTCCAACCCATCCATGCCAACCAGATATGCCAACTTAATCTAGTCCCACCTGCCAGCACCCGGCCCATATCCCTCCAAACCCTTCCTATTTATATACCCATCCAAATGCCTCTTAAATGTTGCAATTGTACCAGCCTCCACCACATCCTCTGGCAGCTCATTCCATACGCGTACCCCCTCTGCGTGAAAAAGTTGCCCCTTGGGTCTCTCTTATATCTTTCTCCCCTCACCCTAAACCTATGCTCTCTAGTTCTGGATTCCCTGACCCCAGGGAAAAGACTTTGTCTATTTATCCTATCCATGTCCCTCGTAATTTTGTAAACCTCTATAAGGTCACCCCTCAGCCTCCAACGCTCCAGGGGAAACAGCCCCAGCCTGTTCAGCCTCTCCCTGTAGCTCAGATCCTCCAACCTGGCAACATTCTTGTAAATCTTTTCTGAACCCTTTCAGGTTTCACAACATCTTTCCGATAGGAAGGAGACCAGAATTGCACGCAATATTCCAACAGTGGCCTAACCAATGCCCTGTACAGCCGCAACATAACCTCCCAACTCCTGTACTCAATACTCTGACCAATAAAGGAAAGCATACCAAACACCACCTTTACTATCCTATCTGCCTGCAACTCCACTTTCAAGGAGCTATGAACTTGCACGCCAAGGTCTCTTTGTTCAGCAACACTCCCTGGGACCTTACCATTAAGTGTATAAGACCTGCTAAGATTTGCTTTCCCAAAATGCAGCACCTCGCATTTATCTG
The DNA here is from genome assembly GCF_047496795.1 of Chiloscyllium punctatum. Lineage (NCBI taxonomy): Eukaryota > Metazoa > Chordata > Chondrichthyes > Orectolobiformes > Hemiscylliidae > Chiloscyllium > Chiloscyllium punctatum. The sequence continues at coordinate 4,950,071 of NC_092750.1, read as the reverse complement.
AATTAAACTCCATCTGCCAGTTCTCAGTCCATTGGCCCATCTGGTCCAGATCCTGTTGTAATCTGAGGTAACCCTCTTTGCTGTCCACTACACCTCCAATTTTGGTGTCATCTGCAAACTTGCTAACTGTACCTCTTATGCTCGCATCCAAATTATTTATGTAAATGACAAAAAGTAGAGGACCCAGGACCGATCCTTGTGGAACTCCACTGGTCACAGGCCTCCAGTCTGAAAAACAACCCTCCTCCATTACCCTCATCTTTGCTATCTTTTCCTCTCCTTTCCTGTTTCTAACCTCAGCCCATACTACCTCAGTTGATGAGTCCCCTAATATCCTTTCTGCAACTGCAATACTGCCCTTGACCAACAATGCCACACTTGTCCCTCTTTTACCATCTTCTCTGTTCTTACTGAAACATCTAAATCCTGGAACCTGCAACAACCATTCCTGTCCCTGCTCTATCCATGTCTCCGAAATGGCCACAACATCGAAGTCCCAGGTACCAACTCATGCTGCAAGTTCATCCACCTTATTCTGGATGCTCCCTGGCGTTGAAGTAGACACACTTCAAACCAAATTCTTGCTTGCTGGTGCCATCTTGTGTCCCTGAAACTTGATTTTAGACCTCCCTACTGTCAACCTTTTCTATACTCTAACTACAATTTTAGTTCTCATCCCCCTGTTGGATTAGTTTAAACCCAGGAGAAAGTGAGGACTGCAGATGTTGGAGATCAGAGCTGAAAATGTGTTGCTGGAAAAGCGCAGCAGGTCAGGCAGCATCCAAGGAGCAGGAGAATCGACGTTTTGGGCATTCGACGTTCCTGAAGAAGGGCTTATGCCCGAAACATCGATTCTTCTGCTCCTTGGATGCTGCCTGACCTGCTGCGCTTTTTTCGCAACACATTTTCAGCTTAGTTTAAACCCACCCCAATAGCCTTAGCGAATTTCCCCCCTTGGATATTGGTACCCCTCTGGTTCAGATGAAGACCATCCTGCTTGTAGAGGTCCCACCTACCCCAGAAAAACCCCAATTATCCAAGAATCCAAAACCCTCCCTCCTTCACTATCCCTGTAGCCATGTGTTCAACTCCTCTCTCTCCCTATTCCTCGCCTCACTAGCACGGGCAACAAGCCAGAGACCAGCTTTCATCCTAGCTCCCTGAATTTCTGCCTTAAATCCCCATCTCTCTTCCTACCTGTCGTTGGAGCCTGGTGGACCATGACTTGGAGCTGCTCCCCCTCCCCCTTAAGGATCCCAAAAACACTATCAGAGACATCACGAACCCTGGCACCTGGGAGGCAACACACCAACCGTGAGTGTCTCTCGTCCCCACAGAATCTCCTATCTGTCCCCCTAACTATGGAGTCCCCAATGACAATTGCTCTGCTCCTCTTCCCCCTTCCCTTCTGAGCAGCAGGGACAGACTCTGTGCCAGAGCCCTGTACCCCACTGGTTTTCCCTGGTAATTCGTCCCCCCCAACAGTGTCCAAAATGGTATACTTATTGTTGAGGGGAATGGCCACAGGGGATCCCTGCACTGCCTGCCGGTTCCCTTTCCATCCCCTGACTGTAACCATCTGCCTTTTTCTTGTACCTGAGGAGTGACTACCTCCCTGTAACTCCTCTCAATAACCCCCTCTGCCTCCCGACTGATCCGAAGTTCATCCAGCTCTTGCTGCAGTTCCCTAATGCGGTTTTCGAGGAGCTGGAGTTGGGTGCACTTCCCGCAGATGTAGTCAGCAGGAACACTCGTGGTGACCCTTACCTCCCACATTCTGCAGGAGGAACATTCAACTGCCCTCACCTCCATTCCCACAATTCTAAATTCCCAAAGAGATTGTTGAAAAAATAAGGAATAAAAAATAAACTCGTTACCTTACCAATCTGGTGCACAAAACTTTTTTTTTGGTAAGAGGAGGATGGATGGGAGACACTACCCGAGTAGTGTTTTGGGTAACACAACCACACAATTATATGTCTTCCCAGAAGTCCTTCGCTCCTCCCTCGCACCTCTCAGCAAATGGAGGCCCGACTCGCGAGGTAAGTCCCTTTTAATGCGGGAAAACTCACCCTTCCCGGCAGCCCTCACTTCACCACTCCTCCTCTCCTTGCCGCTCTGAATCTGCCCTGTCATTTTGCCAATCGGCTGAATGGCCTACTGATCCTGTATAGTAAATGAAGCAATCTCACCTGGTTTCAGATTTTGCTGGACAGCTGTAGTTCTTGTGCAAGGGTTGTTGATGTAGCTGCATTCAAATTTCATTGAAGAAAAGTAGGCGTTGGAGGGCTGAGTGAGAAGAAGCAGTGCTTTTAGGACAGTTTTAGGATTTTGACTTAGTACTATAAAAGGAATGACGGTATACTTCCAAGTAAGGGTGGTGTATGGCTTGAAATAAAAGTAGTTAAATTGTTCTTTGCCCCATGAGTATCTGATGTCTGGACATCTGTATGTACCTCTTCCTATAGAAAAAGGATGCTTATGGATCAGTTAATATTGTTGAAAAGTGTGCCTCAAGCTAGGTTAGGTTGTTGTACTTGGAGTAATGTAGTTTTTGTTGTCTGCTTTTTACCTTGGAGGTTATTTTAGTATAATCTATACCCAGTGCAAATAAAGGTGCATTTAACATTAATTACTTATAAGTGCAATCTAATCACCAATCTTAATATATTGGCTGCAAAACATTTCAGTCTATGTTGAGTGCACCTGAAGGTTTGGGGCTGGAGCTTCTCTTGTCAAATAGTAATTTTTTTATTCTTGGTGCTGCTGCATCATTCATATAAAAATTTTAGTTTGTCTGAACCAGGCAGAGTGGAATTCCATTATTTCTGACTTTCAGGTGTTATTTCAAGACTGCTTGACCTCTTCCTTTTGAAGGGTTATCCTAGAGTTTTCAGCAAACTCTGAACATTTACCACATTACAATTGAACAGCAATGTGAATTCCTTATTCGCAGTAATTATGCTGATGTGGGTTGGAAGCTGAGAAATTTAGTCTTTAAAACAATGACTAGTCAACATATCTTATGATTTGATCTGGAATATTTATGAAAATTCTGTTCTAATTTTGTTCTGTATCTGTGGTACCATTTTATCTCCTTGGAAATATTTTTGTCGACTTTATCAAAGCAGACTCCATGACTCTGTGGCCTTTTTTAAGTACCTACCGTATTTCGTTGGACTTGTTGGTCATTTGATTTACAAGCTAATTATTCACTCTCTAAATTCTCCTTTATATTCAATGAGCACCAGAATTTTTTTTCCAAAGCTGTAAATGGCTGAAGTTCTAATATTTGTAATGGACTTTAACATGAGTAAAGCTAGAAGGTTGCTTCTTGTTAATGGAATGTCATAAAACCATATTGCAGGCTATTGGCTCAAATATTTAATTTTGTCTAGCTTGGAAATAAGATTTTTTTTGCAATAGTTTACTTTTGATGTATTATTAGAAATGGGAAAATCTTGGTGGATAATGAAGAAAGGAGCAACATACCATACATCTTTGGTATAGGAGATGTCATTGATGGCAAGCCAGAACTCACACCTGTTGCTATTCAGGCTGGGAAGTTGCTAGCTCGCAGACTCTATTCAAGTTCTTCTGTGAAGGTAAGGAATAGGCCATTCATTCTCTTGAGTCTGTTACACCATCATTAAGATTGTGCCTGACCTGACCTACACTGTTTTTCCTGCTTGTGTTCCATTACTCTTGACTCCCTTGTGAGATATACAAAACCTGCATGCTTTGAGTGGCTGTCCCAGTGGCATTTTTGGGAAAGCCAAATAAGCTGGAAAATTCTGAACACATCTGAAGGCATAGTTATCGGTCATAAGGGCTACTCTCAGGAGGAAGAAGGTGTCAATTCATGGTTCTTGCTCCTGATCTGTTATCAGATGATGCTTGGTAGGAAGTACCAATGTTTGGACCTTACGTGAAATGAAGTGGGTCAGGCTGTGCTCACCAGCCTGATAACTCCCTAAGATAGTTGTCAAAAGTGTTTTTAGCTGCTTCTATTTTGCATGATTATATGTTTATCAATTTGTATTTTCCTTATAATCCAGGTATAAACAAGTGATGTAACTTGAATATTGTAACATTCACCTTGAACACATTTAAATATTGGCAAGTACTGTCAATTCTATTGATAGTAATTTATTTTTCAGTGTGACTACGTCAATGTATGCACAACAGTCTTTACACCTTTGGAGTATGGATGTTGTGGATTGTCTGAGGAAAATGCGATAGCACTTTATGGAGAAGAACATATAGAGGTATGGACTTGTTTAGTGTTGAATTAAATGGAGACATTTTAAAAATCGCAAGCTGAATGGAATTATTCCTCCCATAAGAGCCTTTGCTGTTGAAGTGTCAGTTATTTGTTTGTTAAAAGCTGATCATTGGCAGCTTCAGATTCTGTACTTTGGATGCCATTGACTATTGTGTAAGCTGATGTAATCATTAGTTCTTGAACTTACTTGTGCCTAATAGAACTTTAATTTCTTTGTTCTTCAAATATGAAGCATAGCTTACTTCTGTCTATGCCAGTGTATTAACTTTGACTGTTTATAAAAGTAGTTGGTCACTGAATGACCTCACACTCATGTGTTTTTGTCTAAAGCGTGACCAAAACTGACATCTCTTTTACATGTATGGTAAATGTCAGTTGCACCTGGAGTACTAAAGCAAGATGGCATGCTGAGTTTGTCCAGAACATGAAACTGGCTGTCTTAGAATTCTCATCCCACCCTTTCATTCTGTTTGAAATTATGGCTATAATGTGTTCAACCTAAATTTGCTTTGGTTGATCAAATCCTGGGATTGGGGCATAGAGGTTCAACTGACCAGTCGGTTTCCAATAAAACAGAGCTATGAATATGATCACTCAATGTATTATAATATTTCTTTATACAAAACCTCAAGGGTAAGTGAAAGTAAAATACTACAGATGTTAGAGATTAGATTACTTACAGTGTGGAAACAGGCCCTTCAGCCCAACAAGTCCACACCGACCCTCTGAAGAGCAACTCACCCAAACCCATTTCCCCCTTCACCTAACACTACGGGCAATTTATCATGGCCAATTCACCTAACCTGCGCATTTTTGGACTGTGGGAGGAAACCGAAGCACCCAGAGGAAACCCGTGCAGACACGGGGAGAATGTGCAAACTCCACACAGACAGTTGCCTGAGGCAGGAATTGAACCCAGGTCTTTGACGCTGTGAGGCAGCAGTGCTAACCACTGTGCCACCGTGCCACCCATTTGAATTGAGTATATTGACAATCTTAAAAGCCAATGACATTTTACAAAACAGGACAGCACTGGATAAGTGAAGTTAGTTGTATGGGGAAAGCTGGAGTGTCCGAATGCAGTTTCTAGTATCCAGGAACAATCCGGAACAAAGGGTGGAATTTTGGAATGTGAGCAATCGCTGAGGCATTTCATGATGGTCTGGCATTTCAGGGAGTTTCAAGGCCAGATCATCAAATATTAGAGCTATAGAGATGTAGAGCACAGAAACAGACGCTTCAGTCCAACTTGTCCGTGCCAACCAGATATCCAAACTTAATCTAGTTCCATTTTCCAGTATTTGGCCCATATCCCTCTAAATCTTTCCTATTCATGTACCCATCTAGATGTCTTTTAAATGTTGCAATTGTACCAGCCTCCACCACTTCTTCATACACGCACCACCCTCTGTGTGAAAAAGTTACCCCTTAGGTCCCTTTTAAATCTTTTCCCTCACACCTTAAACCTAAGCCCCCTAGTTTTGGACTCCCCCACCCTGGAGAAAACATCTTGTCTATTCACCCTATCCATGCCCCCATGATTTTAAAAATCCCTATAAGGTCGCACCCTAGCCTCTGACATCCCAGGGGAAACAGCCCAAGCCTATTCAGCCTCTTCCTATAGCTCAAACACACCAACCCTGACAACATCCTTGTAAACCTTTTCTGAACATTTCAAGTTTCACAACAGCCTTCCAATAGCAGGGAGACCAAACTGAACACAATATTCCAAAAGTGGCTTAACCATGTCCTGTATGGTGTTACGAAACGGGGTAAGCCCTCCTGCTTAATTTAAAGCCAGCAACACAGAAAAGATTTATCCCATGCAGTAATCTGTAAAGATTTGAGTGGCTAGGAACTATTTAAAGTAGAAATTAACAACTTTTTTTCTTCAAGTATAACAAAGAATAACTAACTAACAACTATGTACAACTCCTTCCTCTAGCCTATCTTATACTTTCCCTTCTGTAATACTAGTCCAATAAAACTCCCAATTAAGATTTACAAAACAACATTTCTTATCTCAAAACCACACAGCTTTCAATTTTTCCTGTGTCGTCGTCGTCTTCGGAATTTCTGTGTCACAGGTTACTGATTGAAAAGGTACTTTTTAAGAGAGCTATTTTTCAAGCAGTCAGTTACATGCTGGGGCTTGGCAGTTCTCTTCCCAACTGTTCAATTTTCCCTGGTCTTATACGTCCTCTGAAACAAACAGAATGCTGGAGAAACTTGGGTCTGTCAGCATCTGTTGAGAGAGAAACGGTTAATGGAACTTCAGAAGTCGTCATACTGGAATCAATGTTAACTCTGTTTCTCTCTTTACAACTGCCTCAAGCTTAAATGTTTTCTTCACATGGTATGACATTTGACTTCGCACCTTTTGCTCCTGTGACAATGTGTTCCGAACAGTTGTGCTATTGTTAGTAGACCTTAAACGTTTAATTATTCTGATCTACTGTTAAGTTGAACACTGGTATTAGCAAAACATGCGTTATGAAGGTCTATCAGGGAGAATCAGTGACATGATGTCCGGTCGCTTTGTCTGTATTGCTGAACTTTGGACTGTCCAGTGATTCCAATTGATAAATGGATGCAAACTGAAAGCAAGTAGATATTCAGTTGTTATGTTCCTGTTGGTTGAATAAGCTGATGAGACTTGTGATTTAGACTCCTATGAGGGATACGGTTTTAGGTGGGGTTGAAATGTTGCCTGTTATATGTTTGGAACTCCTGTATGGTGCTGACTTAAATTTCTTCTTAAAAATGTGTTGCTGGAAAAGCGCAGCAGGTCAGGCAGCATCAAAGGAGAAGGAGAATTGAAGTTTCGGGCATAAGCCCTTCAGGAATGCCCGAAACGTCGATTCTCCTTCTCCTTTGATGCTGCCTGACCTGCTGCGCTTTTCCAGCAACACATTTTTAAGCTCTGATGCCCAGCATCAGCAGTCCTCACTTTCTCCTAGTTAAATTTATTCTGTTGACCTCCCTCTTCTGAACTTTATATACTCCAGTTTTCACTGTGAAGGTATTAATATAATGCAGATAGATAATTTCCCTCCTAAAATAGGTTGACATCAATTAAATATGAAGATTATTGTGTGAAAAAGGGAAACATACATTTTAAAAGGTTTTCTTGACAGCTACCAAACGTTGTGTAAATTAAAGACATGCCTATATCTCCTGCTATGCTTGGAATCAGCACTCCTTAAATGATTGTTTAAAAAGTTGACCAGTGCTAAATTAAGTCTGTAACCCTGAGAATTTTGACAGGGACATTCTTGGCAATTTTGTATGTTTGATAACACTTCAGTACTCCATACTTTCTTCTGACTTCCCCATTTCTGCTAAAGAATTTGTTTGTTATGTGCTGCCTCTCCCTAAGGAGGTAAAACCAGGACCTGAACTTTGACCATTTCTTTTCAATAGCAGTTGAAAAGTGTGGTGATGGAAAAGTACAGCAAGTCAGGCAGCATCCAAGGAGCAGCAGAATTCAGGCATGAGCCCTTCATCAGGAATGTTAAATAGCTGCCTGTTCTGCAGTTGTGTTGGAACAGCTTTTGAAAATTTGGTGAAATGGCAAATTAGTTAATTTGTTCTTTTTATTTCAGTCTCTCTAGCCTGGTGTAGTTCAAATTATATGCAAGTCTGAATGTTGTCATTCTGGCAAAGAAGGTTTCAGTTTAAGTACTGGGCTAGACCTACAGGCAAGGACATGAGTGTTGCAAAGCTTCCTGTAACTAAGTGCTCATTCTTGTTTGCACATTACAATTTTTGGAGACAAAGAATTTGGGTGGGTTAAAAATCTGAGCCATAAGGGTTTTGGTTTAGGCAATAGTTTTCTGAAGGGAGGGCAGAAGGGTTAATTTTATGAGAGAAAGTTGGGGATTGAGTATTTTGTGTTGAGTGCATTGTCAGTTTCTCAAAGGTAACCATTTTTTGCCAGTGAGCAATGGAAGATATTGCTTGGCACCGAGGATTATGTGGCAGAGTGAAATTGGAGGTGTAAGTAATGATCTTTGTGTTGGAGTGATTCTGGAATAAAATCTGGTTTAGTTTTGGAATATTTGCACAGTTTTAGTGCTCTGCTTGCCCCAGTATGGCTGGGGGGGGTGGGGTGGGGGGTGGGGGAGGGTACTGAACTTAAGGCACTGTTGCTTTGATCTTCATTATGTTTACCTGGAGGAAACTGCAATTCATCCATGATTGAATATCGCACAAGTAGTTTGCTGATGCAGAACAGAAGATGGGAATGACCAAGAGAGACTGACTGCATTGGAAGACCACAGATGGCAGAAAGGGCAGGGAGAGATTTCCGGTTCAAAGAATAATTCTTTGCAATTATTGGAGATTTTTAGAAAGATAGAGATGAGTATGGTACCTTGGAAAGGAGTTTTGACAGAACCAGGGGGACAGTTTATGTTCAACTGTCTGGAGATTAGGGTTAATTTTGTGAAAAGTTGACAGCGTCATGGACAAAAGAAGCTTGGAGAAGGCATGAGTGGCAATACCATAAAATAAATTAGAGGAAGATTTTTAGAAGTAAATCTTACTCAAAATCTTTTCCCAATTTGATTTGCATTGATGGAGGTGTTAAAGTCAGCAGCAAGAGACTAGAGTTTATGTTGAGCATCAAAGACCCTCATTATTTTATCAGTGCTGAGCTGGAGGAAGCTGCTGTGTTTGAAGTGACAGCGTCCTGATAGTATGCATCAAGTGATGGAAGTAGTGAAGAGAGCATGTAGAAACTATCTTTATACTTACGTTACTAAGAGCAGTCAGAGTATTGCAATGTTGTGGGTAAAATTACAACATGACTAAGCAAGGTCCATAAGACATAGGAGTGGAAGTAAGGCCATTCGGCCCATCAAGTCCACCCCGCCATTTAATCATGGCTGATGGGCATTTCAACTCCACTTACCAGCATTCTCCCCGTAGCCCTTAATTCCTTGTGACATCAAGAATTTATCAATCTCTGCCTTGAAGCCATTTAGTGTCCTGGCCTCCACTACACTCCGTGGCAATGAATTCCACAGGCCCACCACTCTTTGGCTGAAGAAATGTCTCCGCGTTTCTGTTCTGAATTGACCCCCTCTAATTCTAAGGCTGTGCCCATGGGTCCTAGTTTCCTCGCCTAATGGAAACAATTTCTTAGCGTCCACCCTTTCCAAGCCATGTATTATCTTGTAAGTTTCTATTAGATCTCCCCTTAATCTTCTAAACGCCAATGAATACAATCCCAGGATCCTCAGCCATTACTCATATGTTAGACCTACCATTCCAGGGATCATCCGTGTGAATCTCCACTGGACACGCTCCAGTGCCAGTATGTCCTTCCTGAGGTGTGGGGACCAAAACTGGACACAGTACTCCAAATGGGGCCTAACCAGAGCTTTATAAAGTCTCAGTAGCACAACGGTGCTTTTATATTCCAACCCTCTTGAGATAAATGACAACATTGCATTCGCTTTCTTAATCACGGATTCAACCTGCATGTTTACCATTAGAGAATCCTTGACTAGCACTCCCAGATCCCTTTGTACTTTGGTTTTATGAATTTTCTCACCGTTTAGAAAGTAGTTCATGCTTGTATTCTTTTTTCCAACGTACAAGACCTCACATTTGCTGCCGTTGAATTTCATCGGCCATTTCCTGGACCACTCTCCCAAACTGTCTAGATCCTTCTGCAGCCTCCCCACTTCCTCAGTACTACCTGCCTGTCCACGTAACTTTGTATCATCGGCAAACCTCGCTAGAATGCCCCCCCCTTCATCCAGATCATTAATATATAATGTGAACAGCTGCGGCCCCAACACTGAACCCTGCGGGACACCGCTTGTCACCGGCTGCCATTCTGAAAAAGAACCTTTTATCCCAACTCTCTGCCTTCTGTCAGACAGCCAATCCTCAATCCATGCCAGTAGCTCCCCTCGAACACCATGGACCCTCACCTTATTCAGCAGCCTCCCGTGTGGCACCTTATCAAAGGCCTTTTGGAAGTCTAGATAGACCACATCCACTGGGTTTCCCTGGTCTAACCTACTTGTCACCTCTTCAAAGAATTCTAACAGGTTTGTCAGGCACGACCTCCCCTTACTAAATCCATGTTGACTTGTTCTAATCCATCCCTGCTCTTCCAAGAATTTAGAAACCTCATCCTTAACGATGGATTCAAAATTTTTGCCAACAACCGAGGTTAGGCTAATTGGCTTATAATTTTCCATTTTTTGTCTTGATCCTTTCTTGAACAAGGGGGTTACAACAGCGATCTTCCAGTCTACACTTCTGTATTGGTATATAAGAGTGCATTCTCAGAGTTTTTGGCAAACTTTGTTATAGTTTGAAAGATGTGGTAATAGTAAACTATATCAGTGAGCAGCACCTTGGACACTTTAAATAAGTGTCATCATTGAAGTTGTCCATGCTGCTGAATGACTACCCTTATTTCTAAGAATACTTCAACTTTTAAAAGAAAACCATTTGTAGTGTAATTGTTCTGAATTGGAAGTTTTTATTCATGAAGTTTACGCTGAATATCCATCTTGTACGTTTCAGGTGTATCACAGCATGTTCTGGCCACTGGAATGGACAGTACCAGGAAGGGATAAGAATGGCTGCTATGGCAAAGTGATATGTGCAAAACTGGATCATGTAAGTCATCTTTGTTTGCCAAATATTTTCTCCTGAATTTATAGAAATGTTGCTGTATAATATTTACTTTAAGCACTTGAAGGTAGCTGAGCAAACGTTTCCCCTTGTGGGAGAAACAAAACTTAGAGACCCTTATAAAATAAGGGTCTCCTTTTAAAGCTGAAATTTCAATTTTCTCTGAGGATCATTTGTCTTTTCAGTTCTCTACCCAGAAAGCAGGGTCACTGATTATATTAAAAGTTGAGTTGATATACAAAGGAGCCAAGGATTTGGGAGGTCATGAAAATGGAGTTAAAGCTGCCATTAACTCAGATGTGATCTTAGTGAATGGCAGAGCAGGCTTTAGGAGCCAAAGACTTATACCACCTCCGGTTTCTTTGGTAATGTCGTAAGAAACATTACAAGTAATCTCAGTTTTAAAAAGAAACCTTGGATAAAATTGTGAACTTAACAAATCTATTTTCAGCTCTGTTAAAATATCTTTCCTTCTGTTCTAGTATCGAGTGGTGGGATTCCATGTGCTTGGTCCGAATGCTGGGGAAATCACTCAAGGGTTTGGTGCAGCAATGAAATGTGGCATGACCAAAGATCAGCTGAACAGTGTCATTGGCATACATCCAACCAATGCAGAAGTAAGACTTCGATTTTTGTCCTTTATCATTCACCGTCCTCTAACTCTCCTTTCTATTTTAAAATCCATATTAGCTATTGTGTTACAAAGAAAAGTGAATTGGAAGTATGTGATCCCTTTGTGGCTTGCACTTCCCTGTTTATTTTCCCTTCTCTAGTTTTACAAGTGCTATACCTTCTTCAGCCTACTTCTTTTTCACTGGACTATTTTATTTTTGATCTTGAGAGAAGAAGCATCAACATAACTTGGCCCTATCATCACTAGACATTCCTATGCTTCACTTTCTCCAAGCAGAGTCTCTAGATGGCTTTCAATTAGTCCACATTTCCAACCAAGTGGCACTGAGTCCAACTGCGTTAGCAGAACTCATCAGCACTAACTTAAGGGATGACCATGCAACATTCAAATTTATGTTCAGCGATGATGCATGGTGCCATTTGTCATCAAGCCCTGAATGTCTTCGTAATAATATGTTTGTGTGAAAGATCAAGGTGTTGGTGCATGCGTTAGAGATCATTCAGTAGGGTTACTTTACTGGAAATACTTTATATCTTGTAGTGACTTGCACCTCATTCCTGTGATGGAACATTGATCTTGAATAAAGTTATTTATCTTCTCTCCCACTCCTCTTCCTGCAGTTATTAATTTCTCTTTTTCATTGTTTTGGTTGCAGGTGTTCACCACCATGGAAATAACAAAACGCTCCGGTATAGACATTTCCAAAAAAGGAGGTTGCTGAGGTTAAACCCTGCTGTTGGAATGCTGCTGCCCTCTACATGCACCTTTTAGCTTTGTGGTTGACTAAACCTGTGTCTTTGTCCTCTCAGGTAAAACAGGAATATATATTTTTTAAAACAACAAAGCTGCCTTGAAGCAACACCGAATTGTGCAACACCTTGAGTTTTACTCAATACCTGTGACAGCAGAGGATCAGTATGCATGGGGCATGCAGATCAACAGTGGGGGTAAACCTCAACTTTAAACTTTGACCCAAACCTGCTTGGAAGGGCATTGAAGAAAAATAGTGCCTCCTTGAAGTTTTGGCCCAGAACCTGATTTGAGGTGGGCCATGACTGAAGACTAACAAGCAAGGTCTGGAACTTCTTTGTCCAATAAGATGACTGCGCTTCCTTTTATTGGTGAGGCTTCAGTCTTGTGGAATAGTTTGAAGTCTCATCTTGTAATATTTACTATACCTTGTTTCTTAAATGTATGTTGGGCTGCTGATGGAGGTGAGATGAATCTTTTTCTCTGTACATTGTAGGTAACTAGCATCATTGTACTCTGTTGGTAAGGTTTAAAACAAAATCAAGAACTTTTCTGTCAAGAAGCATGTCACATTTGATTCATATTTAAATTCTATACAATATCAATCTTAAACCTTTTTCACCAAAAAAAACCACACAGATTATGTTTCAGGAAGCATAGGCCTAAATGTTTTTCTGTTTGGAGGAATTGCCTTATGTGTAACTGTCCACACTTTGCTATCCTCTCCCTTATTTTCTAAACTTATTCTGTTAACTGAGTAAGCAACCACTGCTGACCAAACTTGATATGGTGGGGCTGTTCAGTTTTTACAAAAGGAAATGAGTGAACATTGGTGGATCGGTAAACTTTTTTTCTCCACACGTAACTTTTAATCAAAATATATGTTGCTACATTGGGCTTGGGAATTTTCATAAAGTGGGAAAATGTAATAATTTAAAACTTTTTTTGTCTTGTGTGTCTGGCCTTCTGAATGAGCGCTGGACTGTCAGTCCAAAGATGTTGAAAGCATGTTTTTTTTTAAAAGGAGTTCTAACTGGTAGAAAGTTCAGAGCACCGCATTCCTGTACTTTCATGTGAAATGGCGTGTGTTTATCCAGCATCACTTCCTCATTGTTTATTCCTCTTGCTCTTCACCCTTTTTAAAAATTTTGGAGCACTTAAACAAGTCTAGTTTGGATACACGTACTGTCACAATTTGTGCCTTTATATTGTTTGTTTGGAAGCAACCATGCAGTGTTTGCTGTTTAAATGGGATTATTTTGCATCTGTTTTATCATTGCCCATCTGACTAGAACTTGCAGTCACATTTGATTGTATTCAGCCTCTGAGCAGCACTAACTTGAACAATTCCATTGTGAACAAAGTTTGTTATCCAAAATGCATTTAATAAAAAATACCTGTGTAGAACTCAAAACAGTGTGCCTGAGGGTGTCTTCTTCATCGGCAAGCTCTTAAGATTGAGAATGCCCAAGTATTCCAATGCTGGATTTGTGCTCCTTCTAATGGCATCTTGGTGTTGGTCATGCTCAGTGGTCAGCTTCTTCATCTCCAGTTTGGGCATTCTTGGGACAAGAGCTTCCTAAGAGTTGGGAGGATACTGGTATTTCTTTTCAGCGAAGCTTTGAGACATTGTTGAAGTGTCTCCTCTGCCATCCTGACAACCGCATACCTTGACGGAACTGAGTGGGGGATTTGTTTTGTTAGGTATCTGATTGATGAGGTGCACTCAAAATGGCTAATTGATCACAACCACTGCCTCAATATTAAAAAAGGTGACTTGAAAGAGCACTGATATTGGAGTTCCTGTCCTGTCATGGAATTTATAGAGCAGTCACTGTTGATACTTCCGGGATTGGAGGTAACTACAGTACGTTGTTTGTGTCTCTGCATATGGAGGGCCAAGAAATATCCTTCTGTTCAGACAGCAAGATTTGGTTGGTATTGTAAAAGTATGCTATTTTGTGGCATTGGTGCAACAGTTCAGTTGAATATTGCTGTCTGTAAATATATTTGGACAATCTTGCTGCCATTGCTGCAGATTTGTGACCCATTTTCTTCATTTAAGCTGGATTTTGGTATCTATAAAGGCAAAATGAATGCAGACATTTATTGAGAGACTGATCCTGCAGCCTTCTGGACTCAATATTAAGTTTAGTAATTTTAGGTTTTGAGCACCTTCTCCCATGTCCTTACCCCAACCCCCACACACCAAGCCTTGTCATCACTTGGGCTGCTACCACAAACAAGCCATTGTCAGCCACTAGCAGTCCCCATTAGCACTTATTCATTCTCCCAGGCTGATCTTTACCCATTCCTTTATCTGCTCAACTGCCTCTCACTTGCGCTCTGGCTCTCTGCTCTGTTTCCACCTATCATTTACTCCTTCCCCTACCCCACCCCTTCTCTTGTCTCAGCATGCTCCTGCCCCACTGAACTCATCTCTACCTACCTCGACACTGTCCTATCCCCCCTAGTCCAGGAACTCCCCACATACGTTCGAGACACCACCCACGCCCTCCGCCTCCTCCAAGACTTCCGTTTCCCCAGCCCCCAATGCCTCATCTTCACCATGGATTTCCAATCCGTCTACACCTCCATCTGCCATGACCAGGGCCTCCAAGCCCTCCGTTTCTTCCTCTCCCGACGTCCCCAACAGTACCCTTCCACCGACACTCTCAATCGTTTGGCTGAACTGGTCCTCACACTTAACAATTTCTCCTTTGAATCCTTCCACTTCCTCCAGATCAAAGGGGTAGCCATGGGGCCCCAGCTATGCCTGTCTCTTTGTTGGCTACGTAGAGCAGTTGATCTTTTGTAATTACACCGGCACCACTCGCCACCTTGTCCTCCGCTACATTGACTGCGTTGGCGCCACCTCGTGCTCCCGTGAGGAGGTTGAGCAATTCATCAACTTCACCAACACATTCCACCCTGACCTTAAATTTACCTGAACCATCTCTGACACCTCCCTCCCCTTCCTGGACCCCTCCATCTCCATTAATGACAACTGACTTGACAGTCACATTTTTTACAAACCCACCGACTCCCACAGCTACCTGGATTACACCTCTTCCCACCCTACCTCTTGCAAAAATGCCATCCCATATTCCCAATTCCTCCGCCTCCGCCGTATCTGCTCCCAGGAGGACCAGTTCCACCATAGAACACACCAGATGGCCTCCTTCTTTAGAGACCGTAATTTCCCTTCCCACGTGGTTAAAGATGCCCTCCAAAGCATCTCGTCCACATCCTGCACCTCCGCCCTCAGACCCCACCCCCTCCAACCGTAACAAGGACAGAACACCCCTGGTGCTCACTTTCCACCCTACCAACCTTCGCATAAACCAAATCATCCGCCGACATTTCCGCCACCTCCAAAAAGACCCCACCACCAGGGATATATTTCCCTCCCCACCCCTTTCCGCCTTCCGCAAAGACTGTTCCCTCCGTGACTACCTGGGTCAGGTCCACGCCCCCCCAACAACCCACCCTCCCATCCTGGCACTTACACCTGCCACCGCAGGAACTGTAAAACCCCTCCTCCCTCACCTCTATCCAAGGCCCTAAAAGGAGCCTTCCACATCCATCAAAGTTTTACCTGCACATCCACTAATATCATTTATTGTATCCGTTGCTCCTGATGCGGTCTCCTCTACATTGGGGAGACTGGGCACCTCCTAGCAGAGCGCTTTAGGGAACATCTCCGAGACACCCGCACCAATCAACCACACCGCCCCATGGCCCAACATTTCAACTCCCCCTCCCACTCTGCCGAGGACATGGAGGTCCTGGGCCTCCTTCACCGTCGCTCCCTCACCACCAGATGCCTGGAGGAAGAACGCCTCATCTTCCGCCTCGGAGCACTTCAACCCCAGGGCATCAATGTGAACTTCAAGTTTCCTCAATTCCCCTTCCCCCACCTCACCCTAGTTCCAATCTTCCAGCTCAGCACTGTCCCCATGACTTGTCCGGTCTTATCCTACCTGCCTATCTCCTTTTCCACCTATCCACTCCACCCTCTCCTCCCTGATCTATCGCCTTCATCCCCTCCCCCACTCACCCATTGTACTCTATGCTACTTTCTCCCCATCCCCACCCTCGTCTAGCTTATCTCTCCACGCTTCAGGCTCACTGCCTTTATTCCTGATGAAGGGCTTTTGCCCGAAACATAGATTTTGCTGCTCTTTGGATGCTGCCTGAATTGCTGTGCTCTTCCAGTACCACTAATCCAGAATCTAGTTTCCAGCATCTGCAGTCATTGTTTTTACCTCTAACATATATATCGACCTTGTCCTAGCTATAAGCCATTTTGAGGAAGGATCACTGGACCTGAAACTTTAATACTGCTTTCTTGTCACAGATGCTACCAGACCCGCTGAGTTTTTCCAGCAATTTTTGATTTTGCTTCTGTCCCATTATCTGCCAGTCCTGTGTTCAAGGTCAGAAGTCACATCCAGGTTATAGTCCAACAGGTTTATTTGAAATCACAAGCTTCTGGAGTGCTGCTCCTTCGTCAGGTGAAGACTTCACCTGATGACGGAGCAGCTCTCGAAAGTTTGTGATTTCAAATAAACCTGTTGGGCTATAATCTGTCGTTAGACTTCTGACCTTGGCCACCCTGGTCCAACACTGGCACCTCCACATCAGTCCTCTATTTAGCATTGATAAAATGCTGTATTAACTCCTGAATATTCAAGTAAAAACAATGGGATTGAATGCTGAAAAGAAATGCAAGGAAACTGCCTCGAAATTCTTTCAGCTAAAGTTGTTAAATTTCTTTTGGTGTACTTAGAATTGTAAAATGGCACTGGCATCTTATCTGCTCTTTTCCTCCATTTTTTATTCTCATCCTTGTAACATCTATGACTCCATCTTCCACATATGAATTTCACTTGCCTCACTATTTCCAATTTTCCGCATAGTTCAATCCATTAACTGCTACCAATAGTAATGGCGTGCCCAGTTGTCTGGTCTGGTTCCTAGCATGATGTAATACTGAACAGAGGAAGACTAATTTATTGATCTAGATTATTTGTGCCGGCCCTTGGAAATTTAATCAAATCAATGAGTTCCACAGATTTACTGCTCTCTAGCTGAAGAATTTCCTCCTTATCTATGTTTTAAAGGATCATCCCTGAACTGGAGGCTGTCCCCTTCTGGTTCTAGTTTGAGAGATTATCAGTCTGACACTATACCCCGACTCAACTCTACCTATTGACATCTGGAACTTAACCACTGACCTTAACTCCAGTAATCATTAGCCTAAATCTGAAACCCTAACCATAAAGATAATCCAGACTTCAACTTCATCCTCTCATCCAAATCTCTGACCTCCAACCTTTACCAGCCACTGGCCCTAAAGTTTGGCATCTTTCCACTTTCAGAGGATGATGGGAGTGCACCCTCAGAATTTTGGTGAGGTCTGCTGAGGTCAGCTATTTTTGATGTCTCCTCAAACTGTTTTGGAAAGGCAAAGTCTGTTACTGTGTGGCACTCATGGAGTTCTCATGCATGACCGTTGGTTGTCAGGGCAGGCTGTATAACTTCTGAAATCATGTGGTGGTAGATTCAGTTCCACCAGCATTGTGACATGCTTGATGATGTAGGCCAATTGTATTGTCAGTGGTCACTCCGAAAGAGAAGGACAAAAGGTAAGGTCAATCTCCTTGGACAGATTGGGTTGAGAAGAGGCAAAACAAAGTACTAGAGAAATTCAGCAGGTCTGGCAGCTTTTAGGGAGACAGAAGCATGGTGAACGTTTTGAGTCCAATATGAATGTTCCTCAAAGTTAGAAGGCACACAATGCCAGGTTATAGTCCAACAGGTTTACTTGAAGTTACAAGCTTTCGGAGTGCAGCTCCTTCATCAGGCAAAGTGAAGGAACAGTGCTCCAAAAGCTTGTGATTTCAAATAAACCTGTTGGACTATAACCTGGTGTCATGTGGTTTCTGACTTTGTCCACCCCAATCCAACACTGACACCTCCACACCATGACTGTTCATCAGAATGGAGGATTGATTACTCCAAAAGCAAGTCATACTGGACTTAATATTGTTTTTCTCTCTGCAGATGCTGCCAGATCTACTGAGTTTCTCCAGCACATTTATTATTTTAGATCTCCAGTATCTGCAGTATTACACATAAGTGAATAGGAGATTTGGTCAAGATTTTCAAAGTCATGAGTGATACAGGTAAAGAAATTGCTTCCCATTGGTGGATTGAGAAGCAGAGGGCACTGATGTAAATGAATGGCAAAAAGAGCAAAGGAGACAATTTCTTTAAATGTGGAAAATAGCTATAATCTGGAATGCAGTACTTTAGGAAGTGAAACCGCATTCAATTAGGGTTTTCTTTAGAAGGTTGGATAATTATTTGATTAGAAATAAAATGAATGCAATGTGGGAAAGGCAGCGAGGGGCACTGGCTGACTTGTGTGTACAGAGAGCAGGTACAGTATGATGGGCAGTACAGCCTCTGTGCTATTACTATTTGATGTTCAGTGCACCTTGTCTTTGTACTGTACCTCGAATGTAGGAAAACATCCCAAGGTGTGTTATAAAACAACTAGAAGCATTGAAACAGTGAAGCATTGATTTGGAGACTTGTAAGCTTGGTCAAAGAGAGTGGAGAGTTGCGGCAATTTGTAAGGAATTGAAGCTTAGGTCATTGGGTGAAACATGGCCATCAATTGTAGACCAAAGGAAATGGGGATGGGGTATGAGGATGATTTACAAGAGGTGAGCTTTGGAGATCTCCCATTTCAGTAGGGGGTGAGAATATTAGAGAGCGATGAATGTTTTAAATCAGAGGTGTGTGGTTGAGCCAGGGTCAGTGAGTCACCAGGGTAGTTTAGGAATAATCAAATCCAGGAGTGACAAAGCCAACGATGAGGCTTTCAGTAGTAGATCAGCCAAGGTGGAGCAGCGACAGTTTATGTAATGGGTGTTGAATTTGAAGGTCTTGGTACTGAAATGGGATAGATATTTTCTAATCAACTGGTTGAGATATCATTGCACAGTTCTGAAGTAGGTGGGTCTTGAGGGACAGTACAAGTTGAAATAGACATCTGAGCTGAGTGAGCAGTGAGTTTCAGTTTGAAGATGGGGTGGGGGAAGGAGTAACCGATAGAGATGAAGCCCAGAGAAAGAGAAACAGTTGAGCAGACAAAGGAATGGGTAAAGGTTAGTCTGGGGAAATCGATAACTGCTAATGGGGGCAGCTAGTAGTTGACAATGGGTTGGTTGTGATAGCAGGTCATCTGTTAACAAAGCCAGGTATGTGGAGGTTGGGGTGAAGAGATAGGCAAAGGTGCTTGATCCCTAAAATTATTGAACTTGGTAGTGAGTCCAGAAGGCTGCAGGGTCCCAGAGCAGAAAGTCAAGTGTTCTTCCAGCTTGTGCTGAGTTTTACTGGAGCACTGCAGCAAGCCTGAGACAGAGATGTTGGCCAGGGAACAGGGTGCGGTGTTGAAGCTCAGGATTATATTTGCAGACAGAATGTAGGCGTTTCACAAAGAAGTCGCCTAGTCTGCTCTTCGTCTCCCCAGTGTAGAGGGGGCCACATTGTGAGCAGTGAATACAGTAGACTAGATGAAGTGAAGTGCAGGTAAATCACTGCAAAGAAAGATGATGTTATTATGAACGGCAGAGACACCTACTCGTGAAGGTCAGCTAATGAGAGCAACACTTGTTTCCCTTGAAACTCTACCTTGGAAGCGCAATTTGGGGAGAGAGATCAGTGAATTTGTCATATAAAGTGCAGGAGAACGGAGTTTCCTCGAGGTTCCAGATTACAAATGACCTGGTGACATGGTGGACAAAGGGCGTAGGAGGAGGAAAAGGCCAGGGGTCCCCTTGTGCTTGCACTACTATCCAATAAAATCCTGCCTTAACCTGAACATCAACTCCAGCTCCCACCCTCTTTCCATAACTTCATTTCTTATTGCCAAACCTCACTGGCAACATGTACGATCACGCTCCTGCACCTAGTGCGACAGCTGGGAAACGTTTGGAAGCGCAGGATGGGAAACTCACTGCCTAAACCCCCTACTTCTCTCAGAGCAGAAGCAACACAGTGAAGGTGGTGATCCATTAGTGGAGCAGCACCAGCAATCTCTTCTGCAGGAGAACGTGTGTGCCTGAGCCAGCCTTCAAACCACGAGCAGCGAGTGACTAACCTATCTTTTGAGACATGCCTGTGGTCGGGCAGAGGTGAGTACGAGTACAAACCTCTTGTGCACAATTCACACTGACCAACTATCAAGAAATGCAGTGACTTCCCATCTGACCGGTAATTGAAACTTGGTTGCCCTGTCGCCTATATTACTACAAAAGTATTTCATGCGACCCTTCGGTCCAACTAGTCCATGCTGACCATGATCCCAAACTAAACTAGTGTCACCTAGCTTATATCCCCCACAACCTCCACCCCCCCCCCCCAAAGTATTTCCTATTTTTGTACTTATCTGACTAGCAGCATCGTGGCTTACTGGTTAGCACTGCTGCCTCTCAGTAGCGGGGACCCAGGTTTGAATTGTCAAGCAACTGTCTGTGTGGAGTTTGCACGTTCTCCATGTGTCTGCGAGGGTTTCCTCCCACAGTCCAAAGATGTACAGGTTAGATGGATGAAAAGTGTGGCGCTGGAAAAGTACAGCACGCCAGGCAGAAGCAGGAGAGTTAACGTTTCAGGCACAAGCCCTTCATCAGAAATGTCGACTGCTGTTCGGATATTGCCTGACCTGCTGTGCTTTTCCAGTGCCACATTTTCCGACTGACTCTCCAGCATCTGCAGTCCTCACTTTCTCCAGATCAGATGGATTGGCCATGCTAAATTGCCCATAGTGTCCAGGCATGTGTAGTTAGGTGGGTTAGACATGAGGAATACAGGGTTACACGAATGGGTTTGAGTGGGATGTTCTTCAGAGGGTTGGTGTGAACTTGGTGGGCTGAACGGCCTGCTTCCACACGATAGCAATTCTATAATTCCTTTAAACATTGTAACTGTAGCTGCATCCACCACTTCCTCTGGACGTTCATTCCACAGACTGACCACACTGTTTTAAAAAAAAAATGCCCCCATGTCTTTTTTAAATCTTTCTCCTCTCACCTTAAAAATGTCGCCAAGTCTTGAAATCCTCCACCTTCAGGAAATGACACCTGCCATTTGCCTAATCTCCTCAGGTACTACAGAAATTCACAACCTCTTTCAACAGAGTGGAGTGGTTGCTTTCAAAATTTCAATGCTGCTCTAAGTCACAATGCACAGTCTTATTGCCTCAGAGAGGAATCAATGGACACCATGGTGCAGGAGTATCAGGGGGAGTGCTTTGGCTGTAAAACCATTGATTGCAATGAGAGTTTCAATCCAGCAATTGAAATTACCCCACTGCCTTTTGCACTTGGATGTAGGTGCCCAGGGCTAAACTAGGTCAAAATCTGGAATTCCCTTCCTGACAGAACCCTAGATGTCCCTACACCCCAAGAATTGCATGATTCATGAAGGAGCTCTCCAGCACTTTCTCCAGAGGTAGTCCATTGAGCCTGCTCTGATAGTCAATACAATGAAGGCTGATCAAACACTTGCACACATTTTCCCCACCCCATCCCTATGACCTTATACACCACTAGCAATCAGTAATCTTTCAATCTCCACCTTAAACAAAAGACTGAGACTCCACAGTCCTCTGTGGGAAAGAATTCCAAAGCTTCATAATCATCTGAGTAAAAATGTAAGATGCCGTTCATCTCATGGCATCGTCCTTATTTTTAAACTGTCCCCCCTCCAGTTCTCCCTTTGGAAAATGTCTTATCTGCAGCTAACTTGTCTATTTGTTTAAGTATTTTATTTCAATGAGATCACCTCTCACATTTTTTTAAAAACTCTAGTGAATACAGGCCCAGTTTCCTAATCTCTCTCCACAGGACAGTCCCATCGTCCCAGGAGCAAGTCTGGTGAACCTTCATTGCTCTCTCTCTGTGGCAATAATATCTTTCCTGAGGTATGATGGGGAGGTGTCAGTGTTTTCTGGGGTGGACAAAGTCAGAAGTCACATGACATCAGGTTATAGTCCAAGAGGTTTATTTGAAATCACAAGCTTTCGAAGCGCTGCTCCTTCATCCAATGGAGTGAAGGGAAGCAAGCAGATACAGAATTTATGGGCAGAGAGATCAAAAGATTTTACAAATGGTGTGAGTGGAGTTTTAACAGGCTGAATAATAAGATTAGTGGTGCTGGAAGAGCACAGCACCGGCAGGCGATCAATAGTGTCAGAGAGCCTGGGGATTGCTTCATTCCTGATGAAGGGCTCCTGCCCGAAACGTCGATTTTCCTGCTCCTCGGATGCTGCCTGACCTGCTGTACCTTTCCAGCACCTCTCTAATCTAGACTTCTGCCTGTCTGGTGATTAACTATGTCAAAGGCCTTAGCTAGGTTGATGAAGGCTATAAAGAGGATCCATGTTTCCCAAATCACAGTGTGGCTTCTGCCCATCCAGAGGGACAACTAACTTCACAGCACGTCAACTACAAGACATTTCCCGGGAGCAGAATCCACCGCTTTACACAGAGGAACCTCGACTATCCGGCATTCAATTATCCAAACAAAATATTCCCTGCCGAGGCATGCAGGTAATCGAATGTTAGGAAATCGAATGTTAGATAATTGAGGTCCCTCTGTATAAAACGGTTGACTCTGTCCCAGAAATTTGTCTTGGAATTGACGTTCTGTGAAGTCTGTTGTTCCTTTGGATGTGTGGAAGCCACACTGTGATTCAGGGAGTATTTCCTGAGATAATGGCATATGCAGGTACTTTGCCAGAAAGGAGATGCCTCTGTCATTCCCCAGTCGGCCCTGTCACCCTTTTTGAATCTGGTTAAAAGTCACACAACACCAGGTTATCGTCCAACAGGTTTATTTGGAAGCACTAGCTTTCGGAGTACTGCCCCTCCTGGTCCGATTGTGATCAGATCCTTTCATCCCTGAGCCCTGAGGAGAGGTTCTTCTCTGAGCCAGGTCTTCGGGAGCAGAGCAGGTGTGTGCTCATGGAGCTGTGACACCCTCCTTTCCCATCTCTGTAGGAATCCCATCAGGGCTAGTAGCTTTGTTGTTTCTTCAGCTCCTTATGGTATCTTATATTTTGGTCATACTGGGGGTTCTCCCATGTCATCTTGCATGGACTTCAGGATTTGGTTAATGATTTTAAACTTAACATTGGTATCACAGTTGAGGAGTTCTTGGAAATGCTCTCTCTGGTGTGTGTTGCCTCATTGGCCTAGTGCAGTTTTTGTCTCCCTTTAGAGTGCAGGGAGTTTGGATCATGGCAGCCTGGACTGTATTCTGCATTGGTTCTTGTGTCACTGGTATCTCCTAGCTGCTGGATTTCCAAGGTCTGGTCAGGCCACCATACACTTTTGAGCTCCCTTACCCTCCTCTGGACATCAGCCTTGGCTTTGGCACGGGCCATGCAGGTGAGGTCATCCTGCCAGTTACAGGAAGCTGTCCTTTTCTTGGAGATGAGCTGTTTGATTTCCATGTCGTTCTCATTGGATTTGTACCCAAGGGTGTTATTTGACCATAAACCATAAGACGTAGGAGCAGAAATTAGGCCATTCAGCCCATTGAGTCTGCTCTGCCATTCAATCATGGCTGACAAGTTACTCAATCCCATTCTCCTGCTTTCTCCCTGTAACCTTTTTCCCCTTGACAATCAAGAACCTGTCTATATCTGTCTAAAATATACCCAATGACCTGGCCTCCACAGCCTTCCCTGGCAATGAAATCCATTGATTCACCACTCTCTGGCTGAAGACATTTTTCTTCATCTTAGCT
This sequence comes from Chiloscyllium punctatum, assembly GCF_047496795.1. NCBI lineage: Eukaryota > Metazoa > Chordata > Chondrichthyes > Orectolobiformes > Hemiscylliidae > Chiloscyllium > Chiloscyllium punctatum. The sequence continues at coordinate 4,925,916 of NC_092750.1, read as the reverse complement.
CTAAAGGATCTTGCCTTTACTCTAAAGCTGTGCCCTTGGTCCTAGTCTTTCCTGATGAATGGAAACATTTTCCCAACGTCCATTCTGTTCAGCATTCTGTAATTTTCAATTAGATCTCCCCTCATCCTTCTAAATTCTATTGAGTATAGACCCAGAGTCCTGCAGGTACTGAGAAAAATGACTTTAGTAGACTCCAGTGTCCTCTGGGTAGTCCCAAGGTAGGCTTTCAGAAAGTGAGGCCTGTAGGTAGTGGCTGTGTCACCCAGGCTCTCGATGTTCAACTTTGACCGGGCCTGCCCCTCTCTCTCTCTCTCTTTCTCTCGGTAAGTCTGAGGAATGGATAAGGCGGTCATCGGTCCAGCAGTCAGCTGAGCCAATCAAAGCGTTGGTCTCATTCACATCCTGACAGTCCCCTGAGCGAACAATGACATAATCAATGAGATGCCATTGCTTTGAGTGTGGGTGTTTCCCAAGATAGTTTGAATTTGTTTTTCTGATGGAAGAATGTGTTTGTGATGGTGAGGTTGTAACTCAGCACATTTGGTAAGAAGAAGGAGTCTATTGGAGTTGATGTTGCCAACACCTTCCCTTCCTGTGGTGCTGTTCCAAAGGTCATGACCCGGAACAACCCTGGCATTGAAGTCTCCAAGATGAATAATCTTGTCCTCCTTGACAGAAGTGTGTCAACATTGGCATAGAAAGTCCCCTTGATTTCCTCCTTCGAGTCAAGGGTTGGGGCATAAGCACTCACTGCTCTAGGGATCTAATTGTTGCTGAACATCAGGCAGGTGGTCATGATTCTGGATTAGTGGTGCTGGAAGAGCACAGCAGTTCAGGCAGCATCCAAGTAGCTTCGAAATCGACGTTTCAGGCAAAAGCCCTTCATCAGGAATAAAGGCAGTGAGCCTGAAGCGTGGAGAGATAAGCTAGAGGAGGGTGGGGGTGGGGAGAAAGTAGCATAGAGTACAATCAGTGAGTGCGGGAGGGGATGAAGGTGATAGGTCAGGGAGGAGAGGGTGGAGTGGATAGGTGGAAAAGAAGATAGGCAGGTAGGACAAGTCCGGACAAGTCATGGGGACAGTGAGTCAGTCATTGATCCTCGCAGGAGGTTCAGAGAGATAGCTGATGAGCTGGGTCTTAATTGCGAATCCAACACTCTGAATCCTGGGCTCATCAGCAACCTTCATTTTCCAGAAGACGTTGTAACCACCTTTTGTGAGATTAGATTAGATTCCCTACAGTGTGGAAACAGGCCCTTCGGCCCAACAAGTCCACACCGACCCTCCGAAGAGTAACCCACCCAAACCTATTCCCCTGACTGATGCACCCAACACTATGGACAATTTAGCATGGCCAATCCATCTAACCTGCATATCTTTGGACTGTGGGAGGAAACCGGAGCACCCGGAAGAAACCCACGCAGACACGGGGAGAATGTGCAAACTCCACACAGAGAGTTGCCCGAGGCTGGAATTGAACCCGGGTCCCTGGCACTGTAAGGCAGCAGTGCTAACCACTGTGCCACCGTGCCACCCCCGTTACCTTAATGCCATGTGTATTCAATATAAAATACAGTGAAAAGTGGGTACCGTCGCTGTACGTAAGTGCCATTCGCATCAAAATAGAACAAAATAAAGAAAATATAATTTGAGAGGGAGTCCAAGCCTTCCTTCTCTGCTGCTACAGAGTGCTGCCACCAGTCCTGCTCCAAACCTCCCAGCCCACACCGTGTTGTCAAGAGTGTCCCACGCCGGGGTTCCCGGCTCACACTGGGAGATTACCTGTGTCGGTAAGGCCGGTTTCAGAAAGGGTAGCCAGGTTTATCTGGCATCTCCTCAGTTCTCTGACTATGGTCGTAGTTTTCTGCCTTCGATCGCAGTTCTCTGGCTATGGTTGCAGTTCTCTGGCTATGGTTGCAGTTCTCTATCTATGATCGCTGTTCTCTGGCTACGATCGCAGTTCTCTGGCTATGGTTGCTGTTCTCTGGCTATGATCCCTGTTCTCTGCCTACTATTACAGTTCTCTGACTACGATCGCAGTTCTGTGGCTACGATCAGTTTTCTGGCTATGATCACAGTTTTCTGCCTATGGGTGCTGTTCTCTGGCTATGATCGCAGTACTCCGGCTATGGTTGCAGTTCTCTGGTGACAGTTGCAGTACTCTGGCTACAATCACAGTTCTCTGCCTATGGTTGCAGTTCTCTGGCTATGATTGCTGTACTTTGGCTATGATCGCAGTTCTTTGCCTATGGTTGCAGTTCTCTGGTGACTGTCGCAGTTCTCTGGCTTTGGACACTGATTCCTGGCTACGATCGCAGTTCTCTGGTTCTGGTCACAGTTCTCTGGCTACGGTTGCAGTTCTCTGGCTATAGTCACAGTTCTCTGGTATTATCGCAGTTCTCTGGTATTATTGCAGTTCTCTGGCTACGGTTGCAGTTCTCTGCCTATAGTCACAGTTCTCTGGTATTATCGCAATTCTCTCTCTACAGCCGCAGTTCTCTGGTATTATCGCAATTCTCTGGCTATGGTCGCAGTTCTCTGGCTGTGATCACAGTCCACTGGTTCTGGTCACAGTTCTCTGGCTACGATCGCAGTTCTCTGGTATTATTGCAGTTCTCTCGCTACAGTTGCAGTTCTCTGGCTACGATTGCAGTTCTCTGGCTATAGTCACAGATCTCTGGTATTATCGCAGTTCTCTCGCTACAGTTGCAGTTCTCTGGTATTATTGCAGTTCTCTGGCTATGGTCGCAGTTCTCTGGCTGTGGTTACAGTCCACTGGTTCTGGTCACAGTTCTCTGGCTACGGTCCCATTTCTCTGGTTATAGTCGCAGTTCTCTGGCTCTGGTCGCAGTTCTCTGGCTACGATCACAGTTCTTTGGCTATGGACACTGATTCCTGGCTACGATCGCAGTTCTCTGGTTCTGGTCACAGTTCTCTGGCTACGGTCCCATTTCTCTGGTTATAGTCACAGTTCTCTGGCTATGGTTGCAGTTCTCTGGCTACGATCGCAGTTCTCTGCCTATGGTTACAGTTATCTGCCTATGGCTGCAGTTCTCTGGTGACGGTTGCAGTTCTCTGGCTATGGTCGCAGTTCTCTGGCTACGATGGCAGTTCTCTGGCTATGGTCGCAGTTCTCTGGTATTATTGCAGTTCTCTGGCTATGGTTGCGATTCTCTGGCTATAGTCACAGTTCTCTGGCATTATTGCAGTTCTCTGGCTCTGGTTGCTGTTCTCTGGCCAAGATCGCAATTCTCTGGCTACGATCGCAATTCTCTGGCAACTGTCGCAGTTCTCTGGCTATGATCGCAGTTCTTTGGCTTCGGTCACAGTTCTCTGGCTATGGTCGCAGTTCTCTGGCTATGGACACAGTTCTCTGGCTACAGTTGCCATTCACTGGCTATGGACACTGATTCCTGGCTACGATCGCAGTTCTCTGGTTCTGGTCACAGTTCTCTGGCTACAGTTGCGGTTCTCTGGCTATAGTCACAGATCTCTGGTATTATCGCAGTTCTCTCGCTATGGTCGCAGTTCTCTGGTATTATCGCAGTTCTCTGGCTACAGTTGCAGTTCTCTGGTATTATTGCAGTTCTCTGGCTATGGTCGCAGTTCTCTGGCTATCGTCGCAGTTACAGTCTGTGGTTACAGTCCACTGGTTCTGGTCACAGTTCTCTGGCTATGGTCCCATTTCTCTGGTTATAGTCGCAGTTCTCTGGCTCTGGTCGCAGTTCTCTGGCTACGATCACAGTTCTTTGGCTTCGGTCACAGTTCTCTGGCTATGGTCACAGTTCTCTGGCTACAGTCGCAGTTCTCTGGCTATGGTTGCAGTTCTCTAGCTATGGTCGCAGTTCTCCGACTACAGTCGCAGTTCTCTGGCTATGATCGCAGTTCTCTGGCTATGATCGCAGTTCTCTGGCTATGGTCGCAGTTCTCTGTCTATAATCACAGTTCTCTGGCTATGGTCGCAGTTCTCTGACTACGGTCACAGTTCTCTGGCTGTGGTCACAGTTCTTTGGCTTCGGTCACAGTTCTCTGGCTATGGTCACAGTTCTCTGGCTACAGTCGCAGTTCTCTGGCTATGGACACTGATTCCTGGCTACGATCGCAGTTCTCTGGTTGTGGTCGCAGTTCTCTGGCTACAGTCGCTGTTCTCTGGCTATGGACACTAATTCCTGGCTACGATCGCAGTTCTCTGGTTCTGGTCACAGTTCTCTGGCTACGGTTGCAGTTCTCTGGCTACGATTGCAATTCTCTGGTTATGATCGCAGTTCTCTGCTTATGGTTGCTGTTCTCTGGTTATGGATGCAGTTTTCTGGCTACGGTCGCAATTCTCTGGCTGTGGTAGCAGTACTCTGGTTCTGGTCAGAATTCTCTGGCTATGGTTGCAGATCTCTGGCTACTCTGGTATCTCTGGTATTATCACATTTCTCTGGCTGTAATCACAATTCTCTGGTATTATCGCAGTTCTCTCACTACGGTCGCAGTTCACTGGCTACGGTCGCAGTTCTTTGGCTATGATCGCTGTTCTCTGGCTATGGTCACAGTTCTCTGACTACGATCGCAGTTCTCCAGCTATGGTTGCAGTTCTCTGGCGACAGTTGCAGTTCTCTGGCTATGATCACAGTTCTCTGGCTACAATCACAGTTCTCTGGCAATGATCGCTGTACTCTGGCTACAATTGCCGTACTCTGGCTACGATCGCAGTTCTCTGGCTACGATCGCAGTTCTCTGGCTATGATTGTAGTTCTTTGCCTATGGTTGCAGTTCTCTGCCTATGGTTGCAGTTCTCTGGTGACGGTCACAGTTCTCTGGCTATGGACATTGATTCCTGGCTATGATCACAGATCTCTGGCTGTGGTCACTGATTCCTGGCTACGATCGCAATTCTCTGGTTCTGGTCACAGTTCTCTGGCTATGGTCTCATTTCATGGGTTATAGTCGCAGTTCTCTGCCTATGATTACAGTTCTCTGTCTATGGTTGCAGTTCTCTGGCGACAGTCGCAGTTGTCTGGCTATGATCGCAGTTCTTACACTATGATCGCAGTTCTCTGGCTACAGTCGCAGTTCTTTGGCTATGATCGCAGTTCTCTGGCTATAGTCGCAGTTCTCTGGCTATGGTTGCAGTTCTCTGTCTATGATCGCAGTTCTATGACTACAGTCACAGTTCTCTGGCTATGAACACAGTTCTCTGCCTACGATTGCAGTTCTCTGACTACAGTTGCAGTTCTCTGGCTATGGTCGCAGTTCTCTGTCTACAATCGCAGTTTTCTGGTATAATCACAGTTCTCTAGCTATGGTCACAGTTCTCCGACTACAGTCGCAGTTCTCTGGCTATGATCGCAGTTCTCTGGCTATGGTTGCAGTTCTCTGGCTACGATCACAGCTCTCTGGCTACGGTTGCAGTTCTCTAGCTACAGTCGCAGTTCTCTGGTTATGATCGCAGTTCTCTGGCTATGAGCACAGTTCTCTGGTTATGATCGCAGTTCTCTGGCTATGGTTGCAGTTTTCTGGCTATGGTCACAGTTCTCTGTCTATGATCGCAGTTCTACGACTACAGTCACAGTTCTTTGGCTATGAACACAGTTCTCTGCCTACGATCGCAGTAGTTCTCTGACTACAGTTGCAGTTCTCTGGCTACGATCACAGTTCTCTGGCTATGGTTGCAGTTCTCAGGCTACGGTCGCAGTTCTCCGACTACAGTCGCAGTTCTCTGGCTACAGTTGCAGTTCTCTGGTATTATTGCAGTTCTCTGGCTACGGTCGCAGTTCTCTGGTATTATTGCAGTTCTCTGGCTACGGTCACACTTCTCTGGCTATGGTTGCAATTTTCTGGCTACGGTCACAGGTCTCTGGCTACGATCACAGTTCTCTGGTATTATCGCAGTTCTCTGGCTACGGTCACAGGTCTCTGGCTACGGTCACACTTCTCTGGCTATGGTTGCAATTTTCTGGCTACGGTCACAGGTCTCTGGCTACGGTCACACTTCTCTGGCTATGGTTGCAATTTTCTGGCTACGGTCACAGGTCTCTGGCTACGATCACAGTTCTCTGGCTACGGTCGCAGTTCTCTGGTATTATCGCAGTTCTCTGGCTATGATCACAGTTCTCTGGTATTATTGCAGTTCTCTGACTACAGTCGCAGTTCTCTGGTATTATTGCATTTCTCTGGCTATGGTCGCAGTTCTCTGGCTATGGTCGCAATTCTCTGGCTGTAATCGCAGTTCTCTGGTATTATCACAACTCTCTGGCTACGGTTGCAGTTCTGTGGCTACAGTCACAGTTCTCTGGTTCTGGTCACAGTCCTCTGGCTATGGTTGCAGTTCTCTGGCTACAGTCCTAGTCCTCTGGCTACGGTCACAGTTGTTTGGCTACGGTCGCAGTTCTCTGGCTACGGTCAGTTCTTACACTATGATCGCAGTTCTCTGGCTACGGTCGCAGTTCTCTGGCTACAGTCGCAGTCCTCTGACTATGATCGCAGTTCTTACACTATGATCGCAGTTCTCTGGCTACAGTCGCAGTTCTTTGGCTATGATCGCAGTTCTCTGGCTATGGTTGCTGTTCTCTGGCTATGATCGCAGTTCTCTGGCTACGGTCGCAGTTCTCTGGCTACGGTCGCAGTTCTCTGGCTACGGTCGCAGTTCTCTGGCTATGGTTGCAGTTCTCTGGCTACAGTCGCAGTCCTCTGACTATGATCGCAGTTCTCTAGCTATGGTCGCAGTTCTCCGACTACAGTCGCAGTTCTTTGGCTATGATCGCAGTTCTCTGGCTATGGTCGCAGTTCTCCGACTACAGTCACAGTTCTCTGGCTACGATCACAATTCTCTGGCTATGGTTGCAGTTCTCTAGCTATGGTCGCAGTTCTCTGGTTCTGGTTGCAGTTCTCTGGTTATGGTCGCAGTTCTCTGGCTATGGTTGCAGTTTTCTGGCTATGAGCACAGTTCTCTGGCTATGGGCACAGTTCTCTGGCTATGGTTGCAGTTCTCTAGCTATGGTCGCAGTTCTCCGACTACGGTCGCAGTTCTCTGGCTATGATCGCAGTTCTCTGGTTCTGGTTGCAGTTCTCTGGCTATGGTTGCAGTTTTCTGGCTATGAGCACAGTTCTCTAGCTATGGTCGCAGTTCTCCGACTACAGTCGCAGTTCTCTGGCTATGGTCGCAGTTCTCTGGTGCTTGTTGCAGTTCTCTGGCTATGGTCGCAGTTCTCTGGCTATGATCGCAGTTCTCTGGCTATGGTCGCAGTTCTCTGTCTATAATCACAGTTCTCTGGCTATGGTCACAGTTCTCTGGCTACGGTTACAGTTCTTTAGCTATGGTCGCTGTTCTCCAACTACAGTTGCATTTCTCTGGTATAATCACAGTTATCTGGCTACGGTTGCAGTTCTCTGGCTATGGTTGCAGTTCTCTGGCTGTGGTCGCAGTTCTCTGGCTACGGTCGCAGTTCTCTGGCTACGGTCGCAGTTCTCTGGCTATGGTTGCAGTTCTCTGGCTACAGTCGCAGTCCTCTGACTATGATCGCAGTTCTCTAGCTATGGTCGCAGTTCTCTAGCTATGGTCGCAGTTCTCCGACTACAGTCGCAGTTCTTTGGCTATGATCGCAGTTCTCTGGCTATGGTCGCAGTTCTCCGACTACAGTCACAGTTCTCTGGCTACGATCACAATTCTCTGGCTATGGCTGCAGTTCTCTAGCTATGGTCGCAGTTCTCCGACTACAGTCGCAGTTCTCTGGCTATGATCGCAGTTCTCTAGCTATGGTCGCAGTTCTCCGACTACAGTCGCAGTTCTCTGGCTATGATCGCAGTTCTCTGGCTATGGTCGCAGTTCTCTGGCTATGGTCGCAGTTCTCTGGCTATGATCGCAGTTCTCTGGCTATGATCGCAGTTCTCTGGCTATGGTCGCAGTTCTCTGTCTATAATCACAGTTCTCTGGCTATGGTCGCAGTTCTCTGACTACGGTCACAGTTCTCTGGCTGTGGTCACAGTTCTTTGGCTTCGGTCACAGTTCTCTGGCTATGGTCACAGTTCTCTGGCTACAGTCGCAGTTCTCTGGCTATGGACACTGATTCCTGGCTACGATCGCAGTTCTCTGGCTGTGGTCGCAGTTCTCTGGCTACAGTCGCTGTTCTCTGGCTATGGACACTAATTCCTGGCTACGATCGCAGTTCTCTGGTTCTGGTCACAGTTCTCTGGCTACGGTTGCAGTTCTCTGGCTACGATTGCAATTCTCTGGTTATGATCGCAGTTCTCTGCTTATGGTTGCTGTTCTCTGGTTATGGATGCAGTTTTCTGGCTACGGTCGCAATTCTCTGGCTGTAGTAGCAGTACTCTGGTTCTGGTCAGAATTCTCTGGCTATGGTTGCAGATCTCTGGCTACTCTGGTATCTCTGGTATTATCACATTTCTCTGGCTGTAATCACAATTCTCTGGTATTATCGCAGTTCTCTCACTACGGTCGCAGTTCACTGGCTACGGTCGCAGTTCTTTGGCTATGATCGCTGTTCTCTGGCTATGGTCACAGTTCTCTGACTACGATCGCAGTTCTCCGGCTATGGTTGCAGTTCTCTGGCGACAGTTGCAGTTCTCTGGCTACAATCACAGTTCTCTGGCAATGATCGCTGTACTCTGGCTACAATTGCCGTACTCTGGCTACGATCGCAGTTCTCTGGCTACGATCGCAGTTCTCTGGCTATGATTGTAGTTCTTTGCCTATGGTTGCAGTTCTCTGCCTATGGTTGCAGTTCTCTGGTGACGGTCACAGTTCTCTGGCTATGGACATTGATTCCTGGCTATGATCACAGATCTCTGGCTGTGGTCACTGATTCCTGGCTACGATCGCAATTCTCTGGTTCTGGTCACAGTTCTCTGGCTATGGTCTCATTTCATGGGTTATAGTCGCAGTTCTCTGCCTATGATTACAGTTCTCTGTCTATGGTTGCAGTTCTCTGGCAACAGTCGCAGTTGTCTGGCTATGATCGCAGTTCTTACACTATGATCGCAGTTCTCTGGCTATGATCGCAGTTCTCTGGCTATGGTCGCAGTTCTCTGTCTATAATCACAGTTCTCTGGCTATGGTCGCAGTTCTCTGACTACGGTCACAGTTCTCTGGCTGTGGTCACAGTTCTTTGGCTTCGGTCACAGTTCTCTGGCTATGGTCACAGTTCTCTGGCTACAGTCGCAGTTCTCTGGCTATGGACACTGATTCCTGGCTACGATCGCAGTTCTCTGGCTGTGGTCGCAGTTCTCTGGCTACAGTCGCTGTTCTCTGGCTATGGACACTAATTCCTGGCTACGATCGCAGTTCTCTGGTTCTGGTCACAGTTCTCTGGCTACGGTTGCAGTTCTCTGGCTACGATTGCAATTCTCTGGTTATGATCGCAGTTCTCTGCTTATGGTTGCTGTTCTCTGGTTATGGATGCAGTTTTCTGGCTACGGTCGCAATTCTCTGGCTGTAGTAGCAGTACTCTGGTTCTGGTCAGAATTCTCTGGCTATGGTTGCAGATCTCTGGCTACTCTGGTATCTCTGGTATTATCACATTTCTCTGGCTGTAATCACAATTCTCTGGTATTATCGCAGTTCTCTCACTACGGTCGCAGTTCACTGGCTACGGTCGCAGTTCTTTGGCTATGATCGCTGTTCTCTGGCTATGGTCACAGTTCTCTGACTACGATCGCAGTTCTCCGGCTATGGTTGCAGTTCTCTGGCGACAGTTGCAGTTCTCTGGCTACAATCACAGTTCTCTGGCAATGATCGCTGTACTCTGGCTACAATTGCCGTACTCTGGCTACGATCGCAGTTCTCTGGCTACGATCGCAGTTCTCTGGCTATGATTGTAGTTCTTTGCCTATGGTTGCAGTTCTCTGCCTATGGTTGCAGTTCTCTGGTGACGGTCACAGTTCTCTGGCTATGGACATTGATTCCTGGCTATGATCACAGATCTCTGGCTGTGGTCACTGATTCCTGGCTACGATCGCAATTCTCTGGTTCTGGTCACAGTTCTCTGGCTATGGTCTCATTTCATGGGTTATAGTCGCAGTTCTCTGCCTATGATTACAGTTCTCTGTCTATGGTTGCAGTTCTCTGGCGACAGTCGCAGTTGTCTGGCTATGATCGCAGTTCTTACACTATGATCGCAGTTCTCTGGCTACAGTCGCAGTTCTTTGGCTATGATCGCAGTTCTCTGGCTATAGTCGCAGTTCTCTGGCTATGGTTGCAGTTCTCTGTCTATGATCGCAGTTCTATGACTACAGTCACAGTTCTCTGGCTATGAACACAGTTCTCTGCCTACGATTGCAGTTCTCTGACTACAGTTGCAGTTCTCTGGCTATGGTCGCAGTTCTCTGTCTACAATCGCAGTTTTCTGGTATAATCACAGTTCTCTAGCTATGGTCACAGTTCTCCGACTACAGTCGCAGTTCTCTGGCTATGATCGCAGTTCTCTGGCTATGGTTGCAGTTCTCTGGCTACGATCACAGCTCTCTGGCTACGGTTGCAGTTCTCTAGCTACAGTCGCAGTTCTCTGGTTATGATCGCAGTTCTCTGGCTATGAGCACAGTTCTCTGGTTATGATCGCAGTTCTCTGGCTATGGTTGCAGTTTTCTGGCTATGGTCACAGTTCTCTGTCTATGATCGCAGTTCTACGACTACAGTCACAGTTCTTTGGCTATGAACACAGTTCTCTGCCTACGATCGCAGTAGTTCTCTGACTACAGTTGCAGTTCTCTGGCTACGATCACAGTTCTCTGGCTATGGTTGCAGTTCTCAGGCTACGGTCGCAGTTCTCCGACTACAGTCGCAGTTCTCTGGCTACAGTTGCAGTTCTCTGGTATTATTGCAGTTCTCTGGCTACGGTCGCAGTTCTCTGGTATTATTGCAGTTCTCTGGCTACGGTCACACTTCTCTGGCTATGGTTGCAATTTTCTGGCTACGGTCACAGGTCTCTGGCTACGATCACAGTTCTCTGGTATTATCGCAGTTCTCTGGCTACGGTCACAGGTCTCTGGCTACGGTCACACTTCTCTGGCTATGGTTGCAATTTTCTGGCTACGGTCACAGGTCTCTGGCTACGGTCACACTTCTCTGGCTATGGTTGCAATTTTCTGGCTACGGTCACAGGTCTCTGGCTACGATCACAGTTCTCTGGCTATGGTTGCAGTTCTCTGGCTATGGTTGCTGTTCTCTGGTTCTGGTTGCAGTTCTCTGGTTCTGGTCGCAGTTCTCTGGTTCTGGTCACAGTCCTCTGGCTATGGTTGCAGTTTTCTGGCTATGAGCACAGTTCTCTGGCTACGATCACAGTTCTCTGGCTATGGTTGCAGTTCTCTAGCTATGGTCGCAGTTCTCCGACTACAGTCGCAGTTCTCTGGCTATGATCGCAGTTCTCTGGTTCTGGTTGCAGTTCTCTGGTTATGGTCGCAGTTCTCTGGCTATGGTTGCAGTTTTCTGGCTATGAGCACAGTTCTCTAGCTATGGTCGCAGTTCTCCGACTACAGTCGCAGTTCTCTGGCTATGATCGCAGTTCTCTGGTGCTTGTTGCAGTTCTCTGGCTATGGTCGCAGTTCTCTGGCTATGATCGCAGTTCTCTGGCTATGGTCGCAGTTCTCTGTCTATAATCACAGTTCTCTGGCTATGGTCGCAGTTCTCTGACTACGGTCACAGTTCTCTGGCTGTGGTCACAGTTCTCTGGCTACGGTTACAGTTCTTTAGCTATGGTCGCTGTTCTCCAACTACAGTTGCAGTTCTCTGGTATAATCACAGTTATCTGGCTACGGTTGCAGTTCTCTGGCTGTGGTCACAGTTCTCCGACTACAGTCACAGTTCTTTGGCTATGATCGCAGTTCTCTGGCTACGGTCGCAGTTCTTTGGCTATGATCGCAGTTCTCTGGCTACGGTCGCAGTTCTCTGGCTATGGTTGCAGTTCTCTGGCTACAGTCGCAGTCCTCTGACTATGATCGCAGTTCTCTAGCTATGGTCGCAGTTCTCCGACTACAGTCGCAGTTCTTTGGCTATGATCGCAGTTCTCTGGCTATGGTCGCAGTTCTCCGACTACAGTCACAGTTCTCTGGCTACGATCACAATTCTCTGGCTATGGTTGCAGTTCTCTAGCTATGGTCGCAGTTCTCCGACTACAGTCGCAGTTCTCTGGCTATGATCGCAGTTCTCTGGTTCTGGTTGCAGTTCTCTGGTTATGGTCGCAGTTCTCTGGCTATGGTTGCAGTTTTCTGGCTATGGTCGCAGTTTTCTGTTTATAATCACAGTTCTCTGGCTATGGTCACAGTTCTCTGACTACAGTCACAGTTCTCTGGCTGTGGTCACAGTTCTCTGGCTACGGTTACAGTTCTTTAGCTATGGTCGCAGTTCTCCAACTACAGTCACAGTTCTCTTGCTCGCAGTTCTCTGACTATGGTTGAAGTTCTCTGGCTACGGTCGCAGTTCTCTGGTATTATTGCAGTTCTCTGGCTACGGTTGCAGTTCTCTGGCTATGGTTGCTGTTCTCTGGCTATGGTCGCAGTTCTCTGACTACGGTCACAGTTCTCTGGCTGTGGTCACAGTTCTCTGGCTACGGTTACAGTTCTTTAGCTATGGTCGCTGTTTCCAACTACAGTTGCAGTTCTCTGGTATAATCACAGTTATCTGGCTACGGTTGCAGTTCTCTGGCTATGGTTGCAGTTCTCTGGCTGTGGTCACAGTTCTCCGACTACAGTCACAGTTCTCTTGCTCTGATCGCAGTTCTCTGGCTACCGTCGCAGTTCTCTGGCTACCGTCGCAGTTCTCTGGCTATGGTCTCAATTCTCTGACTACGGTCACAGTTCTCTGGCTGTGGTCACAGTTCTCTGGCTGTGGTCACAGTTCTCTGGCTACGGTTACAGTTCTTTAGCTATGGTCGCAGTTCTCCAACTACAGTCACAGTTCTCTTGCTCTGATCGCAGTTCTCTGGCTACCGTCGCAGTTCTCTGGCTATGGTCTCAATTCTCTGACTACGGTCACAGTTCTCTGGCTGTGGTCACAGTTCTCTGACTACGGTCGTAGTTCTCTGACTACAGTCGCAGTTCTCTGGCTACGATCGCAGTTCTCTGGCTACCGTCGCAGTTCTCTGGCTACCGTCGCAGTTCTCTGGCTACCGTCGTAGTTCTCCGACTACCGTCACAGTTCTCTGGCTATGAACACAGTTCTCTGCCTACGATCGCAGTTCTCTGACTACGGTCGTAGTTCTCTGACTACAGTCGCAGTTCTCTGGCTACGATCGCAGTTCTCTGGCTACGATCGCAGTTCTCTGACTACAGTCGCAGTTCTCTGGCTACGATCGCAGTTCTCTGACTACAGTCGCAGTTCTCTGGCTACGATCGCAGTTCTCTGGCTACGATCACAGTTCTATGTCTATGGTCAGAGTTCTCTGACTACAAGGTAAAAACAATGACTGCAGATGCTGGAAACCAGATTCTGGATTAGTGGTGCTGGAAGAGCACAGCAGTTCAGGCAGCATCCAAGGAGCTTTGAAATCGACGTTTCGGGCAAAAGCCCTTCATCAGGAATAAAGGCAGTGAGCCTGAAGCGTGGAGAGATAAGCTGGAGGTGGTCTGGAGTCCGTGTGGGATGAGTTGGTTACGGAGGCAGGCACTGAGGAAGCGAATGTGGCTGTGGTAGCGAGTTTGTTTCACGACATGGTTGAAGAGCTTCAGCGCAGAGGAAGGTCGCAGTTCTCTGGCTATGATTTCAGTTCTCTGGCTACAGTCGCAGTTCTCTGACTACCGTTGCAGTTCTCTGGCTATGGTCGCAGTTCTTCGACTACAGTCACAGTTCTCTTGCTCTGATCGCAGTTCTCTGGCTACCGTCACAGTTCTCTGGCTACCGTCGCAGTTCTCTGGCTATGGTCGCAGTTCTCTGTCTATAATCACAGTTCTCTGGCTATGGTCGCAGTTCTCTGACTACGATCGCAGTTCTCTGGCTACGATCGCAGTTCTCTGGCTACAGTCGCAATTCTCTGACTACAGTCACAGTTCTCTGACTACGACTGCAGCTCTCTGACTACGATCACAGTTCTCTGGCTACAGTCGCAGTTCTCTGACTACATTTGCATTTCTCTGGTTCTGGTTGCAGTTCTCTGGCTACGATCGCAGTTCTCTGGCTATGGTTGCAGTTCTCTGGTTCTGGTTGCAGTTCCCTGGCTACGGTCACAGTTCTCAGGCTACGGTTGCAGTCCTCTGGCTATGGTCATGCTCACTGATATTATCACGGCTCTCTGGCTATGGTCGCATTTCTCTGTCTGTGGTTACAGTTCTCTGGCTATGAGCGCAGTTCTCTAGTTCTGGTTGCAGTTCTCTGCCTACAGTTGCACTTCTCTGGCTATGGTTGCAGTTCTCTGGCTATGGTTGCAGTTCTCTGTCTACGATCACAGTTCTCTGGCTATCGTCACGGTTCTCTGGCTACGATCACAGTTCTCTGGCTGTAATTGCAGTTCTCTGGCTGTAATCGCAGTTCTCTGGCTATGATCACAGTTCTCTGACTACAGTCGCAGTTCTCTGGCTATGGTCACAGTTCTCTGGCAATGGTCGCAGTTCTCTGGCTATGGACACAGATTCCTGGCTATGATCACAGTTCTCTGGCTATGGTTGCGGTTCTCTTGCTATAATCACAGTTCTCTGGCTGCAATCGCAGTTCTCTGGCTGTGGTCACAGTTCTCTGGCTGCGGTCGCAGTTCTCTGGTTATGGTCACAGGCCTCCGGTTTTGGTTGCATGTCTCTGATTCTGGTTGCAGTTTTTTGGCTACGGTCGCAGTTCTCTGGCTATGGTTGCAATTTTCTGGCTACGATCACAGTTCTCTGGCTACGGTCGCAGTTCTCTGGCTACGGTTGCAGTTCTCTGGCTATGGTCGCTGTTCCCTGGCTATGGTTGCAGTTCTCTGCTTACAATTGCAGTTCTCTGACTACGGTTGCAGTTCTCTGGCTATGATCGCAGTTCTCTGACTACGGTCGCAGTTCTCTGACTACGGTCACATTTCTCTGACTACGGTCGCAGTTCTCTGACTACGGTCACATTTCTCTGGCTATGTTCGCAATTCTCTGACTAGATCGCAGTTCTCTGACTACGGTCGCAGTTCTCTGTCTATGGTTGCAGTTTTCTGGCTATGGTCTCAGTTCTCTGGCTACAGGCGCAATTCTCTGACTACGGATGCAGTTCTCTGACTACGGTCGCAGTTCTCTGACTATGACTGCAGCTGTCTGACTACGATTGCAGTTCTCTGGCTACGGTCGTAGTTCTCTGACTACGGTCGCATTTCTCTGGCTATAGTCGCAATTCTCTGACTACGATCGCAGTTCTATGGCTCTGGTCTCAGTTCTCTGACTACAGTCACAGTTTTCTGGTATAATCGCAGTTTTCTGGTATAATCACAGTTCTCTGGCTATGGTTGCGGTTCTCTTGCTATAATCACAGTTCTCTGGCTGCAATCGCAGTTCTCTGGCTGTGGTCACAGTTCTCTGGCTGCGGTCGCAGTTCTCTGGTTATGGTCACAGGCCTCCGGTTTTGGTTGCATGTCTCTGATTCTGGTTGCAGTTTTCTGGCTACGGTCGCAGTTCTCTGGCTATGGTTGCAATTTTCTGGCTACGATCACAGTTCTCTGGCTACGGTCGCAGTTCTCTGGCTTTTTCCGCAATTTTCTGGCTACGATCACAGTTCTCTGGCTACGGTCGCAGTTCTCTGGCTACGGTTGCAGTTCTCTGGCTATGATCGCAGTTCTCTGGCTACAGTTGCAGTTCTCTGGCTATGGTCGCTGTTCCCTGGCTATGGTTGCAGTTCTCTACTTACAATTGCAGTTCTCTGACTACGGTCGCAGTTCTCTGGCTATGATCGCAGTTCTCTGACTACGGTCGCAGTTCTCTGACTACGGTCACATTTCTCTGGCTATGTTCGCAATCCTCTGACTAGATCGCAGTTCTCTGACTACGGTCGCAGTTCTCTGTCTATGGTTGCAGTTTTCTGGCTATGGTCTCAGTTCTCTGGCTACAGGCGCAATTCTCTGACTACGGATGCAGTTCTCTGACTACGGTCGCAGTTCTCTGACTATGACTGCAGCTGTCTGACTACGATCGCAGTTCTCTGGCTACGGTCGCAGTTCTCTGACTACGGTCGCATTTCTCTGGCTATAGTCGCAATTCTCTGACTACGATCGCAGTTCTATGGCTCTGGTCGCAGTTCTCTGACTACAGTCGCAGTTTTCTGGTATAATCGCAGTTTTCTGGTATAATCACAGTTCTCTGGCTATGGTCGCAGTTCTCTGGCTTCGGTCGCAGTTCTCTGGCTATGATTGCAGTTCTCTGGCTACAGTCGCAGTCCTCTGATTATGATCGCAGTTCTCTAGCTATGGTCGCAGTTCTCTAGCTATGGTCGCAGTTCTCCAACTACAGTCGCAGTTCTTTGGCTATGATCGCAGTTCTATGGCTCTGGTCGCAGTTCTCTGACTACGATCACAGTTCTCTGGCTACGATCACAGTTCTCTGGCTACAGTTGCAGTTCTCTGACTATGGTCACAGTTCTCTGGCTATGATCGCAGTTCTCTGGTTCTGGTTGCAGTTCTCTGGTTATGATCGCAGTTCTCTGGCTACGGTTGCAGTTCTCTGGCTATATTCACAGTTCTCTGGCCATGGTCGCTGTTCACTGATATTATCACAGCTCTCTGGCTGTGGTCACAGTTCTCTGGCTATGGTTGCAGTTCTCTGGCTACAGTCGCAGTTCTCTGACTACGATCGTAGTTCTCTGGTATTATCACTGTTCTCTGGCTACGGTTGCAGTTCTCTGGCTACGGTCGCAGTTCTCTGATTATGGTTGTAGTTCTCTGGTGATGGTCGCAATTCTCTGGCTATGAACACAGTTCTCTGGCTACGGTCGCAGTTCTCTGGCTATGGTCGCAGTTCTCTGGTGATGGTTGCAGTTCTCTGGCTACAGTTGCAGTTCTCTGGCTACGATTGCAGTTCTCTGGCTTTACTCTGTATCTAACCCAGTATGGTCGCTGTCCTGGGAGTGTTTTCTTGGGCAGTGTGTTTCTAAAAGGGTAACAGGACCCAATTTGATAACTCCATCTAGAACAGCAGAGCAAAACTGTTAAAAAGAATTCTCGTTTCTTGTTTGTTTTGTTGAAGGTTGCAGATTCATCAAAGTGCATCAGGTGTCACAATGAAGTCTGATGTTGGCCTAAACCGCATTAATGATGGGGACACTGTGGACAAATCCTTTATTTTGCCGCCAGGACTTCCAAATAATACGCAGGTGCAGAGTTTCAGTCCAGTTTTGATGTTGAACTTCGCTTTTCCCAGAAACAGGATGGAAATCTTGGGAGGTGAGACACCAGCCAAGAAACGGTATTGTTAGTGAATACAATGCTCAGGCTAGTAGGAGCTTTACTCTGTATCTAACCCCGTGCTGTTCCTGTCCTGGGAGGGTTTGATGGGGGACAGTGTAGAGTAAGCTTTACTCTGTATCTAACCCCGTGCTGTTCCTGTCCTGGGAGGGTTTGATGGGGGACAGTGTAGAGTAAGCTTTACTCTGTATCTAACCCTGTGCTGTCTGTGTCCCTGGGAGTGTTTGATGGGGGGACAATGTAGAGAGAGCTTTACTCTGTATCTAACCCTGTGCTGTCTGTGTCCCTGGGAGTGTTTGATGGGGGGACAATGTAGAGAGAGCTTTACTCTGTATCTAACCCTGTGCTGTCCTGTCCCTGGGAGTGTTTGATGGGGGACAGTGTAGAGGGAGCTTTACTCTGTATCTAACCCCATGCTGTCCCTGTCCTGGTTGTGTTTGATGGGGGACAGTGTAGAGGGAGCTTTACTCTGTATCTAACCCCGTGCTGTCCCTGTCCTGGTTGTGTTTGATGGGGGGACAGTGTAGAGAGAGCTTTACTCTGTATCTAACCCCGTGCTGTCCGTGTCCCTGGGAGTGGGTTTGATGGGGGACAGTGTAGAGGGAGTTTTACTCTGTATCTAACCCCGTGCTGTCCCTGTCCTGGTTGTGTTTGATGGGGGACAGTGTAGAGGGATCTTTACTCTGTATCTAACCCCGTGCTGTCCCTGTCCTGGTTGTTTGATGGGGGACAGTGTAGAGAGAGCTTTACTCTGTATGTAACCCGCTGCTGTCCCTGTCCCTGGGAGTGTTTGATGGGGACAGTGTAGAGGGAGCTTTACTCTGTATCTAGTCCCGTGCTGTCCCTGTCCTGGGAGTGTTTGATGGGGGACAGTGTAGAGGGATCTTTACTCTGTATCTAACCTCGTGCTGTCCCTGTTCCTGTGAGTGTTTGATGGGGGACAGTGTAGAGGGAGTTTTACTCTGTATCTAACCCTGTGCTGTCCTTGTCCTGGGTGTGTTTGATGGGAGACTGTGTAGAGGGAGCTTTACTCTGTATCTAGTCCCGTGTTGTCCTTGTCCTGGGTGTGTTTGATGGGGTCTGCGTAGAGGGAGCTTTACTCTGTATCTAACCCTGTGCTGTCCCTGTTCCTGGGAGTGTTTGATGGGGGACAGTGTAGAGGGAACTTTACTCTGTATCTAATCCGTGCTGTCCCTGTCCTGGGAGTGTTTGATGGGGCTTAGAAATGTGTTGCTAGAAAAGCGCAGCAGGTCAGGCAGCATCCAAGGAACAGGAGAATCGACGTTTCAGGCATAAGCCCTTCTTCAGGAATGAGGAGGGTGTGCCAAGCAGGCTAAGATAAAAGGTAGGGAGGAGAGACTAGGGGGAGGGGCGTTGGAAATGCGATTGGTGGAAGGAGATTAAGGTGAGGGTGATAGGCTGGAGTTGGGGTGGGGGCGGAGAGGTCAGGAAGAAGATTGAAGGTTTGGAAGGCGGTGCTGAGTTCGAGGGTTGGGACTGAGACAAGGTGGGGGGAGGGGAAATGAGGAAACTGGAGAAATCTGAGTTCATCCCTTGTGGTTGGATGGTTCCTAGACGGAAGATGAGGTGCTCTTCCTCCAGGCGTCGTGTTGCTATGGTCTGGCGATGGAGGAGTCCAAGGACCTGCATGTCCTTGGTGGAGTGGGAGGGGGAGTTGAAGTGTTGAGCCACAGGGTGGTTGGGTTGGTTGGTCCGGGTGTCCCAGAGGTGTTCTCCGAAACGTTCCGCAAGTAGGCGGCCTGTCTCCCCAATATAGAGGCCACATCGGGTGCAGCGGATGCAGTAAATGATGTGTGTGGAGGTGCAGGTGAATTTCTGATGGATTTTGAAGGTTCCCTTGGGACCTTGGAGGGAAGTAAGGGGGGAGGTGTGGGTGCAACTTTTTCATTTTTTACGGTTGCAGGGGAAGGTGCCGGGAGTGGAGGTTGGGTTGGTGGGGGGTGTGGACCTGACGAGGGAGTCACGGAGGGAGTGGTCTTTCCGGAACGCTGATAGGGGTGGGGAGGGAAATATATCCCTGGTGGTGGGGTCTGTTTGGAGGTGGCGGAAATGATGAAGGATGATACAATGTATCTGGAGGTTGGTGGGGTGGTAGGTGAGGACCAGTGGGGTTCTGTCCTGGTGGCGATTTGAGGGGTGGGGTTCAAGGGCGGAGGAGCGGGAAATGGAGGAGATGTGGTGGAGAGCATCGTCGATCACGTCTGGGGGGAAATTGCAGTCTTTGAAGAAGGAGGCCATCTGGGTTGTTCGGTATTGGAATTGGTCCTCCTGGGAGCAGATGTGGCGGAGATGAAGGAATTGGGAATATGGAATGGCGTTTTTACAGGGGGCAGGGTGGGAGGAGGTGTAGTCTAGGTAGCTGTGGGAGTCAGTCAGTTTATAGTAAATGTCCGTGTTGAGTCGGTCGCCCGAGATAGAAATGGAAAGGTCTAGGAAGGGGAGGGAGGAGTCTGAAATGGTCCAAGTAAATTTGACGTCAGGGTGGAAGATGTTAGTAAAGTGGATGAACTGTTCAACCTCCTCGTGGGAGCACGAGGTAGCGCCAATACAATCATCAATGTAGCGGAGGAAAAGGTGGGGTGTGGTGCCAGTGTAGCTGCGGAAGATGGACTGTTCCATATATCCTACGAAGAGGCAGGCATAGCTGGGGCCCATGGCTACTCCTTTGGTTTGGAGGAAGTGGGAGGATTGGAAGGAGAAGTTGTTCAGGGTGAGGACCAGTTCAGTCAGTCGAAGGAGGGTGTCAGTGGAAGGGTACTGGTTGGTTCAGCGGGAAAGGAAGAAGCAGAGGGCTTTGAGTCCTTCGGGATGGGGGATGGAGGTGTACAGGGACTGGATGTCCACGGTGAAGATAAGGGGGGCCGGGGAAGCGAAAATCATGGAGGAGGTGGAGGGCGTGGGTAGTGTCCCGAACGTAGGTGGGGAGTTCTTGGACTAAGGGGGACAGGACCGTGTCGAGGTATGCAGAGATGAGTTCGGTGGGGCAGGAGCAGGCTGAGACAATGGGTGGGCCGGGGCAGTCAGGTTTGTGGTTTTGGGTAGGAGGTAGAAACGGGCGGTGCTGGGTTGTGGGACTCTGAGGTTGGAGGCGGTGGAGAGAGGTTTACTCTGTATCTAAACCCGTGCTATCCCTGTCCTGGAAGGGTTTGACGGGGGACAAAGCAGAGGAAGGTTTACTGTGTCTAAGCCTGTACTGTCCCTGACCTGGGAGAGTTTTTTTGGGCGACAGTGTAGAGGGGTCTTTACTCTGTATCTAACCCCGTGCTATCCCTGTCCTTGGGGGTGTTTGATGGGGAACAGTGTAGAGTGAGCTTTACTCTTGTGTCTTAGCCTGTACTGTCCCTGAACCGGGAGTGTTTAATGGGGGATATTGTAGAGAAAGCTTTACTCTGTATCTGACCCCGTGCTATCCCTGTCCTGGGAGTGTTTGATTGGGGACAACGTAGATTCATCTTTACTCTGTATCTAACCCTGTGCTGTCCCTGTCCGTAGGAGTGTTTGATGGGGGACAGTGTAGAGGCAGCTTTACTCTGTATCTAACCCCGTGCTGTCCCTGTTCCTGGGGGTATTTGACTGGGGACAATGTAGAGGGAGCTTTACACTGTTTCTAACCCCGTGCTATCCCTGACGTGGGAGTGTTTGTTGTGGGACAATGTAGAGAGAGCTTTCCTCTTTATCTAACCCTGTGCTGTCCCTGTCCTGGGAGTGTTTGTTGGGTGACAATGTAGAGGGAGCTTTACTCTGCATCTAACTCTGTGCTGTCCCTGTCCTTGGTGTGTTTGATGGCGGACAGTGTAGAGTGAGCTTTACCCTGTATCTAACGACATGTTGATCCTTTCCTGGGGAGTGTTTGATGGGGGACAGTGTAGCCAGAGCTTCACTCTGTATCTAACCCTGTGCTATCTCTGTCCTGGGAGTGTTTGATGGGGGACAATGTAGGGGGAGCTTTACTCTGTGTCTAAGCCTGTACTGTCCCTGACCTGGGAGTGTTTAATGGGGGACAGTGTAGAGGGAGCTTTACTCTGTATCTAACCCTGTGCTGCCCCTGTCCTGGGAGGGTTTGATGGGGGACAATGTAGAGAAGTCTTTATTCTGTGTCTAAGCCTGTACTGTCCCTGACCCCGGGAGTGTTGGATGGGGGACAGTGTAGAGTTAGCTTTACTCTGTATCTAACCCTGTGCTGTCCCTGTCCTGGTAGTATTTGATGGGGACAATGTAGAGTGATCTTTACTCTGTATCTAACCCTTTGCTGTCCCTGTCCCTGGGAGTGTTTGATGGAGGACAGTGTAGAGGAAGCTTTACTCTGCATCCAACCCTGTGCTGTCCCTGTCCTGGGAATGTCTAATGGAGGACAGTGTAGAGGGAGCTTTACTCTGTATCTAATCTCATGCTGTCCCTGTCCTGGGAGTGTTTGATGGGGGACAGTGTAGAGGGAGCTTTACTCTGTGTCTAAGCCTGTACTGTCCCTGACCTGGGAGTGTTTGATGGGGGACTCTGTAGAGGGAGTTTTACTCTGTATCTAACCCCATGCTGTTCCTGTCCTGGAAGTGTTTGATGGGGGACAGTGTAGAGGGAGCTTTACTCTGTATGTAACCCCGTGCTGTCCCTGTCCTGGATGTGTTTGATGGGGTACAGTGTAGAGGGAGCTTTACTCTCTCTCCCCATGTGCTGTCCCTGACCTCATTGTGTTTGATGCGGACAGTGTAGAGGGATCTTTACTCTGTAAAGTTTATGTCTGTGGTCGGGGAATGTTTGGAGAATATTCCTTGGAGCAGCATTCACTCATATTTGGTAAACTATGGGCTTGCTAGTGATGGCCAGCATGGTGCTGTGTGAGGATGGCTGCATCTCACAAACTTGTTGGTGTTCTTTGAGGAAGTGATAAAGATGGTTGATGAGGGCAGGGTGGTAGATGTTGTCTACGTGGACTTTAGCAAGGTCTTTGACCAGGTCCTCATGGGCCGACTGGTTACAGAAGGGAAAGTCACATGGGATCATGGTGAGCTGGTCAGATGGATATGGCACCGGCTTGGTCATAGAGGACAGACAGCAGCGGTGGGAGGGTGTTTTTCTCACTGGGGATCTGTGAGCAGTGGTGTTCCACAGGGATCAGTGCTGGGACTCCTGTTGTTTGTGACATTGCTAAATGTTTGGAGGAGAACGCAGGTGGTCTGATTAGTAAGTTTGTGGATGATACAAATATTGGGGAAACTGTGAATACTGAGGAGGATTGTCAGAGGATACAGCAGGGTGTAGATGGGCTAGAGACTTGGGCAGAGAAATGGCAAATGGAGTTTAATTTGGACAAATGTGAGGTGTTCCATTTTAGCAAGTCTAATTGAGGAGGGAAGTATGCAGTAAATGGTAGAACCCTTCGCAGCATCAACACACAGAGAGATCCAGGTGTCCAGCTCCAAACCACCCCGAAAGTGGCAGCACAAGTGGATGAGGTGGTCATGAAGGCAGGTGGCATGCTGGCCCATACAACGTAATCAGGAACGACCCAATAAGCACAGTCAGCCGATTCCTACACAACAGACCGAAACAAGGAGACACAACATGCCCAGAGACTCTAGCCACCCTGCCAAACATTAAAGACATCTCGGAGATGACGACCAGATTACTCCAGCCCTTCAGCATCATGGTAGCCCACAAACCTACCAACACACCGAAACAGCTCCTGATGAAGCTAAAGGACCCCTTACCAACAACCAGCAGAACGAGCGTCATATACAAAACACCCTGCAAGGACTGCAACAAATATTACATCGGACAGGGCAGGCAGGAAACTAGCCACCAGGATACATAAGCACCAAGTAGCCACCAAAAGACATGACTAACTATCACTGGTATCTGTACACACAGACAAAGGGGGACAGTAGTTCGACTGGGACAATGCATCCATCCTGGGGCAGATGTTCAATGGGAGACGGTGTTTGATGGGGACAGTGTTCAATGGGGGACAGTGTTCAATGGGGGACAGTGTTTGATGGGGACAGTGTTCGATGGGGGACAATGTTTGATGGGGACAGTGTTTGATGGGGACAGTGTTCAATGGGGGACAGTATTTGATGGGGACAGTATTTGATGGGGACAGTGTTTGATGGGGACAGTGTTCAATGGGGGACAGTATTTGATGGGGACAGTGTTCAATGGGGGACAATGTTTGATGCAGGCAAATTCCTAGAGGCCTGGCATTCAAACCAGAACTCCATCAATAAACACATCGATTTGGACCCCATTTACCAACCTCTCAGAGACAGAACTGGAAATGATATTACCCACCACAACAGACCAAGACACATCAATAGAAAGTGGGATAGAACACCAGCACTTCATTGGGGACTCACTGATGATGGTGACGAAACATCTGAGAATAAACCTACCAGCTCAGCGAGCAAACTTCAACCTGATACTGGCCTTCATCGGTCAGGGAACAGAGTAAAGAAGTTGGCAAGTCATGTTGCAGCTGTATAGAACATCCGTTTGGCCACATTTGAAATACTGTGCACAATTCTGGTCACCTCACGACCAGAAGGATGTGGAGGCTTTGGACACGTGTACGGAAATGGTTTACCAGGGTGTTAAAAGCAAATTACTGCGGATGCTGGAATCTGAAACCAAAAGAGAAAATGCTGGAAAATCTCAGCAGGTCTGGCAGCATCTGTAAGGAGAGAAAAGAGCTGACGTTTCAAAGGGTCAGTTAGACTCAAAACGTCAGCTCTTTTCTCTCCTTACAGCTGCTGCCAGACCTGCTGAGATTTTCCAGCATTTTCTCATTTGGTTACCAGGGTGTTGCCTGGTTTGGAGGGTATTCGCTCTGAGGAGAGATGGACAAACTTGGTTTGCTTTCTCTTGAACATCGAAGGATGAAGGGCAAGCTGATAGAGGTTTATAAAATTGTGAGAGGCACAGTTGGACTGGATAGTCACAATCTTTATCTCAGGATAGGAAGGTCAATTACTAGGGAGGCGTAGGTTTAAACTTTTAAGGAGTAGTGAGAGGCAGGTTTTCTTACACAGAGGACGGTCAGTGCCTGGAATGTATTGCCAGAGGAGGTGGGGAGGCAGATACAACAGCAATGTTTAAGCGACATCTTGTCAGATATATGAATAGGCAGGGAATAGAGGGATATGGACCATGTAAAGGCAATAGCTCCTAAAGTTGGAAAGACATTATGTGTTGGCATAGGTTCCTGTGCTGTACTGTTCTTTATTCTGTGTCTAATCTCATGGTGCCACTGTCCTGGGAGTATTTGATGGGGGACAGTGTTTGATGGGGACGGTGTTCGAAGGGGACGATGTTCGATGGGGGACAGTGTTCAATAGGGGTGGAGTTTGATGGGGAACAGTGTTCAGTGGGGATGGTATTCAATGGGGTGCAGTATTCAATGGGGTGCAGTGTTCAGTGGGGAAAGGTGTGCAATGGGGAACTGTGTTTGATGGGAATGGTGTTCGATGGGGGATGGTGTTTGTTGGAAGTAGAGTGTTTGATGGGGTGTTTCCTGAAGAAGGGCTCATGCCTGAAACGTCAATTCTCCTGCTCCTTGGATGCTGCCTGAACTGCTGTGCTTTTCCAGCAACACATTTTCAGCTCTGATCTCCAGCATCTGTAGTCCTCACTTTCTCCTGTTTGATGGGGGACAGTGTTCAATGGGAGACGGTGTTTGGGGGACAGTGTTCGATGGGCGACAGTGTTTGATGGGCGACAGTGTTTGATGGGGACAGTGTTTGATGGGGACAGTGTTTGATGGGGACAGTGTTTGATGGGGACAGTGTTTGATGGGGACAGTGTTTGATGGGGACAGTGTTTGATGGGGACAGTGTTTGATGGGGACAGTGTTTGATGGGGACAGTGTTTGATGGGGACAGTGTTTGATGGGGACAGTGTTTGATGGGGACAGTATTTGATGGGGACAGTATTCAATGGGGCAGTGTTTGATGGGGGACAGTGTTCGATGGGGATAGCGTTCAATGGAGATGGTGTTCGATGGGGGATGGTGTTTGTTGGAAGTAGAGTGCTCGATGGGCGACAGTGCTCGATGGGGACAATGTTTGATGGGGGACAGTGTTCAATGGGAATGGTGTTCATTGGGGCATGGTGCTTGATGGGGGACGGTGTTCGATGGGAATGGTATTCGATGGGGACGGTGTTCGATGGGAATGGTGTTCGATGGGAATGGTGTTCGATGGGGATAGTGTTCGATGGGGATAGTGTTCAATGGGGCAGTGTTCGATGGGGACAATGTTTGATGGGGGACAGTGTTCAATGGGAATGGTGTTCATTGGGGCATGGTGCTTGATGGGGGACGGTGTTCGATGGGAATGGTATTCGATGGGGACGGTGTTCGATGGGAATGGTGTTCGATGGGAATGGTGTTCGATGGGGATAGTGTTCGATGGGGATAGTGTTCAATGGGGCAGTGTTCGATGGGGACAATGTTTGATGGGGGACAGTGTTCAATGGGAATGGTGTTCATTGGGGCATGGTGCTTGATGGGGGACGGTGTTCGATGGGAATGGTATTCGATGGGGACGGTGTTCGATGGGGACGGTGTTCGATGGGGACGGTGTTCGATGGGGACGGTGTTCGATGGGGACGGTGTTCGATGGGGACGGTGTTCGATGGGGGGCGGTGTTCGATGGGGGGCGGTGTTCGATGGGGGGCGGTGTTCGATGGGGGGCAGTGTTCGATGGGGATGGTGTTTGACGGGAGTCAGTGTTTGACGGGAGTCAGTGTTTGATGGGGGATGGTTTTTGATGGGGAACAGTGCACAAATGGAGATATAATTATCTGAATCCAAAGCAGCAGTGGGCTCTGTGTCCCTTGACCCTGCTCTATCATTACTAAGGTTGGACTGATTTGATTGTAACCTCAAATCTTCATTCTCACTTTTCCCTGATAACCTTTCACTCACCTGCTTCACATCAATCTGTTCCCCCTTCTGCCTTTGAAAAATCTCCACTTCTACAGACGTTTCAGGAAGAGACGTCCAAAAACTCTTGATCCTCTGAGAGAAAACAAATTGACTAATCTCCACAACCCCTCGTTCTAGATTTTCCCAGAAGAGGAAACATCCTCTTCTCCATATCTGCCCTGTCCATCCCCCTCGGGACTTTTTGTTTCAATCTATTTGTCTCCTTACTCTTCCAATTTCAAACTGGTACAAGTGCCCCTCGGTCCAACCTTTCCCTAGAAGACAAGGCACCCATTCCACATATTAATCAGGTAAACCTTCTCTGAACTTCCTCCAATACACTTACTTTGTCCCTTAAATAAGGAGACCAAAACTGTACACTAACTATTGTTGGTGTTCTGAGCTTAGCTTGTTCCTCTCAGTTGTGCTAATACCTCATTAACTGACAGAGCCGTCCCTCCACCCTTTTCCACTTCCTTGTCATTCAGAAATATCCAGTACCTGACAATGTTCAGGTCCTGATCCACCTCCCTGTAATGGCTATCAGATTGTATAGATTCATTTCCATGAATTTATCTGTTTGTTTTGAAAGTGACTTGCATTCTCACACAGACCGTTGGGTTTTATACTTCTACTCTCTTTGTAAATTCTAGTCTTATCGCTGGATGACTTTTAAATTCATACTTACTGTACCTTCATGTCACAGCTGATTCACTGTTTCCCAGATTAACGCCTCTGCCTTTGGCTTGGATTCCACTTTTCGATTTCCCACGTTTTCCCAAATTTGATCTCTTGCCCCCACTATTCAGTTAACATCCTCTCTGCTTCCCAAGCTATGAGGTTGGAACAACAGAGACAGCCTAAGATAAGGAATAAAATTCTGCAGGAGCAAAGGGACCTGGTGTGCATGGGGACAGGTCATTGAGGGTGACAGGACAGAAGAGAGCAGCCATAAAACATTAATAAGGCACAGAGTGTAAAAACAAGGGAGTGATGATAACTGTGTAAAATATTATAAATGTATAAAATATTGGATCACCCTCAGCTGTGGCCATTTCTGGCACTGCATGTCAGGAAGGAAATGTATACGAATGGTTTCAGTGTTGGTGTTATTCAGTGAAGTGGATGAGGTGGAGATTTAGGGAGGAGGTTTTGCAGCAGTGTTCGACATGATGATCTAGACAGTGGATAGGAAGAAACCTTTCCTGTTTGCAGAAGGACGAAGGTGCAGAGGGCACTGATTTAAGGTGATTGGCAACAGAAGCATTGGAAAAGTAGTGATTGGTTAGGATCTCGGGTGCGCTGCCTGAGAGTGTGAAAGAGGCAGATTCAATCCAAGCTTTCAGAATGGGATTGGGCAAGAACCTGGAGGTAAACGATTGCAGGACAATAGGGGAAAAGGTAGGCACATGGGCCTCTCTGCAAGACAGCCATGGACACAGTGGGCTGAATGGCCTCCTTCTATAATTGATGAATTGGTACCTTGTATCCACTGCCTGCAGTGACTGTAACATGGATATGAACCCCTCTGTTAATTAAAACAAACTCCCAGAAAAGCTCACCTCACCTTATAATCTGTTAAAATATGATTGACAGAGAACTCCCAAATTCCACTGTTTAAAAAAATTAACATTAACTTGTTTTTTTAACTCTAAAAGTGAACATTAAAATACAACTATTCACAATTCTAAGCCTCCCCCCTTTCTCTTAACTGCTATTACCTGCCTCCAACAAAATGCTGTTCCAGTAAGACACTTACTAAAATTACATCAATGTAATTTCAAACCCACACATCCATTGTCATTTTCGGTCTCTCTTCTTCTGGCTGACGATGTCCCTGGGTCATCTTTTTACTGTGAGTGTGTTTCATATGAAAAAGTACCTTTGATAGAGAGTGTTTCGTAATTTCTTGGAGAGTAAGACGTTACCTCTCCACACGTTTCTGTCTTGACAGCAATTACTCTCTCTTAAAGGTACAGTACACACAGAGTCATAGAGTCATAGAGATGTACAGCACGGAAACAGACCCTTCGATCCAACCCGTCCATGCCGACCAGATATCCCAACCCAATCTAGTCCCACCTGCCAGCACCCGGCCCATATCCCTCCAAACCCTTCCTATTTATACACCCATCCAAATGCCTCTTAAATGTTGTAATTGTACCAGCCTCCACCACTTCCTCTGGCAGCTCATTCCATACACGTACCACCCTCTGTGTGAAAAAGTTGCCCTTTAGGTCTCTTTTATATCCTTCCCCTCTCACCCTAAACCTATGCCCTCTAGTTCTGGACTCCCCCACCCAAGGGAAAAGATTTTGTCTATTTATCCTATCCATGCCCATCATAATTTTGCAAAAACTTCATAACAGAGGTTACTGCCAGTGACCCTCAATTTAAAGCTATGTCCCCTCATGTTAGCCATCACCATCCGAGGAAAAAGACTCCATATCCACCCGATCTAACCCTCTGATTATTTTATAGGTCTCTATTAAGTCAACCTTCTTTTCTCTAATGAAAAATAGGAATTCTAAAAAGAAACTGGACATGTGCAGACAGTCCCTGATTTACAAAGTTCTGACAGATGAGCCTTTGTATGTACAAGCGAGATCTGATATGAATATTAATTTTAAGGATCTGACAACGGCGTTTGCTCATCCTTCCCCAAGGCTGCTTAACACTGTCCTACAGTGTGTTCTGACTTGTGTACAAATTGACTGCAGAATGTAGTCAGAAATGGAAACCCATTTGTCACCCGGGGAGTGCGCATATTTCAAAAGGACTTATCTGCAGCTTCATTGGGGACTGAATGTGAGTGTCGCGCTGAATTAGAAAAATATGTCAAAGAAATATCACAAATGTGATGGGCTGAATGTTCTCCCACATTTGCATAGTGTCAGTTTGGGAGATACAGCCTTTCATAAACACAGACAATTTTAACGATATGTTGACTGTACTGAACTCATTCCCTGATCTGCTCTCCAGTTACCTACAACTCTAAACTCCATAAGCTGGTCATCCTGGACAGTCTGGGCTGTTTGACCTGGTCTCTCGATCCCGGGGGTGGAGGTAAGCATGTGCCTGGGTAACCTTTAACTCTGACATTCAGGTTCCTCCTGACTTCCTGAGTTTAGACTATGTTTGGAAGCTTCAGTGGATGACATTCCCACATCTGTTAGGAATGATGTTTGTGGGGTTAAGTCTTGACCCCTGAGTCTTGAGCCCATGACACAGTCTAACACTGCCAATGTCTGCAGTGGTATGGAAGTGAACACAGAACAATACAGAGCAGTACAGGCCCTTCAGCCCTCGATGTTGTGCTGACCTGTGGAACCAATCTGAAGCCCATCTAACCTACACTACTCCATTCTTATCCATATGCCTGTCCAATGATCATTTAAATGCCCTTAAAGTTGGTGAGTCCACTACTGTTGCAGGCAGTGCGTTCTACGTCCCTACTACTCTCAGAGTAAAGAAACTCCCTCTGATACCTGTCCTAAATCTATCACCCCTCAATTTAAAGCTATGTTCCCTCGTGCTAGCCATCACCATCCGAGGAAAAGGACTCTCCCTGTCCACCCAATCTAACGCTCTGAATATCTTATATATCTCTTATATCTCAATTAAGACACCTCTCAACCTTCTTCTCTCTAACGAAAACAGCCTCAAGTCCCTCAACATAGAACATAGAACAATACAGCGCAGTACAGGCCCTTTGGCCCTCGATGTTGCGCCGATCCAAGCCCACCTAACCTACACTAGCCCACTATCCTCCATATGCCTATCCAATGCCCATTTAAATGCCCATAAAGAAGGAGAGTCCACCACTGCTACTGGCAGGGCATTCCATGAACTCACGACTCGCTGAGTAAAAAATCTACCCCTAACATCTGTCCTATACCTACCACCCCTTAATTTAAAGCTATGCCCCCTCGTAATAGCTGACTCCATACGTGGAAAAAGGTTCTCATGGTCAACCCTAACTAAACCCCTAATCATCTTGTACACCTCTATCAAGTCACCCCTAAACCTTCTTTTCTCCAATGAAAACAGCCCCAAGTGCCTCAGCCTTTCCTCATACGATCTTCCTACCATACCAGGCAACATCCTGGTAAACCTCCTCTGCACCCGTTCCAGTGCCTCCACATCCTTCCTATAGTATGGCGACCAAAACTGCACACAATACTCCAGATGCGGCCGCACCAGAGTCTTATACAACTACAACATGACCTCAGGATGCCGGAACTCAATTCCTCGACCAATAAAAGCCAGTACGCCATATGCCTTCTTCACAGCACTATTTACCTGGGTGGCAACTTCCAAAGATCTGTGTGCCTTTCCTCGTAAGACCTTCCCTCCATACCAGGACTGCTGTACTGTCTGACAAGCTCCTGAGCCATGTCCTCTCAGGTAATGTGCAAGATCCCAATGCACTCTTTCAAAGATGGACACGTGTATTGTACCAAGAGTAATTGGTAGCTCATCAAATCATGATCACGTTACTGCGTGTAGGAGCTTGCTGAGTGCAAATTGACTTCTGTGTTTCCTACAATGCAACAGGGATTGGACTTTACAGAGTATCCCATTGGCTGTTAGGCAGCCCCCACCTGATGACATCACATCCACAAACACCCACCCCCTCCCCCGCCATTGACACTCAGGAGCAGCAGTGTGGGCCATTTAGTGGGAGGCAACGGGTTAATGGTATTATCACTGGACCATTAATCCAGAGACCAAGGTGATGTTCTTGGGACCTGGGTTCAAATCCCACCATGACATAATGTGGCATTTTAATCCAATGAAATATCTAGAAGAGTCTAGTGATGACCATGAATCCATTGTCAATTGTCAGGATCTGGTTCACTAATGTCTTTTAGGGAAGGAAACAGCCACCCTTACCTGGTCTGGTCTCCATGTGACTCCAGACCCACAGCAATGTGTTTGGCTCTTAACTGCCCTCTGGGCAATTGAGGACGGACAGTGACACTCATCCCATGAATCAATAATAAAAGAAAGCTACAAGATGCACTGCGGAAAATTACCAAAGATCCTCAGACAGCACCTTCCAAATGCACGAGCACTTCCATCTAGAAGGACAAGGGCAGCAGATAAATGGGAATACTGCAAGTTTCCCTCCGCTCACCCTCCTGACTTGGAAATATATCACTGTTCCTTCAGTGTCACTGGGTCAGAATCCTGGAATGCCCTCCTTAAGGAGTTAAAAATCACACAACACCAGCTTATAGTCCAACAGGTTTAATTGGAAGCACACTAGCTTTCGGAGCGACGCTCCTTACCACCTGATGAAGGAGCGTCACTCCAAAAGCTAGTGCTTCCAATTAAACCTGTTGGACTATAACCTGGTGTTGTGTGATTTTTAACTTTGTACACCCCAGTCCAACACCAGCGTCTCCAAATCATGACTCCCTAAGGAGGGCACTGTGGGTCTACCTACAGCACATGGACTGCAGCGGTTCAAGAAGGCAGCTCACCCCCACCTTCTCAAGGGGCAACTAGGGACAGGCAATAAATGCTAAACCCTGTCAATGGCCTCCACATCCCATGAATGGGCAGATTAGTTCCTTGGGACCTTCAGAGATTGTGAAATGTAAATGCAAGCTCTGTCCTTTGTTTGTGTGTTTGTCTTTGGGGGTGGGGAATTCATGTGGCACACATTTGGAAAAGAGACTGTCTCCTGTCTCAATCTTTTTAAGCTTCTTAATCCTCTTGTTTCTGTGCAGGTAAAAGAGAGTTGGAATTTCCCAAACACAATTACGGCATTTTAAGACAAATAATCTACTGCAGCAAGTTCAACACCTACTTTGCCCTGGGGAAGGATTGTTCACTGAAAGTAAGGACCCTCTTCTTTATAGAAACTCCCAAAGCTGGGGATCAGGCAGCTGAAGGCATAGTCACTGAGGGGAGACAGGAGAGTGCCAGAATTGGAGGAATGTGGAGGGTTTGTGGGGCTGAAGGAGATTGCAGGGCAGAAGTGGGTACTGCAGATGTTGGAGATTAGAGTGTTGCTGGAAAAGCACAACAGGTCAGGCAGCATCCGAGGAGCAGGAGAATCGACGTTTTGGGCAAAAGCCCTTCATCAGGATTTTCCTGCTCCTCGGATGCTGCCTGACCTGCTGTGCTTTTCCAGCACCACTCTAATCTAGAAAGAGATTACAGACAAAGGGAGGGGTGAGGCCATGGGGGATTTGGAATGAATTTTAAAATAAGACCAACTGGTGTAGCGTCAAGCACAGTTGGGAATGGGAATTGGTGCTAGTCAGGGCTCAGGCAGCTGTTGAGGATAAGTTGAGGTTAATGCAGAAGAGGTGTTATTTAAGGAAGCTGCTCGAGGCCTGTCGAGTATTACCAGCTCTCCATGAACCAGGATCTTGTCCCCTTGTGATAGCTTCGGACTGGACATTCTTCTGAGGGAAACCCTGGGAGAGAAATGTGACCGGACTTCCGAAAGTGCTTGAAACAAAAACAGAAACAGCTGGAGAATCTCGGCAGATCCGGCAGCATCTGTGGTGTGGAGAGAAAACAGAATTAACGGTTCGGGTCCAGTGACCCTTCTGCAGAGCAGATAGCAGCCAGGAAAATGTGGGGGGTATTTATGCTGAAGACATGGGGTGGAGAGGGGTAAGGAGTGAGCAGATAGGTGGAGCCCAGAGAAAGAGAACAACCATTAGGCAGACAAAGGGATGGGTAGTGGATGAGCTGGGGAGAAAGGCAAGCTGGAAATGGGGGCTATGAGAAGGTGAAAATAGCTCAATTGTATTGAAAGCAACCAGTGAGTTATAGAGTCACACAGACCCTTTGGTCCAACTTGTCTGTGCTGACCAGGCTTTCCAAACAAATCTAGGCCCCTTTGTCTGTGTTTGGCCCATATCCCTCTAAACCTTTCCTATTCATGTACCCATCCAAATATCTTTTATAGAACTTGCCATGACTGGGTCAGGTGTATGGGGTTGGGTAAAGCACATGGGGAAGTTCAGACTCTAAAATTATTGAATTCGATATTAAGTCCTGGGGTTTGCAGCGTCCCCAGCGGAAGGTGAGGTGCTGTTCTCCCGACTTGCACTGAGCTTCCCTGGAGCCCTGCAGTAAACCTGAGACAGAGATCTCGGCCAGGGAACAGTGGGGTGGGGGGGTGGGGGGGTGGGGGGGGGGGGGGTGGGGGGGGGTGGGGGGGTGGGGGGGTGGGGGGGGGGGTGGGGGGGTGGGGGGGGGGGAGGGGAAAGTGTCAGGCAACTGGAAGCTCAGGGTCTTTTCTCATTTATCCGGTTCTGAAGAAGGGTCTCGGGAGCTGAAATGTTTCTCTCCCCACAGATGCTGCCAGACCTGTTGGATTTCTCCCAGGCCTTTCCTTGAGCTTCCAATTTTGTTTTGCATCGTCAGCATCATCAGTCCTTGGGGATTTTATTTTATTGAAAAGTGCTTATTTGCTTTAAGCACTTGCTTAAAGAATAATTAGAAATGGGGGGAATGGCAGTTTGATCAGGTAGTGATGGGGTTAGTGTTGGGGTTAGTGAGGTCAGTGTTGGTGGGGGGAGGGGTGAGGGACAGTGAGAGACAGAGGCTGGTCCAACATTGATGGACTTTTACTGAACTCAGAGTTCACCAATCAGCACTTGCCCTCTCATACTCTGTAAATGTCGGTTTTCTCCTTCCATTGGTATTCTTGCGTATTGTCCTGGGATTGCGAGAGGAAGATGTTTGACAAAATATTTTGTTGTGGTGATGTTAGTGCTGACCTGTTCCCTGACCTGCCTGCAGGTGTACAACAAGGATTTTGCTGAAACATTTACAGTTCTGAATTTCGACCTGAAATTGGTGAAGTCGATAATATTCAACCCAGAGACTGATGAGCTTATCACAGGAGGGGTTGGAGGAGTGAAGGTATTAAAATCTCGCGAGTTGTATTGGCAGCTAGAGCAGGGATCTCTCACCTCCAGGAGGGATTAACCAGTCACTGGGAAAACATTCAGGATGATAGCAGAATCGTTAGGTAAGGGGATTAAACATCACAGGAGAAAAAGGAGACGGTGCACCATGATTCAGAGCAGTTTTGAACTCAATGAACAGTGAAATGTATTCATAGAGTCATCCAGCACAGAAACAGACCCTTCGGTCCATCTAGCCCATGCTGAACACAATCCCAAACTAAACCAGTCCCTGCTCCTGACCCATATCCCTCCAAATCTTTCCTGTTCATGTCCCTATCCAAATGTCTTTTAAATGTTGTAACTGTACTCACATCCATCACTTCCTCAGGAAGTTCATTCCACACGTGAGCCACCCTCTGTGTGAAAACAATTGCCCCTCATGTCTCTTTTAGATCTCTCTCCTCTCACCCCTGCCCTCTAGTCTTGAAATCCCCCCATTTTGGGGGAAAAGACGCCTACCATTCTATATCGCTCATGAGTTTATAAACTTCTGTAAGGTCACCTCTCAGTGGGTTCCTTGTCCATAGACACAGCAAGAGGTCATGGATCAGAATCACAAATCCACAGACCCAGGGGGCAATTAGAAGCCGGTGATCACAGCCTCTGCCCAATAGTTCGCCACCCTGTCCCCTCCCCCCATCCTCCCCCCACACCATTCCTCAGCACAATACCGTTGAGTTGGTAAATCCATTCTGAGGTGAGCATTGATCCTTTGGGCTCCCTGTCTCCGGGAGACTGTATTACCCAGGGCTGTGATCTGGGGGCTAATGGATGGGGTGAGATGGTGGGTGGAAAGCGTAGAGTTTATGCGTGAGGAGTGTGCCTCACTGAAAAGTTCAATTTTATTTCTTCACAGTTTTGGAAATACAGAATGAACCACAAGAGCAACAATAAAGTCATCGCCATGTCAAACTACGAACTTTTCCTGAGGTATAGCATGCACTGTAAATATAAATTACAGGTCGTTCTGCTGGAACACACGTTTCATTAACACAGCTTTGCTGTAACGCGGCTGATGAATTGGGGACACTGGTTTTAAAGTGCGAACTTTTAAAACGTGTGTTGGCTGCAACACGATTACATTGCCAACACTGTTTCTAAAGTGTGATTTTTCTATAACGTGGGGTTGCACAAGAACACAAACATCGTGTTATAGAAGAACCACCTGAACTATATACAGAGGAACCTCGATTATCCGAATGAGATGGGCGGGCACTATTTCGTTCGGATAATTGATTATTCGGTTAATTGATTCAGTGCCTTTCCTCTGGAGCTCGGAGTTTTCTGTTGGGTCCGATCCCCATTCAGGAGATGAGGCAGTGGCACACCACATGCAACCCCCGCCCCCCCTCCCCCAACCCCATCCAACACTGCTCAGCTCTGTCTGTCCCCACCCGATCTCCCCCCAAAGTGGTCCAACACCACCCCCTTCCCCCCACACACCCGCCTGCCACCCAACCCCATCCAACACCACCCCCACTCCCCACCTATCCCAAAGCCCTCACGCGCACCCCCATCTGCCCCCATGCGCCCCTCGTCTGTCCCCATCCCCTCTCCGGGGCAGCCGGACTGGACACCAGCACACAGACACAGACACAGACACACACACACAGACACAGACACACACACACCGACAGACAGACAGACACGCACACAGGCACACATACAGACAGACAGACACACACACACACCAACATACACACAGACACAGACACATAGACACACACCGACAAACAGACACGCACACAGGCACACACACACACACACACACACACACACACACACACACACACACAGACACACACACACACCAACACACACCCTCCCCACACCCACACACAAACACACACATACCCACGCACACGCACACCAACTCACACCCACACCAACTCACACCCACACACGCGCACACGCACACGCACACACACACACACACACCAACTCACACCCACCCCAACCCCACCACACCCACCCACGCGCGCGCGCGCACACACACACCCTCACACAAAACCTTTTACTGCAATTTTTTGGCAGGTTCCACCTTTGCCCTGTACAGGACAATGTTGAAGAGATTATCTGGGGAAGGGGGCGGGGTTTAGGGTACACCCCTGTGTAGAACTCCAGGGAAAGTGTGGGGGGGAGAGAGAGAGAGAGAGAGAGAGAGAGAGAGAGAGGGTGGGAGTCAATCATTTGGAGACGGTGCCTGGGCTCCAATCAATGTGCAGGATTGTTTTCAGCAGTATTTCGGTGAGCCGAGTTCAGTTTTATTCACTGTAAACAAAAGAAGCAATCAGTGTTGGAAACACCTCTTTGATGTAATGTTTCTTTCAGGACCTCGAGGTCTCCTTTGGATAATCTGGTATTTGGATAATTGATATTCGGATAATTGAGGTTCCTCTGTGTAGGACAGCAAGCACATGTCTTTAATGGCCAGAAACACACGGTTCCTCCAGAGAGTTCCTGACACTGGGGGGCGCTGCCAACACAGGGTGGACCTACATCTGGACGTGTCATTGCATGAGCTCCAGCCTCTGACCATACCTCTCCCCTCAATTCCCACCCTCAGCCCATACTCACTCACCAGGATGATCCCGAGCTCCCAAATATCACACAGAGGGTGGTACGTGTATGGAATGAGCTGCCAGAGGATGTGGTGGAGGCTGGTACAATTACAACATTTAAGAGGCATTTGGATGGGTACATGAATAGGAAGGGTTTGGAGGGATATGGGCCGGGTGCTGGCAGGTGGGACTAGATTGGGTTGGGATATCTGGGTCAGCATGGACGGTTTGGACCGAAGGGTCTGTTTCCATGCTGTACATCTCTATGACTCTATGACTCTATTAATTTCTGAGGAGAAAGGAGCAGGAATAGGCCATTCAGCCCCTCAAACATTCCCCAAAGTTCTAAAGGATCATGGCTGATCTGCTGTAGGCCTTGACTACTCTTCCATGTCACCTCCTCATCGCCCTTAATGCCTCAATATTTCACAAATCTACTTACCTCCTCTAGAAATGTTTGCAGTAATCTAGCGTCCACCACTCTCTGGAGTAGAGACTTCCAGATATTTACCACCTTCACGGAGAAGAAATTCCTCCTCATTTCCGTTGTCCCCTTATTCTGTAATGATGACCTATGTTTGAGATTCTCCCTCTCGTGGAAACATTCTTCTCAATATCTACCCCTTCAGAATCATAGAATCCCTACAGTATGGAAGCAGGCCATTCAGCCCATTGAGTTCGCATTGACCATCTGAAGAGCATCCCACCCAGACCCATCCCCCTCTACCCTATCCCTGTAACCCTGCATCTCCAAACATCTTTGGATTGTGGGAGGAAACCGGAGCACCCAGAGAAAACTCACGCAGACACAGGGAGAATGTGCAAACTCTACACAGAGAGTTGCTTGAGGCTGGAATCGAACCTGGGTCCCTGGTACTGTGAGGCAGCAGTGCTAACCACTGAGCCACCGTGCCAAAAATGTACGTTTCAATGTCACATAAACTAGGTTTACATTTCTGAAGTGGAGAAGGTTAAGAGTTGACTTGCTGGTGAATGGCTTTTCGGATTTTCAAAGGAATTGATAGGTTACATCAGGAGAAACCTTGTTCTATTATTGTGGGAGTCTGGAACTGGGAGGGGAACGTTGAACACACATCCAGGAGAGAACACTTCTTCACACTAGGATTGTAGAATACAGAGCATCTAAAATTCAATTCGTAATTTTAACTCTGAGGTCGATAGAGCTTTGCAAGGCAAGAATAAAACAGAATGTGGAGCCGAGGCAGGTGGATGGAGCTGGTTCCGGAACAGTCACTGCAGCAGAATAATCTTGAGAGGCTGAATGGCCTCTTTCAGTTCCTGCCATTAGTTGTTGGATATGTACGTCCTAGTAGTGGGCGGCACGGTGGCACAGTGGGTAGCACTGCTGCCTCGCAGCGCCAGAGACCTGGGTTCAATTCCCGCCTCAGGCGACTGACTTTGCACATTCTCCCCGTGTCTGTGTGGGTTTCCTCCGGGTGCTCCGGTTTCCTCCCACAGTCCAAAAATGTGCAGGTCAGGTGAATTGGCCATGATAAATTGCCCCTAGTGTTAGGTGCAGGGTAAATGTAGGGGAATGGGTGTGGGTGGGTGTGCTTCGGTGGGTCGGTGTGGACTTGTTGGGCCGAAGGGCCTGTTTCCACACTGTAAGTAATCTAATCTAGTTCTGTGGTGTAAGCAGGGTTCTGGAGGTGAATTGGAGATTTCATACTGATCCTTTAAGGCTGCCAATACTAATCCCTTCCTTCAGTGAAGGTGATACCCAGCCTCAATGTTACAGGCCAAGCTTCCTACTCCGTGATTAGCTCCCTCACTGTCACTGTCACCATTCTGGTGGGAATGGAGTACTGGAAATCCATCCTCACTATCCCCTGTGTCGTCATAAATGTGAAAGCGAGCAGTTTAATCTCTTGGGTGACTTATATCTCATTGTGATCCTGTCTAAGAGAAAATAATTTCACACCAGGTTTCATTCATGAACAAGAAACAGGAAGTAAAAACTGAGACAACTGTCGGTGTTTTAAATCGAAACAAAAACAGAAATTGCTGGAAAAGCTCAGCAGGTCTGGCAGCATCTGTGGAGAGAAATCAGAGTTAACTTCTAGGTCGAGTGACCAATTCTGAGGAAGGGTCACTGGACCCGAAATGTTAACTTCGATTTCTCTCCACAGATGCTGCCAGACCTGCTGAGCTTTTCCAGCAATTTCTGTTTAAGAAACAATAAGTTATAACTGAATAATTAGATATTCAATGTATTTATTAAATGTACACTCTCACATGTGGCAAAAAGATTAATAATGAGAACATACAAGTTGTACTCCTTATCAGTCAATGCACACACACACATTCATTCACAAATAACACAGACAGGACAGATAATATTATGGGTGGAAAATAGAGATAAAGAAGGGACAAAGTCTGTGGATCAAGAGTCCAAACCACAATGAGATGTCATAGTAATGTAAGGGTTAGTAATGCAGAGCCCAAGGCTATTGTTCAGGGAACATGAGATCGAATCCCACCAGAGCAGACAGTGAAATTTAAATTCAATTAAAAATAAAGTCTAGAATTTAAAAGTTAACCTAATTATGACCATGTCACCATTGCCAATTGTTCTAAAAACCCATCTCCAGGCAACAGGGTGGCTCAGTGGTTAGCATTGCCACCTCACAGTGCCAGGTACCCAGGTTCGATTCCAGCCTCAGGTGACTGTGTGGAATTTGCATGTTCTCCCTGTGTCAGTGCGGGTTTCCTCTGGGTGCTCTGGTTTCCTCCCACAATCCAAAGATGTGCAAATTAGGTGGGATTGGCCGTGGGAAATGCAGAGTTATGTAGGCGTTGGTCTGGGTGGGATGCTCTTTGGAGGATCAGTGTGGACTTGATGGGCTGAATGGCATGCTTCCACACTGTCGGGATTCTGTGGTTCAATAACATCCTTTAGGGAGGGAAATCTGACATGCTTCCCTGGTCTGGCCTACATGTGATTCCAGCAAACTGGCTAAGTTTCCCTGAAAAGGCCCAACAATTCCAGCATTTCAAGACACGGTTCAGGATCAGATACAAATACTGGCTATGCCAGTGACACCCACCTCCCATGAAAGAATTCTCAAAAATGGGAAACGGGACAAGCACACATCCCTGTTGGTACATCACTGAGGAAAGTGTGTAAAACACTGGACATAAAACCATCTGGTTCTGGTTCTGGTTCCTGATGAAGGGCTTTTGCCCGAAATGTCGATTTCGAAGCTCCTTGGATGCTGCCTGAACAGCTGTGCTCTTCTAGCACCACGAATCCTTGAATGAAATCCAAGCAGTCTGGATTTAAAGTGAATGAATAGACTCCTTCGTGGGAACACTGACTGATATGTTTAATCTCTTCCAGCCCTCTGGGATCAGTCTGTGTGCTGTTCCAATGCTGGCCCTGTGTGTTTGTATTCAGCCCCACTGTTAGTATTTGCGACATCAGCTACCCAGGGCCTGCTACTATCTTCATTAAACCCCCTCCTCCTCTCAGGTGCTCCTTAAAACCCACCTCACTGTCCAAGACTCACGTCTCCTGACAGATGATATGAAATGGTAAGAGTAGTAGGCCATTCAGCCCTTTGAGCCTGCTCCCCCATTCACCGTGGGTGGCACGGTAGCACAGTGGTTAGCACTGCTGCCTCACAGCGCCAGAGACCCGGGTTCAATTCCCGCCTCAGGCGACTAACTGTGTGGAGTTTGCACATTCTCCCTGTGTTTGTGTGGGTTTCCTCCGGGTGCTCCGGTTTCCTCCCACAGTCCAAAGATGTGCAGGTTAGGTGAATTGGCCATGCTAAATTGCCTGTAGTGTTAGGTAAGGGGTAAATGTAGGGTTATGAGTGGGTGGCGGGTCGGTGTGGGTGGACTTGACCGAAGGGCCTGTTTCCACACTGTAAGTAATCTAATCTAATCTAACCCCAATGTGGCTCAGTGTCAAATTTAATTGAATTAGTTTTATTGTCACATATAGAGTCATTGAGTAATACAGCATGGAAACAGGCCCTTCAGCCCAAATTGGTCTGTACTGACCATGGTGCCCACTCAGCTCGTTCCAATTGCCTGCATTTGGTCCATATCCCTCTAAACCCTTCCCATCCATGTATCTATCCAAATGGTTTTTGAATGTTGCTACTGTACCTGCCCCAACCACTTTCTCTTTCAGCCCATTCCATACACGCACCACTCTCTGGGTGAAGAAGTTGCCCCTCAGGTGCTGCCTAAATCTTTCCCCGCTCACCTTAAACCTGTGCCCTCCCTGAGATAAAAAACTACAGGTATCATCCTATCTATACGGGAATGAGTACAGTAAAACGTGTACAAGTCACCACTTATGGAGCTGTCTTAGGTACAAAGGTCCCTACGTACAGATACTTAAGTATTTGGTATACAATAGAAAATACAATAAATAAAAAGTCTAGCATAAGAGAGAAAAGGAAAAATAAAAAATAGAAATATACAATTTACTGTCCTTTCACCTCAGACCGTGCCAACACCCAGTCTCCAGGTTCACACCAGGCCCAGTCTCCAGGTTCAAACCGGACCCAGTGTCTAAGCTGCACCGGGCCCCGTGTCCAGTTTCGAACTGGGCACAATCTCCAGGCTGCACCAGGTCCAATCTCAAGGTTCACACCAGGCCTAGTCTCCAGGCTGCACCAGGTCCAATCTCAAGATTCAAACCAGGCCTAGTCTCCAGGCTGCACCAGGTCCAATCTCAAGGTTCACACCAGGCCTAGTCTCCAGGCTGCACCAGGTCCAATCTCAAGGTTCACACCAGGCCTAGTCTCCAGGCTGCACCGGGTCCAATCTGCAGGTTTGCACTGGGCCCAGGTTCCAGGTTCCAGGCCGCACCAGACCCACTTTGCAGGCTACACTGGGCCAAGTCTCATGGTCATGCTGGGATTTGAAACTCAAGGCCTGACCTCCCCACAATAGGGACTCACCTCCTCGTGGGCACCTCCAGTCCCTTGCCTCCAGTCTGGGGACACCCCCCCCCACCACCCCTACCCCCTGTGACGCCCTCCAGTCTGTGTGCCAACCTCGCTCCCAGTCCCAACCAAGTAAATTTTGAAAAATGTTTTACAAAGTTTAAAAAGCACAAGCAAAAGGATAAAGAAAGGAGTTGGAGTGGGTGAGGTCCAGCACTGGAGCCCTGCTCTGATTTACACCACCATGGGATATTTCACTGATTAGGAAACATGACTGAAATGGAGATTGTTGTTATATACCTGTGTTGCTGTGTCGTTGCTCCCCAGGGCTGACTATCCTCATATGGGAGGGAATTGGGTGACGAAGGTGGAACTCGATGTCATCACTCAGCAAGTCTTCTGCTGCTCTGTCCAGGCGCTGTTCTGTTACAACACACAAGGGCAGCTCCTCCTGGAGATTCCAAACCCCCACAAGTGTTCACCCATGGCTTGTATCTACTCATCCTACATCAAGTCCATCCTGACCTGCTCCACAGACTGCGAAAGTAAGGCTCAGTCTTCTCTTGATCCAACTGATAGTCTCTCTCCGTTGGGAAAAGCCTTGGGATGTTGAAGCTCTGGTCAGACTGCATCTGGAATATCATGGGCAGTTTTGCTCCCTATATTGAAGGAGGGATGTGCTGGCCTTGGAGGGGGTCCAGAGGAGGTTCACAAGATTGATCCCGGGGATGAGGGGCTTGTCGTGTGAGGAGCAGTTGAGGACTCTGGGTGTGTACTCAAAGGAGTTTACAAGGATAGGTTTCTGATTGAAACTTATGGAGTACTGAGAGGCCTGGATGGAATGAACATGGAGGGGATATTTCCATGAGTGGGGAAGACTAGGATCTGACAGCCCAGCCTTAGGGTGAAGGGTAACCTTTTAGAACTGAGATGAGGAAGAACTTC
This sequence comes from Chiloscyllium punctatum, assembly GCF_047496795.1. NCBI lineage: Eukaryota > Metazoa > Chordata > Chondrichthyes > Orectolobiformes > Hemiscylliidae > Chiloscyllium > Chiloscyllium punctatum. The sequence goes on along the minus strand of NC_092750.1, from coordinate 4,883,266 downwards.
TTCAGCCAGAGGGTGGGGAATCTGTGGAACTCATTGACACAGAGAGCTGTGGACACCAAGGCATTGAGTATCTTTAAGACAGAGATAGATCAGTTCATGGAGAAAGTGAGGACTGCAGATGCTGGAGATCAGAGTCGAGAGTGTGGTGCTGGAAAGTTCTGGTTAATATATGGCCCCCCAGATAAGGGACATGTCAGATATTAAACTGACAATAACAGAATCTACACACGTTTCGAGCTAAAAGGCCAAGAAGAAATTAAGGGGAGAAGGCAGGAGAAACGTATCAGCCATGATTAAATGGTGGGGCAGACTCGATGGGCTGAATGGCCTCGTTCTGCTTCTATACCTTACAGTCTTCTGGTCTAATCTCAAAGGTGGATGGGTATACGAAAGTTCCCTGCAACTCTTCAGAACTCGAACCAGAGCCTGACTGAGTAACCAGGTTTGGTTCTGGAGTAGAGTGGTGATGGAAAAGCACAGCAGTTCAGGCAGTATCCAAGGAGCAGGAAAATCAATGTTTTGGGCAAAAGCCCTTCATCAGGAATACAGGCAGAGAGCCTGAAGCGTGGAGAGATAAGTGAGAGTAGGGTGAAGCTGGGGAGAAAGTAGCATAAAGTACAGTAGGTGAGTGGGGGAGGGGATGAAGGTGATAGCTGAAAATGTGTTGCTGGAAAAGCGCAGCAGGTCAGGCAGCATCCAAGGAACAGGAGAATCGACATTTCGGGCATAAGCCCTTCTTCAGGATGAAGGTGATAGATCAGGGAGGAGGGTGGAGTGGATAGGTGGAAAAGAAGATAGGCAGGTCGGACAAGTCCGGACAAGTCATGGAGACAGTGCTGAGCTGGAAGTTTGAAACTAGGATGAGGTGGGGGAAGGGGAAATGAGGAAGCTGTTGAAGTCCACATTGATGCCCTGGGGTTGAAGTGTTCCGAGGCGGAAGATGAGGCGTTCTTCCTCCAGGCATCTGGTGGTGAGGGAGCGGCGGTGAAGGAGGCCCAGGACCTCCATGTCTTCGGCAGAGTGGGAGGGGGAGTTGAAATGTTGGGCCACGGGGTGGTGTGGTTGATTGGTGCGGGTGTCCTAGAGACGTTCCCTAAAGTGCTCTGCTAGGAGGTATCCCGTCTCCCCAATGTAGAGGAGACTGCATCAGGAGCAACGGATACAATAAATGATATTAGTGGATGTGCAGGTAAAACTTTGATGGATGTGGAAGGCTCCTTTGGGGCCTTGGATGGAGGTGAGGGAGGAGGTGTGGGCGCAGGTTTTGCAATTCCTGTGGTGGCAGGGGAAGGTGCCAGGATGGGAGGGTGGGTTGTAGGGGGGGTGGCGTGGTTTCCAGCATCTGCAGTCATTGTTTTTCACAAGGTTTGGTTCTGGGCTTTACGCTTCAGGGGGAGATTCGGAAGGAGGATTAACACAGCTTCACCAGAATGACCCTGGGCCTGAAAGGGTTAAACTACCTGGACAGACCAGGCTAGCATTCCCTTGAGTACAGAAGACTAAGGGATAACCGATAGGAGTTTCAGGGTGGGGAGGAATCATATTTGCACTGATTGAGGGGAGCAGTGGGCAGGAGAGGTCAGAACAAGGGGCCAGTTTAGAGTAGGCCATCCAGGGGTGATGTCAGGAAACAGTCCCTGAACTGGAGTGAAAATTAGGAACTCATTCCTCCTCAGAGACATTGTCAAAACCATGACTAATTTTTAAAAATTGATCCATGGGATGGGAGAGTCATTGGCAGGGCTGGCATTTATTGCCCCATCCCTAATTACCCCAGAGGGCGGTTAACGGTCAACCACATTGCTGTGGGTCTGGAGTCACTTGTAGGCCCGACCAGGTAAGGATGGCAGTCTCCTTCCTTAAAGAACATTAGTGACCCAGATGGGCTTTTCCTGACAATTGAGAATGGATTCATGATCTTAATTCCAGATTTTTAAATTCAATTCAAATTCCACCATCTGCCATGGCTGGATTCAAACTTGGGTCCCCAGAACATTACCAGGTTCTCTGGATAAACAGCAGTTCAGGCAGCATCCAACGAGCAGCAAAATCAACGTTTTGGGCAAAAGCCCTTCATCAGGCCCGAAACGTTGATTTCACTGCTTGTTGGATGCTGCCTGAACTGCTGTGCTCTTCCAGCACCACTAATCCAGTATTTGGTTTTCAGCATCTGCAGTCATTGTTTTTACCTCTCTGGATAAACAATCCAGTGATAATACCCTAGGCCATCACCAGCCCATTGATTTTCCTGAGTGAGGGGCTGCTGACTGGGGTAACACAGCCATACGGGGTAACCCTTAGCTGCTCTGTGGCCAAGCCAGCTGTTCTGTTCAGGGGCAATTAGGGACGGGTAATAAAAACACATGAATCTGTCTCCCTATGTTACGTGGCTCAATGTTGAATTCTGTTTGATAATGCTCTTGCAAAATGCCTTAGAATGTTTTGCTCTAATTAAGGGTGCCATATCAATGCAAGATGTTGCTGTTTCTTAATGCTGAACATTTTGACGTCTCACAGTCAAGGCTTGGAGTGCCAATGGGATTATCACCCACAGGTTTACTGGACACACCCGGGCAATCACAAACCTGCTGATCCATCCGGAGACCACTTCCATCTTCATCTCCTGTTCAAAGGATGGTTCGATCAGGTTCTGGTCACTGGACATCTATAGCCAGCTTCTGAGGTGAAGACCCACTGTCTCGGGAACAAAGAGAGAGTCCCATTTCCCTGGCATCTTTCTATCTCTCTCAGAACATCCCAATGCAAGTCAGAACGGGGAACCAATTTGCATGCAGGAAGATCCCAACGGCAGAAATGGGGAATACCACCAACTGACATGTTTGGGCCAACACCTCTCTCTGTCTCAGTGTAGCACCGAGGGAGTGCTGGCCAGTCAGGGATGCTGGACATTGAAGCTCTGCCTGTTCTTATTGGTGGATGTAAAAGGCCCCTTTTTCAAAATAAACCAATGGTTTTTCGGTCCAGTGTCCTGGATAGTATTTATCCCTGATGCAGCATCAGGGAACCAGGTCATTGTCATTTATGGGAGCTTGCTGTTCACAAGATGGCTGCTGTATTTCCTGCAGTACCTCAAGTGGCCACACTTCAAGAATACTTCTTCGGTTGTAAAATGCTTTGGGATGTCCTGACTTTGTCAAAGGTGCTATACAAATGCAAGCCTTCCTTTTCTTTATTTCCGCTTTCTGTCACATTTCCCTATATTAAAAATAATAGTTAGGGTAAATACGACCTCAATTAAGCTTGTCTACCAAATAGTTTTGAAAAACAACCAAACGTTTTATACCGAGAGGCCTAAATTCAGGAATCAATGTATTGGGGTGAAGGGTCAGTGGATTGGCATTAGTGTATTAGGGACAGGGGTCAATATTGAGGTGAGAGGTCAGTGTATTGAATTTGGGGTCAACAGTCAGTGGTTTGGGCTTCTGGTTGGGGAATGGGGTCAGTGGTTCCTGAATTAGGATCAATGTTTCAGGGCCAGTCTATTGCGTGGCGTCAGATGTCAGTGGACTGGGATCATGGTTCAGGGCATTGGAGTCAGGGGTTAGTGGAAATGTTCTAGTAGCGTTTACCAGTAACAGTAACTGTGTCTTTTGCTCTCTCGGGGATCCAGTCTGTCTGTGTTTGAGGAAGGCATTAAATGGATGGGACTCACAGAGACTGGCCTCCTGTACTGCTGCTCGAACAAACATTGCCACATCTACATCCTCAACTACTTCACCCAATTCTGGAGCTACATTGGCAATTCCATCAGCCACATCGGCCTGGCTTACGCCAAGCAGAGAACGACCAGGGTCACTGTGCTGCAAAAAGACAGCAGGTAGGAGGGTATTGATATGCCAGTGTCACATGTGCAGTCCCTATAATGTGTGCCCAGTGTGGGTAGAGATTGTCAAATGCACCCTGTTACCTGCCCAGTGTCAAACAATGAGTCTTATAGGTCTGGCTATGATTAACAAGTGCACTTATCCAGTGACAGTGCCCAGTGTCACACCCAGTAACTGACCCAGTGACACTGTCCAGTGTCAAACCCAGTGACAGTGCCAAGTGTCACACTCAGTAACTGTACCAAGTGACAGTGCCCAGTGTCACACCCAGTAACTGACCCAGTGACACTGTCCAGTGTCAAACCCAGTGACAGTGCCAAGTGTCACACTCAGTAACTGTACCAAGTGACAGTGCCCAGTGTCACACCCAGTAACTGACCCAGTGACACTGTCCAGTGTCAAACCCAGTGACAGTGCCAAGTGTCACACTCAGTAACTGTACCAAGTGACAGTGCCCAGTGTCACACCCAGTAACTGACCCAGTGACACTGTCCAGTGTCAAACCCAGTGACAGTGCCAAGTGTCACACTCAGTAACTGTACCAAGTGACAGTGCCCAGTGTCACACCCAGTAACTGACCCAGTGACAGTGCCCAGTGTCACACCCAGTACCTGACACAGTGACAGTGCCCAGTGTCACACCCAGTACCTGACACAGTGACAGTGCCATGTCACACCCAGTAACTGACCCAGTGACATGTGCCCAGTGTCACACCCAGTGACAGTGCCCAGTTTCACACCCAGTAACTAACCCAGTGACAGTGCCCAGTGCCACACCCAGTAGCTGACCCAGTGACAGTGCTCAGTGTCACACCCAGTAACTGACCCAGTGACAGTGCCCAGTGTCACACTCAGTAACTGACCCAGTGACAGTGCCCAGTGTCACACCCTGTAACTGATCCAGTGACAGTGCCCAGTGTCACACCCAGTGACAGTGCCCAGTGTCACACCCAGTAACTGACCCAGTGACAGTGCCCAGTGTCACACCCAGTGACAGTGCCCAGTGCCCATTGGTTGAAATCGTGAATATTGTTTATTTCTTTCACCCAGTCGGGTATTACCTGGTTTCATGGTGATTTTGTTTTATTTCCAATGAGTCACTGTTCCTGTTTTAAAATAAAGCCGTGTATATTTCCCTCTCCTCATGGTCACTAATTAAACAAAAGAGGTCACCTCTTGCTGACCCTTTGCCTTGGCATCTCTGTCTCTCCTGGTTCTATCTGTTTCCCTCTTGTGGCTTTCTCACTCTCCCACTGGATTATCACGGGCAGTGGGATTTTCAGGGGTGGTCTGCAGTTCCAACATAGTTCCTGTGTAAAAGGCGCTATAATAGGTGGAAGCTGTTGTTGTTGTTATTAAAAAGCTCCATGAACCTAGAATTGAAACGCCCCTACGTTCTTTTGTGTTTTGGCTTTAGCCTGAGGATCATGTCCCAGGTTCTCGGGACCAAGTTATCTGTGGTCCTTCCTCTGCCGACAGACACTCCTGTACAGACTGTGGCCTGCTACACATACAGCAGGTCTCACAACCTGGTCTTCTTCCTTGTGGACCACATGGAGATCTGGATCTACACCGTCAGGTGAGGAGTGGAAAGGAAAGCTGTAGGTACGGTCTAGGAGGGGGAATCCCACTGGCCTTCCTGTCTCCAAAACCCCTTCTCCCTGAAGTGATATCTGAAAGAAACATCAAAGCTAGAAACAGGAGCATTGGAATCTAGAAAGTGTCTAACAGTCACCCAAGCCATCTGTAATCACTTTGCTTCAGAGAAAGTCTAGAGAGGTGGTAGAATCTTGTTGTGTCTGACAGGATTTCTCACTCTGAGGAAGAATTCTTAGAATCATAGAATCCCTACAGTGTAGATAGAGGCCCACCAAGTCTGCACAGACCCTCCCAAGGGCATTCCATCCCAACTCAGCTCCTCCCAACCTCATCTCTGCATTTCCTGTGGCTAATCCACCCTAACCTGCACATCTCTGCGTGCCCCATGGCTAATCCACCCTAACCTGCATAGGAGTAAACTGTTGGAACCTCAAGTCAACACTGGTATTCAATACGAGCAAGACTAATCTGATTATTTCCCATTTCTGCTGACCTCCAATAACCTTTAACCCTGTGCTTATCAGGAATCTCTGCCTAAAAAAAGTTCAAAGACTCTTGATTAGTTTAATTTGGGATTATGGTCAGCATGGACTGGTTGGACTCAAGGATCTGTTTCCATGCTGCATCTCTCTCTCTCTCTGACTCTTTTTCTGTCAGCTCTTCTGGAAGAGAGCCCCAAAGACTCAGGACTCTAAGATAAAAACTTTTCCTCATCTCTGTTTTAAATGGGCAATCCTTTTAAAACAGTAACCTCTGGTCCTGGATTGTTGAAGAGGTGGAAATATACTCTCCACATCCTCCAGGTCAAGACCCCTCAGGATCTGGCATATTCTAATCAATTATATTGTTTATATGTTTATGATAAGGCAAAGACACACAAACCAAACTAAATCGGCCTCCCTATTCCTGGATTCCCAAGTTAAAACACTCAATGACCCTTAAGAATCAGTCAACAGTTCCTAACCAGATTTGAAGAATAACAGGTAGAATAAGAATAGACACCAAGTTTATAATTTAAACAGAAATTAACAATTTATTATTTAAAATGCAGAACATGGATAAACAACAAGACAATCTAATTATTAACAAGGTCTAAACCCAACCTTTTTTAATCAGAACATCCACTGATATGCCAACAGACATAGTTAGGGATAAACTAGAAAGAAAAGATTTATAATTTGCCACTTCAGCAGTTTTACAATGGGTACCAGATGGTCTGAAACTCTTGGTGAATGGAGTTGTTCAGAGGCAAGGAAACTCGAGGTCTTGCTTGAACTCTGGAGTTGCTGACCCATGCAAAAAGATCCAATAGCCTTCCAGGCTCATTCATTTACTTCTTACAGAGGAGTACTTTCTTAACAACAAGTCAATGAAACCCGAGAGAGAGAGAGAGCTGAGCCCAGGCCATCTCAGGTGCTGAAGGATCCACATTTCTTAGATAATAATTAACCTGCGATTATCTTTCCAGGCCAGTTCCCATCAACCAACAGCAGTCTGTTTACTAAGCTCTCCTTTCAAAGTTCCACTCTCAACATCAGCTAACAGTTTCAAACCAAAAATGAGAAAAATGGAAATAAAATAGTGGAGTGTCAACTTTAACAACATGCCATTGACTCCGGCCACACTGAGCCGTGAGTGAAAAACCAACATGTGGGTGTGACAGGAAGGGTGCACAGTCTGAGGTCAGGACTCAATCTGATTGGGTCAGTGCTGGGTCAGCTGTTTTCAGGGAGGCCAATTGCTGTTAAGGAATATTTCTAGGCTGGATACTCCAAGACTTGGGAATGACGCAGGATGGAGCTGTGTGCTTTGTCATCCTTTAGCTCTGTTCCTGGGATGTGGGTGTCACTGGCTGGGCTGGCATTTATTACACATTCCTGGAGAAGGGGTTGATCATCTGTATGTGTGTGTGTACTTACAGTCAGATCTTCGAAGGGGCACTTGCAGTTGATGGTATTGGAACATCAGATCTAGGAACATTAGGAGGCCATTCAGCCCCTCGAGCTTGCTCCTGCTATTCAGTATCATGGCTGATCTCATCTCGGCCTCGTCTCCATTTCCCTGCCTGTTCTCCATAACCCTTCACCCCGTTACTAATTAAACATCTGTCTATCTCCTCCTTACATTTACTCAGTGTCCCAGCATCCACCGCACTCTGGGACAGTGAATTCCACAGATCCATGTCCCTCTGAGAGAAGGAATTCCCCATTGTCTCTGGTTTAAACCTGCTGCCCCTTATCCTAAAACCATCACCTCTCATTCTGGATTGTCCCACATGAGGATCCATCCTCTCTACATCTACTGTGTCGATCCCCTTTAGCATCTTATAGACCTCAATTAGATCTCCCCTCATTCTTCTAAGCTCCAGGGAGTATCGGCCTAAACTGCTCAATGTCTCTTCATCAGACAAACCCCTCATCGCTGGGATCAATGTGGTGACCCTCCTCTGTACCGTCTCCAATACACCTACACCCCTCCTCAGGTAAGGGAACCACCAATGTACACAATACTCCAGCTGTGACCTCACTAATGCCTTGTACAATTACAGTAACACTTCCTTACTTTTATACTTGATTCCTTTATCAATTAAAGATGAAATTCTATTTGCCTTTCTAATTTCTCACTGTACCTGCAGACTCATTTTTCTGTGATGCTTACACAAAGACACCCAGATCCCTCTGCACTGAAACTCCCTGAAGTTCCTCTCCATCTGGACAAGTTCCTGTACATATCTGCTGCCCTTGCCCCTCTAGATGTTGAGAGTTGGGATGGTGCTGTGAAGGGAGGCTGGTGGATATCTTTAGATGGTTCAAATGTACATTGGAAACCTGTGAAAGGTATTCTTTCACCCAGCATCATAGCAGTGCATTGAGAGGAGCTGTCACAAGTGTGCGAGTGAGTGTGTTTGTGTGTATGTAATGTGTGTTCTGTGTGTATGTTCTGTCCGTACAGTTTGTGTGTGTGTTTTTAACAGTGGAATTAGACACGGGGTAGGGTGGGTGGGGGGGCCTCATTTATTGCAGTACCGTCTCTTCACAGTTTCAAACTCCTTCAGGACGGACCCAGCCTGCAGGTTTGCCGTGTGGAATGTTCCAGAAATACTTGAAAATACGAATGGTAGCAAACAGTCAGCCAAGGCGTGAGTAATCTCCGGGACACGTTGCTTTTGGGAGGAGGGAGAGGGATGGGAGAGCTCCGTGTGGTTGAGAGAGGGGCAATTGTCACAGGCCTCAGGCCCCTGTCCAATCCCACCTTGCCCCAGGAACCAATCCGACTCTGAATTTGCCAATTGCTTTGGTCTAACCGCCCGCTTGCTACCCACTGCTCTCGTTCAGTCCTCCATTTTGTGGGTGACTCGAGATTTTCCAGAAGTAATCTGCATTTATATAGTGCCTCTTCCGTTCCACAGGCCACCCCCCAGAGGAGGTTTTTCTATTTCTTATTCCCGTAAGGGATGTGGATGTCACTGGCAGAGCCAGCATGGGCTGCCCATCCCTGAATGCCCTTTGCCCCAGTATTAACTCAACCATTTCAGAGGGCAGGTCGGAGTCAAGCACATTGCTTTGGGTCTATCGTCATCCAATGTAAGCCAGACCAGGTAAGGATGGGAGACTTCCCTCCCTAAAGGGCAATAGACATAGAAAACATAAAAACATCAAAAATAGGAGCAGGAGTAGGCCATTCGGCCCTTCAATTCTGCGGCACCATTCAATATGATCATGACTGACCTTCCAACTCAGTCCTCTGTTCCCACTTCCTCCCCACACCCTTTGACCTCTTTAGTCCCAAGAAATTAATCTAACTCCTTCTTGAAAACATTCAATATTCTGGTCTTGGCCATTTCCAGTGACAGAGAATTCCACAGGCCCCCCCTCTCTGGGAGAAGATGTTTCTCCTCATCAGTCAATCAGATAAGTTTCTATCACAATTGGTGACAGATGTGGTGGTCATCATTAGCTTTCAATTTCTGATTTTAACTTTATTTTTGTAGCCAACCTGTTCAGTGATGTAATGACATCCCTCTGGAGGAGGTGGGACTTGAACCTGGGTTTCCAGGCTCAGTGATACAGACACTACCACTGCACCAGAAGAGGGCTCTAATTTCAATTTTTAGTTTTTTAATTTTTATTTTATATCTGGACCTGCTATCACAAACAACCGAATGGCTTTTTCCATCTCCAAGTCACCTTGCTGATTTTCACCTGCTAACCACCATTGGAGAGTCCGGTTGTGTAGTGGTATTATCACTAGACTGTTATTCCTGAGACCCAGGTAATGTTCCGGGGACCCGGATTCAAATCACGCCATGTCAGATGGTGGAACTTGAATTCAATAAAAAAGGCGAATTGATTGTCAGGAAAAACTCATCTGGGACACTAATGTCCTTCCACTCATAGAGATGTACAGCATGGAATCAGACCCTTCGGTCCAACCTGTCCATGCCGACCAGATATCCCAACCCAATCTAGTCCCACCTGCCAGCACCCGGCCCATATCCCTCCAAACCCTTCCTATTGATATACCCATCCAGATGCCTTTTAAATGTTATAATTGTACCAGCCTCCACCACATCCTCTGGCAGTTCATTCCATACACGTACCACCCTCTGTGTGAAAAAGTTGCCCCTTGGTCTCTTTTATATTTTTCCCCTCTCACCCTAAACCTATGCCCTCTAGTTCTGGACTCCCCCACCCCAGGGAAAAGACCTTGTCTATTTATCCTATCCATGCCCCTCATAATTTTGTAAACCTCTATAAGGTCACCCCTCAGCCTCTGATGCTCCAGGGAAAACAGCCCCAGCCTGTTCAGCCTCTCCCTGTAGCTCACATCCTCCAACCCTGGCAACATACGTGTAAATCTTTTCTGAACCCTTTCAAGTTTCACAACATCTTTCCGATAGGAGGGAGACCAGAATTGCACGCAATATTCCAACAGTGGCCTAACCAATGTCCTGTACAGCTGCAACATGATCTCCCAACTCCTGTACTCAATACTCTGACCAATAAAGGAAAGCATGCCAAACGCCACCTTCACTATCCTATCGACCTGTGACTCCACTTTCAAGGAGCTATGAACCTGCACTCCAAGGTCTCTTTGTTCAGCAACACTCCCTAGGACCTTACCATTAAGTGTATAAGTCCTGCTAAGATTTGCTTTCCCAAACTGCAGCATCTCACATTTATCTGAATTAAACCCCATCTGCCACTTCTCAGCCCATTGGCCCATCTGATCAAGATCCTGTTGTAATCTGAGGTAACCCCCTTCGCTGTCCACTACACCTCCAATTTTGATGTCAGCTGCAAACTTTGATGTCATCTGCAAATCATTTATATAAATGATGAAAAGTAGAGGACCCAGCACCGATCCTCGTGGCACTCCACTGGTCACAGGCCTCCACCACCCTCTGTCTTCTACCTTTGAGCCAGTTCTGTATCCAAATGGCTAGTTCTCCCTGTATTCCATGAGATCTAACCTTGCTCACCAGTCTCCCATGGGGAACCTTATCGAAGGAAATCTGCCATCCTCACCCGATCTGGTTGACATGTGACCCCAGACCCACAGCAATGTGGTCAATCCTTAATTGCCCCCGGGCAATTAGGGATGGGTAATAAATGCTGGCCTGTGATGCTGTCACCCCATGAACAAAGAATTAGTAATTTGTCCATATTTCCAAACGTTTAGTTGGTGTATAAAGTCCATTCAGAGCAAAGCAGACCATTGAAAGTGAGGGAGATGTCGGAAGACAGGAGAGGGCTAAACAAAATGGAGTTAGTCGGGGAGGTTAAAGCACTCCACCCTCTCTATGGTGCCAACTTTCTCTGCAGTAATGGACTCTGCATTCTCCCTCTCCAATTATATCCCAGCACTGACAAATGTTATCTGGATGTTTTCCTTATCAACCTGCTCAGAGATGGTATTACACACCTCTGGAGCAGGTGGGACTTGAACCCAGGCTTCTGAACCAATGGTAGGGACATTACCATTGAACTGAATTGATTGTCCCGTGTGCCGAGGCACAGTGAAAAGCTTTGTCTTGCGAGCAATCCAGGCAGATCACAGAGTTACGTAGCATCGATAAGTGAATAATAGGTAAATAGCGGCAAAAACAAAGGTACAGGTGAGTGTTTGTGAGTCCATTCAGTATTCTAACAACAGTCAGGCAGAAACTGTTTCTAAACCGGCTGGTGCGTGTGTTCAGGCTTCTGTACCTTCTCCCCGATGGTAGAGGTTGTAGAAAAGCATTGTCAGGTTGGGATGGATCTTTGAGAATGCTGGCAGCCTTTCCTCGACAGTGGGCCTGGTAGATGGATTCTGTAGATGGGAGGTTGGCCTTTGTGATTGTCCGGGCCGAGTTCACCACTCTCTGTAACCGTCTCCGATCTTGAATGGTACACTTGCCATACCAGATGGTGATACATCCAGACAGAATGTTCTCAATGGAGCCTCTATAAAAGTTGGCAAGGGTATTCACCATCATGCCAAATTTCCTCAGCTGCCTGAGGAAGAAGAGACATTGTTGGGCCTTTGTAACCAGTGTGTCCACATGAAGAGTCCAAGAAAACTTGTTGTGGATGACCACTCCTAGGAGCTTGACACTCTCCACTCGTTCTCCCTCTGTGCTGTTAATGTGTAGGGGGGGCATGAGTAACATCACGCTGAAAGTCAATAATGAGTTCCTTGGTTTTGCCGGCATTGAGAGCTAGGTTGTTCTCAGTGCACCGTTTTTCCAGGTCTTCCACCTCCTGTCTGTAGCCTGTTTCATTGCCATCTGAGATTGGACCAACTATGGTGGTGTCACCAGCGAACTTGTAAATGGTATTAGTCTGGTATTTGGTGACGCAGCCATGGATATACAGTGAGAACAGTATGGGGCTGAGTTCACACCCCTGGGGTGGGGGGGCTCCAGTGTTGAGTGTTAGTGAGGATGAAACATTGTCCCCAATCTTCACTGATTGTGGCCTGTGGGTCAGGAAACTGAGGATCCAGTTCCAGAGAGAGGGGCTTAGTCCGAGATCACTAAGTTTAATAATCAGTCTCGAGGGGATAATAGTGTTGAAGGATGAACTGTAGTCAATGAGTAGGATTTTTACGTAGCTGTTCTTGGTGTCAAGACGTTCTAGGGTCTAGTGAAGGGCAAGCCATATGACATCTGACATGGATCTGTTGGTGTGATAGGCAAATTGGAGTGGGTCAAGAGTAGTGGGGAGGCTGGAGTTGATTAATGCCATGACCAGCCTTTCAAAGCACTTCATGATCATCGAAGTTAGGGCCATTGGGCGGTCGTCATGGAGACAGGCTGCATGAGCCTTCTTAGGCCCAGGGATGATGTTGGCCCTATTGAACAGGCAGGGACAGGGGCCTACTGCAGGGAGAGGTTGGAGATGTCCAAGAAGACCTCTGCCAGTTGATCTGCACATGCTCTGAGTGCACAGCCTGGTACTCCGTCTGGTCCCATTGCTTTCCTTGGATTCACATGAAGGAAAACTGATCTGACCTCTGATGCAGTGTCTGTTGGGACAGGTTCATCAGGACTTGTCGGAATAGGTGTTACCTCTCCGCTGAAATTCTGCTCAAAGTGAGTATAGAAGGCGTTGAGACGATCTGGGAGAGATGTGTCATCGTCTGCTATCTCGCACTGTCTCTTTTTAGAACCTGTGATGTCATTCAGTCGTTGCCATAGTCACCGGGTGTCAGTGTGCTCCAAGCAGATCTTTTCTTGGATTTTGTTAATTGAATTAAAATTCCCAGCAGCTGCTGCAGCAGGATTTGAATCCAGTTTGGGACTGTGCATTACTGGATTAGTGACATTCCCATCATTTCTCCTCCATAGTATGGGAGATGACCCATTCACACATTGGCATCGCCGACAGCTCAGCACTCCCTCACTGTTGGCAATGGGAGTATTGGCCTGGATTAATGTCCCTGCCTCTGGAACGGGACCTGAATTCATAACCATCTGATTGGGAGCTCAGAGTGCACACTGTATGTAGCTAACGGCCAACAGCCTGACTGGGGGTAGGAGCGAGGACAGAGCTGCAGGGGGTCAGTGTTGGATTTCCAGCAATGAGCCAGGATACAGGAGAGTCTGGGCAGGCAGACAATCAGGATGTGAACATTGGAACAGGAAATGTTTGTGCCACACGAATGAACGAAAGGGAGATCCAGAAGCCAGCACTGAGGAGGAATGAGAGAGAGAGATAGAGAGACAGAGAGAGAGAGAGAGAGAGAGAGAGACAGACAGACACAGAGAGATAGAGAGAGACAGGGAGAGAGAGAGAGAGACAGAGAGAGAGAGAGAGAGAGAGAGACACAGAGAGATAGAGAGAGACAGGGAGAGATAGAGAGAGACAGGGAGAGAGAGAGAGACAAAGACAGAGAGACACAGAGAGATAGAGAGAGACAGGGAGAGAGAGAGACAGACAGACAGAGACGGGGACAGAGAGAGAGACAGACAGACAGGAGAGAGAGAGAGAGAGAGAGAGAGAGACAGACAGACAGACAGAGAGAGAGACAGAGACAGACAGGAGAGAGAGAGAGACAGACAGACACAGAGAGATAGAGAGAGACAGGGAGAGATAGAGAGAGACAGGGAGAGAGAGAGAGAGACAAAGACAGAGAGACATAGAGAGAGACAGAGAGAGATAGAGAGAGACAGGGAGAGAGAGAGAGAGACAAAGACAGAGAGACACAGAGAGATAGAGAGAGACAGAGAGAGAGACAGACAGACAGGAGAGAGAGAGAGAGAGAGAGAGACAGACAGACAGACAGACAGAGAGAGAGACAGAGACAGACAGGAGAGAGAGAGAGACAGACAGACAGAGACGGGGACAGAGAGAGAGACAGACAGACAGGAGAGAGACAGAGACAGACAGACAGAGAGAGAGGGGGGGAGGGAGAGTTTGTAGTGAATGGTGAGCAAAGAATGACCAGGGTCTATGAGTTGGATTGTTGTGTAAACCCTCTGCCTCTGATATCTACACTGTCTTATCTCTGTTGAATTCACTCAGACCTATAATCGAGGGAGTATGTTTGTCTCCTTTTGATTCGAGTTTGTGGAAGGTGCCGGTGTGTGAGTGTTGCTGCATAACGTGTCTATCATCGCACATCTACTACGACACCTCGGAGGGACTGGTTTGTGCTGACTCCGATGAGTTTATTCTGCTGGGCCTTGAGGTAAGGTGCACCATACCAGCGTGAGGCCATTCAGCCCTTCAGGGGTGGTTACCCAGGTACAGCAGGGAGCTATTCAGTCCCTTCAGGATATTACAGAGGTACAGGAGCTGGCCACACATCCTCCTGAATTCCATATATTTTAAAACCCTTAATCAACACAAATCCATTTCAATTGTTTACATTTTCAAGTCACCTCTGGAGCTTACAGGATGAGGGGAGGCTAGGGGGTGAGGTTGGTGGGGAGGTCTAGATTTTCAGTTTTTCTCTGTATGAAGAATCACTTCCTGCTGTCCCTCCCTCCAGAATGACCTGGCCCTGGTTTGAAGGTCCTGCCCCTTTTTCCTGACTGCTCATCACCGCAGGAGATAGCTTCTCTCTGTGGACCCAATTAAAGCCCTTTATCAGTCTCCACTGCTTCATTAGATCACACTTTACTCCTTCTATATTCGGGGGGGATTACTGGCCCACAATCTGGCCTCACATTTTAACCCTTTCAGTCCTGGTTATCATTCTGGGGATCTGCTGAGCTCCTCAGGGGTTCTCCCTCTGACTCCAAATGGGTTTTATCCAATAGTTGCCTAATTTTCACTCCTCTGTAAACAAACCCTGTTGAGGCAATGGCGAACATTCCATTAGCTTTTCTTGATTTTCTTTTGTAATTAGATTTTAGAGATTTCTTGTACTTGTATGCTGAGATCTCTGCTCTTCCTCAGTTACTGCACCTTCCCAGCTGTTAGAAAATGCTCTTTCTCCACTCTACCACAGATGACTTCCTGTTGTCTTAAACACTTCATTCCTATCATTTCTCCAGCTCCTCCATGAAGCTGAGATCCCTCATCCCTTCTCCGGTAAATCTCCAGCACACCTTCTCTGATCTCCTCGACCATCATGCTCAGAACCAGCAATGTCCTTCAGCTGAGCCCCAACCAGATCTTTCTAAAAATAGAAGCAGACCTTACAGACCTTTGACCCCCTGCAAACCGGTCACTCAAACAGCCATCTCCCACCACCCCCGTCTCCTGCCGTTAAACCAATTTTTGATCCACCTTGCCAAATGGCAGGAATTATGATGAAGGGTCACTGGACCTGAAATGTTTCTCTCTGGACAGATTTTTGAAATTCATTCGCAGGATGATGGTGTCACTGGCTGGGCCGGCACTTATTACCCATCCCTAGTTACCCAGAGGGCAGTTGTGAGTCACCCACATTGCTGTAGGTCTGGAGTCACATGTAGGCCAGACCAGGTAAGGATGGCAGTTTCCTTCCCGAATGGACATTAGTGACTCAGATGGTTTTTCCAACAATTGACAGTGGATGAATAATCATCATTAGAATCTTAATTCCACAGTTTCATTGAATTCAAATTCCACCATTGACTGTGGCAGGATTTGATCCCAGGACATTTCCTGTGTCTCTGGATTAACAGGCCAACAATAATAACACTAGGCCATCATCATCCCCTCTACAGAGATGCTGCCAGACCTGCTGAGTTTCTCTAGCAATTCTTGCTCATTTTTAAGTTAACCTGGAGTCCAGAAACAAAACCCAAAGTAACGGCAGACGTTGGGAATCAGAAACATAAACAGAAATTGCTGGAAAAACTCAGCAGGTCTGGCAGCATCCACCACAAACCCACTGTCAGCCACATCGATCCCCATTTGCAGCTGCTTATTCTCCCAGGCTGACCCTTACCCATTCCTATGCCCACCCTTTCACCTATCGTTTACCTCTCCGCCCTCCCCCCACACCACCTTCAACACACCTACCAACCTTTTCCCAGCTACCATCAGTTCTGAAGAGTCCTACCATTAAACCAATTTTGGATCCAACTTGTCAAGTGGCAGGAGTAAAGGTGAAGGGTCACTGGGCCCGAAGCACTAACTCTGTTTTTTCTCTCCACTGATGCTGCCAGACCTGCTGGGTTTTTCCAGAAATTTCTGTTTTTGTTTCCTGAAATCCATGAGCTTTTAACCTTCTTTGTCAGTCTCCCATGTGGAACCTTGTCAAAGGCCTGACTGAAATCCATATAAACTTGATGAATGACACTCCCCTCATCCAACCAACCTCAGAAAATTCCACCAGCTTTGTTTGGCCCAACTGCTCACTGACAAATCCCAGCTCCCTAAACAAAACCCAGCTCCGTATCCAAATCCCAGCTCCCTTTCCAAATCACAGCTCCGTATCCAAATCCCAGCTCCCTATCCAAACCCTGGCTCCATATCCAAACCCCAGCTCCCTATCTAAATCCCAGCTCCCTATCCAAACCCCAGCTCCTTATCCCTGGTCAAACCACACCTCGCGAAGTATTCCGTTCTTTTGTAATTGGGATTATCCTGTGAGGAAGGAGTGGGGAGACTGGGCCTGTGTTCTCCTATTGAGATGCGATCTCATTGAAACCTTTTCTCATTGGGATGGCACGGTGGCTCAGTGGTGAGCACTGCTGCCTCACAGCACCATGGTCCCAGGTTCGATTCCAGGATTCGGGCGACTGTCTGTGTGGAGTTTGTACATTCTCCCTGTGTGGCTTTCCCTAACAAACTGGAAACTGTGTGGATTTCCTCTGGGTGCTCCGGTTTCCTCCCACATTCCAATGATATGCAGGTCAGGTGAGTTGGCCATGCTAAATTGTCCATAGTTGTTAGGTGCATTAGACAGAGGAGGGTGGGTTACTCTTTGGAGGTTGGTGTGGACTTGTTGGACCGAAGGGCCTGTTTCCACACTGTAGGGAATCTAATCTAATCACAATTCAAACAGGGCTGTGCAGGGCAGCTGCAGGAAACACGTCCCCCCTGACTGGGTATCTAGAACCAGGGGGCACAGTATCCTGATGAGGGCAATTCCATTAGGACTGGAATAAGGAAGTGAATCTTCAGAATTCCTTACTGCAGAGGAGCCATGTCAAGACAGAAATCAATACATTTCTAAGTTCCAGTAACATCGGGGATGGGTATACTTATGGACGCACACTTGTCTGTGTTAAACTGTACCTGTCATATGTCAAAGAAGAAAACAAAGGAAGCAGTCTCCACTCGATATATTAGAACTGTCTTTACCCACTCAGCTTCACTTTTGAATTTCCCCAAGGCAATTCTCCGACCTTTTCTGAATTGTAATTCCCTTAGGATTATTACCATACCGTAATCTAATTAAGATATTAGCCACCGAGTGTATACTCTCACAGGGTCAGTTCCTCCAGCTGCCTGGGGGGCTGGTTTCTGATGATAACCCACATTCCCCACATAGGCACATCTCCTTCTCAACCCCTCCCCTCACCTCATGAACCTCAGGTTAAGCCACCACCAAAGAACAATAATGCACATTCCAGGCGTTCCAAGCCTGTTCTGCCACATTCCATACTAACCCGTCTTCACTTACTCTATCAGTACCTCTCTATTCCCTTCCTCTTCATGTATCCGTCCAGTTGCTTCTTGAATGTTGCTGTTGTGTCTGTTTCCACCACCTCCTCTGGCAACATGTTCCAAGCACTCACCGCCCTTTAGATTAGATTAGATTAGATTAGATAATTTACAGTGTGGAAACAGGCCCTTCGGCCAAACAAGTCCACACTGACCCGCCGAAGCGCAACCCACCCATGCCCCTACATTTACCCCTTACCTAACACTACGGGCAATTTAGCATGGCCAATTCACCTGACCTGCACATCTTTGGACTGTGGGAGGAAACCGGAGGCAAGTTTTGTGTGTAAAACTTGCCTGAAACATCTCTTTTAAACGCCACCCCCCTCACACTTTGAATGTAGGTCCCCTCGTGATTGACCATGAGTAAAAGCCTCATACTTTCCACTCTATCCATGACATTTACTATCTTATAAACCTCTACTGGGTCACCCCTCAACCTCCTGCGTTCCAGTGAAAACAAACCCAGTCTACCCAACCTTTCTTCAAAGCAAAAATCCCCCATACTAGGCACATCCTCGTAAACCTTTTCCGTACCCTGTCCACAACATCCACATCCTTCTGGTAGTGTGGTGACCAGAACTGTATGCAAATTTCCAAGTGTGGCCGAACTAAAGTTCTAGAAAGCTGCAGCATAACTTGTATATCCTTATTCTTAATGCCCTTTCCAATGAAGGCAAGCATGCCATAGGCCTTTTTTATTACCCTATCTCCCTGTGCTGTCACCTTCAGTGATCTGTAGACCTGAACATCTAGATCCCCCTGCAAATCAATATTCCTAAGGGTTCTGCCCTTGTTTCACTGTATAACTTTCACCTGTACTTGACCTGCCAAAATGCATCACCTCACATTTGTCAGGATTAAACTCCATCTGCCATTTTTCTGCCCATGCCTCCAACTGATCTATATCCTCTGACAATCCTCCTCACTATCTGCAACTCCACCAATCTATGTATCGTTTGCAAACTTACTAATTAGACCAGCCATGTTTTTCTCTAAATCATTTATGTAGACCACAAACCACAAAAGGTGCCAGCACTGATCCCTGTGGAACACCACTGGTCATAACCCTCCACTCTGGAAAGCATCTGTCCACTGCTCCCCTCTGTCTCCTTTCACTATGTTATTCTGTATCCATCTTGCCAGCTCACCCTGATACCATGTGACTTCACCTTTTGTACCAGTCTGTCATGAGGGAAGTTGTCATAGGCTTTACTGAACTCCAAGTAGACAACATCGACCGCTTTGCCCTCATCAATCCACTTCGTCATCTCCTCAAAAAACTTGATCAAGTTAGTGAGACATGACCCACCTCCCACACAAAACCATGCTATTTATTGCTAATAAGTCCATTTGCTTCTAAATATGTATAGAACTTGTCCCTCAGCATCTTTTCCAATTATTTCCCTACTACCAAAGTGATACTTACTAGGTCGGTGATTTCCAGGATTATTCCTGCTACCCTTTTTAAACAGTGGGACAATATTGGCTATTCTCTAGTCCTCTGGGACCTGTGGCCAAAGGTGGGTGTCAATGCTCCAGAAATTTATTTTCTGGTCTCTCTCAATATTCTAGAATAGATCCCATCAGGGCCCAAGGAGTTATCTACCTTTTAAGACGGACAACACCTCTTCCTTTTTAATAGCAACTTGGCTTAGAAACTCAACACTTCCTTCCTTGAGATCATCCTCCACCAATTCCTTCTCTTTGGGGAATACCAACACAAAGTATTCATTTAGGACCTCACCTACCTCTTCTGGTTCCACACACAGATTTGTCCTTGAGTGGGCCAACCCTTTCCTTGGCTACCCTCTTTTGTTTTATTTATGTATAAAAAGCCTTGAGATTCTCCTTAGTTCTGTTTAATAACTTTTCCTGACCCCTTTTAGCCTTTTTAAATTCCATGTTGAAGTTCTTTCCTATTTTCCTTATATACTTCAAGGGTTTCATCAGTTCCCATCCTACTAGACCGAACATATGTTTTGTTTTCCTTTCTCACCAAGGTCATAACATCCAAGGCTCACGTAACTTGCCGTACCTGTCTTTCATTCTCACACGAACGTACCTATTCTGAACTCCGATCAACTGCTGTTTGAAATACTCCCACGTCCGATGTGGATTTACCCTCAAACAGCTGCCTCCAATCAACATTCTCCAGTTCCTGCCCAAAATTGTTATAGGTCACTTTCCTCCAGTTTAACACATTCACCAGAGGACTGCTGTTATCCTTATCGGGGAGTATATTAAAACTCTCGAAAATGCTCCTCCACTGAAAGGTCTCTCACTTGGTCAGGCTCAATTCCCAAAACTAGGTCCAGTATAATCCCATCCCTGGTTGGACTTTACCTATTGTGTCAAGAATCCCTCCTGAATGGTTCTTACAAATTCTGCCACATCCAAGCCCCTAGCATGTAGTCGGTCCCAATCAATATCAAGAAAGTTAAAACCACCCACCCAGCAACCCTGCTGTTTTTATGTCTTTCCATCATCTATCTACATATTCTCTCCTCCATCTCCCACTGGCTGTTGGGAGACCTATAGAATACCCCAGCATTGCTATTTCACCTTTCCTATTCCTGAGTTCTACATTGCCTTGCTGCACAAGTCCTCTGATGTATCCTCCCTCAGTACCAGCCATCCCTCTAGTGAGCGAACAGCTGTATTGTCCTCTGCGACTCCAGTGATGATTGCAAACTAAACGTTCTACATGAAAAATATAACTTATGAACTAAGCAAGAGGCGCGTCTCAAATAGACCATCCCTGGTGACCTTATAGAGATTTACAAAATCATGAGGGGCATGGATAGGATAAATAGACAGAGTCTTTTCCCTGAGATGGGGGGAGTCCAGAACTAGAGGGGCATAGGTTTAGGGTGAGAGGGGAAAGATATAAAAGAGACCTAAGGGGCAACTTTTTCACACAGAGGGTGGTACGTGTATGGAATGAGCTGCTAGAGGAAGTGGTGGAGGCTGGTACAATTACAACATTTAAGAGGCATCTGGATGGGTATATGAATAGGAAGGGTTTGGAGGGATTTGGGCCGGGTGCTGGCAGGTGGGACTAGATTGGGTTGGGATATCTGGTTGGCATGGACGGGTTGGACCGAAGGGTCTGTTTCTGTGCTGTACATCTCTCGGACTCAATGTTAAAAGAAACAGTCTCCACTGCTCTCTGTTTGTGGTCCCTTGGCCACTTTCACACCTGCTACCTCAATAATTTGGTGGCCCTCACTTTTGCAATTGACTTGTGTTATCTCTGATATCTCTGGTGTATGGGGTGCTCTTTATCTCTAGAATCCCTACAGTGTGGAAACAGACCCAAACCAACCCTGTGAAGAGTAACCCACCCAGGCCCATTCCCATAACCAATTACTCTACACTATCCCTGACCAACGCACTTAACCTACACATCCCTGAACACTATGGGGTAATTTTCCATGGCAAACTCACCTAACCTGCACATCTTTGGACTGTGTGTGAGGAAACGTACACAGACACAGGGAGAATATGCAAACTCCACACAGACAGTCACCCGAGGCTGGAATTGAACCCAAGTCCCTGGTGCTGTGAGGCAGCAGTGCTAACCACTGAGCCACCGTGCCGCCCTCTTTGTTTGAGTCCTCTCCTGAGGGGCAGAAGAAGATCGCAGGGTGAATTGTGGGTGATTATTGTCGCTCGTTCCTTTACGACAGGATGGTCGGATTCTCTTTATGGATGTGCTGGTGGAGAGTGTGAAGTACCATGAGATGCAAGCACACCAGGGCGCAGTGAGTACCTGGTTTCGATTGGTCATGGTGGTATACAGGATGCCACATGGTGAACCCAATCCCAGAGGCTTCACCATATGACATCCAGCTGCCCAGCCCCTCCCACCATCACGTTGCCATATGTGTCCATCCTGAAAGAGCCACCGTATTGGCTGTCCAGCCCAATTGGAGACCAAACCTACCTCAGTTCCTGATTGACTAATGCTGGACTCTCAACCTCTTTCTCCATCTCCAACATTTTAGCAAACAAAATGTGTGAGAGATATTTTTTTAGCCACACTATTTTCTTATTTCGATTTTACAGCATTTCTGGAGGATAATATTTAACTCCTTGAGACTCAAAGACAACCCTGGAGGGTTGGCAACTGCAATATTGGGATCTTGCTGTGTACAGTTTGGTTGCTGTGCTTCTGACTCTGCAGCAGGGTCTCCACAGCTAAAGTACTTCACCGGTGTTAAGGCTCTGAAGGTGCTAAAGGCGCAATTGTTTTATAATGTCCCCTGACAATGCTGCACCCCCTTGGTACTGCAGCCAGGGCTGTTAGGCCACACGAGGGGTGTGGGTTTCTGGAGGGATTTGAACCACTGACCTTCTGGTTCCGAGGTGGAAGAGACAGAGCTACCCACTGAGCCAAGGTTAACGAGAGTTTGTAGTTCTAGGGCTTTCACTAGAATTTTTTTAATTATTAACCTACCCGAAGGAATTATCTTGCAGGTGATCCTGATAAAACACGACACGGATCAAAATCAGCTGCTGAGCCTGAGCCGAGATACTTCAGAAAAACGTCTAAAGATTTGGAGCTTACCAAAGTTGCAATTGCTCCATGAGCTGCCAATCCCAAGAGATGCTGTCACTTTCTCAAGAATAGTAAGTGAGAGAGAGATGGGTGGCCTACATCCCAGGACAGGTAGGCACTGATCTCCACCCTCTGGAATATCCAACTCGCAGCCCCAAAGGGATAAAGGCTGGGCCGGAAAACCATCCAAATTTCAGCCAGAATTCCAAACTCAGCTCCTCATTGGTCATGACATTTGGAAGTTGGCTCAGGCAGGACAGAGGGCTGGGTGAGGGAGCTCACTCTAGTCTGACAACTGTGGGTGTCCAGGATTGGTCTGTTTCCTCATTCCAGACCAGCATCGCGTGTGTGAATTAGGGACAGAATTCCAGGATCTTCATCTACCGACACTGACAAAGTGGTGACATAGTTTCGAGTCGGGATAGTGAGGGGCTTGCAGGGGGACTTGCAGGGGGTGGTATCCCCATGTATCTGCCACCCTGGTCCTTCTAGATGGCAGTGGTTGTGGGTTTGGAAGGTGGTGTCTGAGGATCTTTGGTGAATTTCTGCAGTGCATCTTGTTAATAGTACACACTACTGCAACTGAGTGTCGGTGGGGGAGGGAGTGGGTGTTTATGGATGTGGGGCCAATCAAGCGGCTGCTTTGTCCTGGATGCTGTCAAGCTTCTTGAGTGTTTTTGGAGCTGCCCCCATCCAGGCAAGTGGGGAGCATTCCATCACACTCCTGACTTGTGCCTTGTAGATTGGCGAAAATGGGTACTGCAGATGCTGGAGATCAGAGTCAAAATTAGAGTGGTGCTGGAAAAGCACAGCAGGTCAGGCAGCATCCGAGGAGCAAGAGAATCGATGTTTCATCAGGAATGAATTCCTGCCAGAAACGTTGATTTTCCTGCTCCTCAGATGCTGCCTGGCCTGCCATGCTTTTCCAGCACCACTCTAATCTTGTGCTTTAGATGATGGTCCTGGGTTTGGAAGGTGCTGTCTGAAGATCTTTGGTGAATCTCTGCAGTGCATCTTGTAGATGGTACACACTGCTGCTACTGGGCGTCGGTGGGGGAGGGAGGGGATGCTTGTGGATGTATTACCAATCAAATGGGCTGCTTTGTCCTGGATGGTTTCAAGCTTTTTGAATGTTGTTGTTATGAACCAAATCCGTGGTGGGATTTGAACCCAAGTCCACAAAGCATTAGCCTGGATCACTGGATTACTAGCCCAGTGAGAATGCCATTGTGTCACCATCTTTAGTCCAATTACATTTGTGTGTCTGAATGTTCTGGTTCCTCACAGCCCCTTGTCAGCAGCCTGTCAGCTCCCTGCCCCACTCCGAACACTTGGACCTGTTGCTGAGAGTGACAGCTCATCGCAGTGCTGACAGGGTGCTGCTGTGATGAAGGAACAGTCATTCACTGGGGATTTTAAACAGACATCACAATTGTTGTTCAGGCACTGTGCTCCGTTCTTGGGTTCGATTCCCATGGTCTTTTGACCCTGAGGTGAGAGGGTGAACGCTGAGACTGTGAGAGGAACAGTTGAGTGTCTGACCATTCCCTTCCCTTTCAGGCCAGTCAGCTGTGTCTGGGTCTGGAGTCTGGAGTGATCCTCTTCAATGATATCGTGGCCACAAATTCCCTGATGTTGTCGTTTTCTCCGACTGTGTCACAAGGTAAACAGCTGGGAAGTGCAGATCACCTCACACACACACAGGGCAGGAAGGAGAGTTGGTGCAAACTCTGCTTTCATCCCCCGGGATTGCTGGGCCAAGGTGGACGGTTGCTTTTCAGACTGGAGGTCTGTGACCAGTGCTGTACCACAAGGATCGGTGCTGCCTCCACTGCTTTCTGTCATTTATATAAATGATTTGGACTGAACATAGGAGGTATAGTCAGTACATTTGCAGATGACACTAAAATTGGAGGTGTAGGGGACAGCGAAGAAGATAACCTCAGATTACAACGGGGTCTCGATCAGATCGGCCAATCAGCTGAGGAGGGGCAAATGGAGTTTAATTTAGATAAATGCAAGATGCTGAATTTGGAAAAAGCAAATCAGAGCAGGATTTATACACTTAATGGGAAGGTCCTAGGGAGTGTTGCTGAACAAAGAGACCTTGGAGTGCAGGTTCATGGGGTTCTTTCCCTCAGGATTCCCTCCTTGAAAGGGTTCAGAAAGGATTTACAAGGATGTTGTCAGGGTTGGAGGATCTGAGCTACAGGGAGAGGCTGAACAGGCTGGGGCTGTTTTCCCTGGAGCGTCGGAGGCTGAGGGGTGACCTTATAGAGGTTTATAAAATCATGAGGGACATAGATAGAATAATAGACAAAGTTTTTTTTCCCTGGGGTGGGGGAGTCCAGAACTAGAGGGCATAGGTTTAGGGTGAGAGGGGAAAGATATAAAAGAGACCTAAGGGGCAACTTTTTCATGCAGAGGGTGGTACGTGTATGGAATGAGCTGCCAGAGGAAGTGGTGGAGGCTGGTACAATTACAAAATTGAAGAGGCATTTGGATGGATATATGAATAGGAAGGGTTTGGAGGGATATGGGCTGGGTGCTGGTAGGTGGGACTAGATTGGGTTGGGATATCTGGTCAGCATGGACGGGTTGGACCGAAAGGTCTGTTTCCATTCTAGCTATCTGTATGACTCTATGACTGAGATGACACATTATGAACAGGAGCCAGGGTAACGTTAAGGGGCAGCAAGTTTGATGTGCACCGAAGATTGTCTGTAACTGCAAGGTAAATAATCAACCAATTGAGATGGTACAGTGGCTCAATGGTTAGCACTGCAGCTTCACAGCACCAGAGACCCAGGTTCGATTCTAGCCTTGGGGTGACTGTCTGTGTGGAGTTTGCACATTCTCCCAGTGTCTGCGTGGGTTTCCTCCGGGTGCTCCAGTTTCCTCCTACAGTCCAAAGATGTGCAGGTCAGATGAATTGGCCATGCTAAATTGCCCGTAGTCAGGGATAAATAGGTCTGGATGGGTTACTATTTGGAGGGTCGGTGTGGACTGGTTGGGCTGAAGGGCCTGTTTCCACACTGTAGGGAATCTAATCAATCTTGTGTGAGACATTGATTCTGTCTTAAAGATAATAATGTAAGAATATGACACAGTAGCAATGAGGAACTTATTAAATAAAAAGAAAGGATGTGAACTTGGAAACTATGGGAGAAATACCCAAGAGAGGATTTGAAGTGGTGCAGAAATTACTTTTATGATAGGACTCCAGAAGGACAAATCACAATGGGTTGTGGAGGGAGTGTTTGTCTGGTGCATTGACCAGGCCGGATGGTTTGTGTAAGGGGCCACTCAGTTTGGAGTTGGACTATCAAAGCTGCAGCAGCATTGAGTGCTATTCCTGTACACAAGGAGAAAGGAAATACACAATATGAAAGAATTTGAAAATAGCACAGGGTAGAATTTTGAAAAAATATTGCAGCCATGTTGCTGAGTCTGCATGAGCTAATCAGTGTTCCCCTTCATGCTTTTTCCCTTCTACACAGAACTCTAAGGTCTGTGTTTAGCAGTGACAATTAGAAGCAATAGCTGCACAGCTCAGCGGAAACTCTAGCGCTAAGATAAACCCCCTACACATGAATAATGTTTGTAAAACACAGGGAACATCCAGAAGATAATCATCAAATTCCCTGGCATGAACTGGAAGGCCACAAGTGTCTTATCTCAATTTAGATTTTTATTTAAATACATGACAGAGCTATGTTGAGCCATTGCAGAACCAGGTAAGGAAATGGTGAAAGTTAGATAGCCATTGGAAATGAGGGGTTTGCACAGAGTCAGTCCTTACTGAAGGAGTGTTCTGTTCAGCTCTCGGATATGCTGCAGGATCAGCTTTGTATAAAAACTAGGAACTGACTGCCTGGCACCAGCCACAAGGATCAATGAGGAAGTATGATTTCTCAGGGGCTGATTGCTTAGTGGAACTGGTTATGGTTTCAAACCCTATCGAAGCTTCTAAGGCCAGTGGAGAACTTCACACACTGTTTGCAACTGTCAGAAAATATGAGCCCTTTTTAGTTGGAAGACAATGCTAACTGTAGTTACCAGTATGGGTGGAGTAGCCAGTCTGGAGAAGGCAAGTAAGCTGTGGAGGGTCCCCACCACAAAGCTGCCCAAGTGTTCCATGATCTCGGAAATTCCCGGCCTGTGAACAGATGCTGGAGTGACGCAGGTGTGAAACCCAGCTCCGGAGAAACAGCCAGAGGTTGCTCCAATGGGACATCACCCAACAAGCAGCACATGTAACCCCCAGGCAGTAACAACATGGAGCAAGGTGTGACCTGCATTTGTACAAATGCCTACATGAAGCTCATTGCGAGACAGACCAGGGCGGAGACTGTGTGAAAGAGTACTTACAAAGTCAGGCTGGTGGAAATCTCCACCAATATTAACATTCCATGTCCAGATAAAGTTTAATTTCAACCTTTTAAACCAGGAAGTAGAGAAATCGCTGATGAAAGGGAGACACAATTCTTTTATGCTTTTCACTCAACAACTGTGTGTGAGTGTGTGTGTGTGTGAGAATGTGTGTGTGTGTGCGCCTGTCTGTGTGTGTGTGTGCGCCTGTCTGTGTGTGTGTGTGGACCTATGTGTGAATGTGTGTGTGTGCCTGTCTGTGTGTCTGTGTGTGTGTGTGCGCGCACGCGCGCATGTGTGTGTGTGTGTGCCTGTCTCTGTGTGTGTGTGTGTACCTATGTGTAAATGTGTGTGTGCCTGTCTCTGTGTGTGTGTGTGTACCTATGTGTAAATGTGTGTGTGTACCTGTGTGTGAATGTGTGTGTGTGTGCGTGTGTGTGTGTGTGGGTACCTGTGTGTGTGTAAATCTGTGTGTGTGTTTGGGGTATGTGTGTGTACCTGTCTGTGTGTACCTGTCTGTGTGTGTGTACCTGTCTGTGAATGTGTGTGTGTGTGTGTGTGTGTGTGCCTGTCTGTGCCTCTGTGTGTGCGCGTGCGCCTGTGTGTGAATGTGTGTGTGTGTGTTTTTGTGTTGGTGTGTGTACCTGTCTGTGTGTATGTGCCTGTGTGTGTGTTTTTGTATTGGTGTGTGTACCTGTCTGTGTGTGTGTGCCTGTGTGTGAATGTGTGTGTGTTTTGGGGTGTGTCTGTGTATGTGTGTGTGTCTGTGTTTGTGTTTTGGGGGTGTGTGTGGGTGTGCATGTGTGAGCGCGCGTGTGCAGTGTGTGTGTCTGTGTCTGTGTGTGTGTGTGTCTCTGTCTGTGTCTGTGTGTGTTTGGGTGGGGGTGGGTCAGATTTGCTGTTGATGCTGTTGCAGTTGAATAGCCAATGCAAAGTTTGAGAGTCTGGCTCCAGCCAATGAGGTTCCTCTCTGACCTTAACCATCCAATCAACTGTTAAACAACACACTGCATCCCTCAGCCCCAGTCTCTGATCAAACCACCTTCCTCAATCCCCACCTTTACTTCTCCCCAAATCCCCAACCCCACCTTGTTTCTTATTACAGCCATCACCCCCGTGTCCCTCCTCCTCGTGCAACCTCTCACTACCCCCTTTCCCACAGCTGTCACTCTCACCTTCCAGTCTGCCTTCGCTCCTGCCAAAAGCAGCCCATTTTCCAGCCTCTCCTATTCCGCTAGGGGACCCTGCAGCCTTCAGCACTCTATCAGTAATGTGAGAGCCTGAGCACCTACACCCCATGTCCTTTACCCCAAGCCCCACACCCCAGGACCCTGGCATGACATGGGCTGCATTCAACACAGCCAGACCCTCACTCACTCACTCACTCGCTCACCCCTAGTCCTCATTAGCAGCTCTCCCTTCTCCCCAGCTCATCCCTGTAACTGCCTGACTGTCTTTCACTCTTGGGGCTCCATCTCTGCCTATCCACTCACTCCTCTCCTCCTAACCCCCAACCCTCCCCCCCCTCCCTGTCTTTAGTCTATACCGCCTGCTCCTGGCTGCTTTCTGAAGGGACACAGCACTCGAAACGTTAACTCTGTTTCTCCCTCTGCAGATATTACTGAGCTTCTCCAGCAACTTCTGGTTTTGCAGGAGGATGCGATAACTCTGTTATGTTAAAAGTCACAAGTTATTTCACATTCCTTTAGATGTGAAGAGCGAGTCAGGGGAGAAGCAGCATGTGGAGCAGACTGCCATCGCTGTGATCACTGACGCCTGTCCCAAGCAAAGCATCTTCCTGAGCTGCAGGTGAGCGCAGCCTCCCAACACTCCCTCCCATCAACGGCTGCTTGTCCCACCAGGCAAACAGACCAGGGACGCTGTGCATTTATATGGCACCTGTCACCTTCAAATGTTCCAGGGGACAAGTCCGATGAATTGCTGAGGGGTGATATTGGGGCGGGTTGCACTGGGGCATGTCCGTAAGGCATGTGTTTTAAGGGTCTTCAAGAAGAAGAGGGAGTCGGAGAGGTTTAAGGAGGGTTTTTCGCAGATTGTGGACCAGGTTGGTCAACAGAGTCAAGAGTGTGGTGTTGGCAAAGTGCAGCAGGTCAGGCAGCATCCGAGGAGCAGGAGAATCGACATTTCAGGCAAAAGCCCTTCATCAGGAATCTTCATCGAGCTTATGCCCAAAACGTCGCTTCTCCTGCTCCTCGGATGCTGCCTGACCTGCTGTGCTTTGCCAGCAACACACTCTCAACTCTGATCTCCAGCATCTGCACTGCTCACTGTCTCCCAGGTTGGTGTACAGACAGTCATCAGTGGCAATGACTCTCACTCCGTCAGAGAGTGCGTTATGCCCCAGTCAGATTGAGGTGAGCAGTGATCGTTTGGTGCTCTGTCACTGAGCTCTAGAGACCGGGATGGTAGGAGTGAGGCGAGTGTATGCAGCCTTGTCTGTGGACTGCAGGAAGTTGTCCCCATTCTCTGGTGATCTTTCAGCTTCTGCCAGCCTTTGGGAAGAGATCAATCAGACAGGATTCCTGCTCATTAGCCAATGAGGTGGGTCAATACTGATGGGGAATTCAGTGCTCAGGTTTCCATTGGAATAAGACCTGAGTTCTCTTTGGTCACTATGTTCACTGAGGGCCTATAGGCCAGTAGCTTACAGAGTGGGAGAGTAATTGTTGTTGACAGTACAGGGACCAAGCCTCAATGATCGAATGGATGGCAAAAGTTGAAACTGGGTGGCAAATTCACAAAGAAAGAATTCATAACATTGACTGTTCAGCACAGAAACCAGACAGTGGGCCAACCGCTGGAGAATGGGCGTAAGAATAGATCGGTGCTTATTTATGTCCAGGCCAGACCTCAGGGCTGTGTGCATGCTGTCGATATCCGGGACTCTGTGGCAGTTCATTCAGCCGTCCTCCTCAGTGCTTGTGTTTTCACCTCCTCTTTTATCCCTGCCTTATCACCGTATCCCTCTATTCCTGTCACCCTCATGAGTTTATCCAGCTTCCCCTCTCAATTCTCTGGGAGAATGCTTTCCTCAGTCTCCCCAAATCTTCGGGGCAAGGAATTTCTTCCAAACCCCCTGTCGGATTTATATGTCCCTGCAAGTGATCCTCACCAGTACAACGAATTTCACCATGTCTTTTTCTTATCAAACTTCTTCAAACTTTTAAAAAACTCCCATTCTGATAATTCTGGTCTCCTTCCTATCGGAAAGATGTTATGAAGCTTGAAAGGGTTCAGAAATGATTTACAAGGATGTTGCCAGGGTTGGAGGATCTGAGCTACAGGGAGAGGCTGAACAGGCTGGGGCTGTTTTCCCTGGAGCGTCAGAGGCTGAGGGTCATAGAGTCATAGAGATGTACAGCACGGAAACAGACCCTTCGGTCCAACCCGTCCACGTCGACCAGATATCCCAACCCAATCTAGTCCCACCTGCCAGCACCCGGCCCATATCCCTCCAAACCCTTCCTATTCATATACCCATCCAAATGCCTCTTAAATGTTGAAATTGTACCAGCCTCCACCACATCCTCTGGCAGCTCATTCCATACACGTACCACCCTCTGCGTGAAAACGTTGCCCCTTAGGTCTCTTTTATATCTTTCCCCTCTCACCCTAAACCCATGCCCTCTAGTTCTGGACTCCCCAACCCCAGGGAAAAGACTTTGCCTATTTACCCTATCCATGCCCCTCATAGTTTTGTAAATCTCTATAAGGTCACCCCTCAGCCTCCGACGCTCCAGGGAAAACAGCCTCTCCCTGCAGCTCAAATCCTCCAACCCTGGCAACATCCTTGTAAATCTTTTCTGAACCCTTTCAAGTTTCACAACATCTTTCCAAAAGGAAGGAGACCAGAGTTGCACGCAATATTCCAACAGTGGCCCAACCAATGTCCTGTATAGCCGCAACATGACCTCCTAACTCCTGTACTCAATACTCTGACCAATAAAGGAAAGCATACCAAACACCTCCTTCACTATCCTATCTACCTGCGACTCCACTTTCAAGGAGCTATGACCCTGCACTCCAAGGTCTCTTTGTTTAGCAACACTCCCTCGGACCTTACCATTAAATGTATAAGTCCTGCTAAGATTTGCTTTCCCAAAATGCAGCACCTCGCATTTATCTGAATTAAGCTCCATCTGCCACTTCTCAGCCCATTGGCCCATCTGGTCCAGATCCTGTTGTATTCTGAGGTAACCCTCTTTGCTGTCCACTACACCTCCAATTTTGGTGTCATCTACAGACTTACTAACTGTACCTCTTATGCTCACATCCAAATCATTTATGTAAATGACAAAAAATAGAGGACCCAGCACCGATCCTTGTGGCACTCCACTGGTCACAGGCCTCCAGTCTGAAAAACAACCCTCCACCACCACCCTCTGTCTTCTACCTTTGAGACAGTTCTGTATCCAAATGGCTAGTTCTCCCTGTATTCCATGAGATCTAACCTTGCTCACCAGTCTCCCATGGGGAACCTTGTCGAACGCCTTACTGAGGTCCATATAGATCACATCTACTGCTCTGCCCTCATCAATCTTCTTTGTTACTTCATCAAAAAACTCAATCAAGTTTGTGAGACATGATTTCCCATGCACAAAGCCATGTTGACTATCCCTCATCAGTCCTTGCCTTTCCAAATACAAGAACATCCTGTCCTTCAGGATTCCCTCCAACAACTTGCCCACCACTGCGGTCAGGCTCACCGGTCTATAGTTCCCTGGTTTGTCCTTACCACCCTTCTTAAACAGTGGCACCATGTTAGCCAACCTCCAGTCTTCCGACACCTCACCTGTGACTATCGATGATACAAATATCTCAGCAAGAGGCCCAGCAATCACTTCTCTAGCTTCCCACAGAGTTCTCAGGTACACCTGATCAGGTCCTGAGGTTTTATCCACCTTTAACCGTTTCAAGACATCCAGCACTTCCTCCTCTGTAATCTGGACATTTTGCAAGATGTCACCATCTATTTCCCTGCAGTCTATATCTTCCATATCCTTTTCCACAGTAAATACTGATGCAAAATATTCATTTAGGATCTCCCCCATTTTCTGTGGCTCCACACAAAGGCCGCCTTTCTGATCTTTGAGGGGCCCTATTCTCTCCCTAGTTACCCTTTTGTCCTTAATATATTTATAAAAACCCTTTCGATTCTCCTTAATTCTATTTGCCAAAGCTATCTCATGTCCCCTTTTTGCCCTCCTGATTTCCCTCTTAAGTATACTCCTACTGCCTTTATACTCTTCTAAGGATTCACTCGATCTATCCTGTCTATACCTTACATATGCTTCCTTCTTTTTCTTAACCAAACCCTCAATTTCTTTAGTCATCCAGCATTCCCTATACCTACCAGCCTTCCCTTTCACTTTGACAGGAATATACTTTCTCTGGATTCTTGTTACCTCATTCCTGAAGGCTTCCCATTTTCCAGCCGTCCCTTTACCTGCGAACATCTGCCTCCAATCAGCTTTTGAAAGTTCTTGCCTAATACCGTCAAAATTGGCCTTTCTCCAATTTGGAACTTCAACTTTTAGATCTGGTCTATCCTTTTCCATCACTATTTTAAAACTAATAGAATTATGGTCGCTGGCCCCAAAGTGCTCCCCCACTGACACCTCAGTCACCTGCCCTGCCTTATTTCCCAAGAGTAGGTCAAGTTTTGCACCTTCTCTAGTAGGTACATCCACGTACTGAATCAGAAAATTGTCTTGTACACACTTAAGAAATTCCTCTCCATCTAAACCCTTAACACTATGGCAGTCCCAGTCGATGTTTGGAAAGTTAAAATCCCCGACCATAACCACCCTATTATTCTTACAGATAGCTGAGATCTCCTTACAAGTTTGTTTCTCAATTTCCCTCTGACTATTAGGCGGGGGGGGGGGGGTCTATAATACAATCCCAATAAGGTGATCATCCCTTTCTTATTTCTCAGTTCCACCCAAATAACTTCCCTGGATATATTTCCAGAAATATCCTCCCTCAGCACAGCTGTAATGCTATCCCTTATCAAAAATGCCGCTCCCCCTCCCCTCTTGCCTCCCTTTCTATCCTTCCTGTAGCATTTGTATCCTGGAACATGAAGCTGCCAGTCCTGCCCATCCCTGAGCCATGTTTCCGTAATTGCTAAGATATCCCAGTCCCATGTTCCTAACTATGCCCTGAGTTCATCTGCCTTCCCTGTTAGGCCCCTTGCATTGAAATAAATGCAGTTTAATTTATTAGTCCTACCTTGTCCCTGCCTGCCCTGACTGTTTGACTCACTTCTGTTCTCAGCTGTACCCATCTCAGATCGATCTCTTTCCTCACTATCTCCCTGGGTCCCACCGACCCCCCACCTTACTAGTTTAAATCCTCCCAAGCAGTTATAGCAAATTTCCCTGCCAGTATATTAGTCCCCTTCCAATTCAGGTGCAATCCGTCCTTCTTGTACAGGTCACTCCTACCCCAAAAGAGATTCCAATGATCCAAAAATGTGAATCCTTCTCCCATACACCAGCCCCTCAGCCATGCATTCATCTGCTCTATCCAGGTGACCTTATAGAGGTTTATAAAATCATGAGGGGCATGGATAGGATAAATAGACAAAGTCTTTTCCCTGGGATGGGGGAGTCCAGAACTAGAGGGCATAGGTTTAGGGTGAGAGTGGAAAAGGGATCCGAGGGGCAACTTTTTCACGCAGAGAGTGGTACGTGTATGGAATGAGCTGCCAGAGGAAGTGGTGGAGGCTGGTACAATTGCAACATTTAAAAGGAATCTGGATGGATATATGAATAGGAAGGGTTTGGAGAGATATGGGCCAGGTGCTGGCAAATGGGATAGAGTAGGTTGGGCTATCTGGTCGGCATGGATGGGTTGGACCGACAGCTCTGTTTCCGTGCTATGACTCGAACGTTTCCAGTTCATCGTTTCTTGCACTCTCTCCCATTTCTCTGTACTCCTTTCAGATCTGGAACTGTAGAGAATACTCTAAGGTTTTGTACAAGTTTGAAATGAGCTAAGCCCATCCTTTCAGAAATTAATCTCCCCAGCGTTTTGATGACTCTGTTTTCCATGGCTTGTTGCAGTGGCGATGATGTGATAAAGATTTGGGATCCGTCCGGTTTTCTGTTGACTGAGTTGGTTCTCGATTCCACACTCAGCTCTGCGTGCTTCCTCAATAACTTTGGAGATATTCTGATAGGCTTCAAGGAGCACCTCTTCCTGATACCTCACAACAAGTTAATGGTCAGCATCCGAGATGATGTTTCTGACAATTCAGCCAAAGGTACGTTGTTCAACTCCAGGGGAACATAACATTTTTGGCCGAAAGTATCTCAGAAGTGAGGGTGGAAATTCACTGTGGGTGTGTATATTGGGGAATGAGAAAATGGTATCGTGCACAGAAACAAAAAATGCTGGAGAAACTCAGCAGGCCGAACCTCATCTGTGGAGACAAAGTGGACCCGAAATTTGAACTCTGCTTTTTCTCTCCACAGATGTTGCCAGACGTGCTGAGTTCCTCCAGCAATTTCTGATTGTGCTTCTTTTTTCTAGCATTTGCAGTTCTTTGGGGTTTTTTTGAGGTTTCGGACTCCAGATCTGGAACACTCCAACCGAGGGGGAACTGACACAAGATCCCAAGTAATTCTGAAAAGGGAATGGGGCGTGGATCTACAGAGAAGTTGATTTTTCTGTGTTCTGGGGAGAATGCTGGGGGTTGGGGTGAGGCATGTGGTGGGGGGGGAGGTGGGAATGGGGGAATGGTTTTATTGGAGACCAGGTAATGGTGATGACCACTCTCACAGGCAAAGACACACGTTCTCAAACACACACACACACACGTATATGCACGCGCACACATGCATGTACGCAAGCGCATGCACGTGTACGCGCACACAGACACTCACACATGCACATATAAATGCACACACACATGCGTACACACATGCAAATGCACACACGTACACACGCGTACACAGACACACACACATACACGCACACACATACATATACACGCATGTACACACAGACACACATGTACATACATGCACATGCGTACACACACCCGCGTACGCACACACGCGTGCACACACACACGTAACACAGGCGTGCGCGCGTGCATACACACACACACACACACACACACACCCGATTGTTCCGATACAACGGTATGCTTCGAACGTGCTGA
The DNA here is from genome assembly GCF_047496795.1 of Chiloscyllium punctatum. Lineage (NCBI taxonomy): Eukaryota > Metazoa > Chordata > Chondrichthyes > Orectolobiformes > Hemiscylliidae > Chiloscyllium > Chiloscyllium punctatum. The sequence continues at coordinate 4,848,104 of NC_092750.1, read as the reverse complement.
TTAGCTGCAGGGAGGTTTGCCAGCGATGACGTTCTCAGATTTGTGTGGAAACATTACTGTCCAGCACTCTGTCACCCAGGCAGCTGGATTAGACACATTATTTACCGAGCAAGGAGTTAAGGGTCATGTGGGAAACAGGCAGAAAGGTGGAGTTTTAAAAAAATCATTCCTGGGATGAGGGTGTCACTGGCCAGGCCAGTTTTGATTGTCCATCTCTAATTGTCCAGAAGCCAATTAAGGGTCAACCAGATTGCTGTTGGTCTGGAGTCACGTGTAGATCAGGTCAGGTAATGATGGCAGTTTCCTTCCTTAATGGCTCAAATGGGTTTTTCCAACAATGGATTCATGGTCATCATTAGACTCTTAATTCCAGATTTGTACTGAAATGAAATTCCACCATCTGCCATGGCAGGATTCGAACCTGGGTCCCCAGAACATTACCTGGGTCTAAGGTTTAACAGTCGCCTGCCCTGTTAAGGCCATGGTAGAATCAGCCATGATCATATTGAATGGTGGAGCAGGCTTGATGGACCGAATAGCCTACTCCTGCTCCTAGTTCTGTGGATCTTAAGGAGTGGATAATCAATATCCAGCCTAAAGCTTTAGTGCAATCCTTCAACACTTAGTGTTTGGAAAATGGTTGGTGCGGGGCTCCAGTGTGGGTTTGAGGTTAGTCAGACCAGCCTCGATCTAATTAAAAGGGGGGGAGCAGAGTCGATGGGCTGAATAATTTACTCCGACACATTTATGCTGTTATGTGACAAACACAGAAAAGGCTGGAGAAACACAGCATCAGCAGATCGACAAACTAAAACAGAAGCAGTTAAGTGCAGTCAGCATAAGAACTAGGAGCAGGTGGAGGCCATTCAGCCCTTCAGAGGCTGCTCTGCTGCTCAACATGATCATGGCCTGATCTCATCTCGGCCTCGTCTCCATTTCCCTGCCTACTCTCCATAACCCTTCACCCCGTTACTAATTAAACATCTGTCTATCTCCTCCTTACATTTACTCATTGTCCCAGCATCTACCACACTCTGGGACAGTGAATTCCACAGATCCATGTCCCTCTGAGAGAAGGAATTCCCCATTGTCTCTGGTTTAAACCTGCTGCCCCTTATCCTAAAACCATCACCTCTCGTTCTGGATTGTCCCACATGAGGATCCATCCTCTCTACATCTACTGTGTCAATCCCCTTTAGCATCTTATAGACCTCAATTAGATCTCCCCTCATTCTTCTAAGCTCCAGGGAGTATCGGCCTAAACTGTTCAACCTCTCTCATCCCTGGGATCAACTAGTGACCTTCCTCTGTACTGCCTCCAACTCAACTACACCCGTCCCTCGGGTGAGGCAACGACCACATGACATCATCAACCCAATGAAACCCAAATGCATAAATAGAAAGCAGGAATTATCAGCAGTGCTTCGTCCAGCGGCCCACTGAAGATGTTACCTAGTAGGGTGACGAAATGTCTGAAAGTGAACCTTCCAGCTCAGCGGGCAAACCTACATCCGGGAACCACCACTCTACACAGTACTCCAGGTGGGGTCTCTATGTACTCAATGCCCTGGCCTCTAGAGCCCTCTGTGGGAATGAGATAAGACCGTAGGACCATAAGAGCAGAAATTAGGCCATTCAGCCCATCCAGTCTGGTCTGCCCTTCAATCATGGCTGATAGGTTTTCAACCCCATTGTCCCACTTTCTCCCCTTTGATCACCTTGACAATCAGGAACCCGTCGATCTCTGTCTTAAATATATTCATAATATGGAGGAGCCAGTGTTAGACTGGGGTGGACAAGTTAAAAAAATCACACACCACCAGATTACAATCCAACAGGTCTATTGGGAAGACAGTAGCTTTCTGAGCACTGCTTTTGGACAGCTACCTGATGAAGGGGCAGCGCTCTGAAAGCTAGTGCTTCCAAACAAACCTGTTGGACTATAACCTGGTGTTGTGTGATTCTTAACTTAAATATACTCACTGATGCCTTGTACAGTTGTGACAATACCTCCCGACTTTCATACTCTAAGCGTTTAGCAGTAAAGTGTAATTCTAATATGATTATATCGAGGATGCAATGTATTGCTGGATTCTGCAGTGGTTTGAGACGGTGACCAACACTGCTTTCAGCAGGACAGTTAGGGCTGGACAATAAACACAGGCTGAATCTAAAAACCCTGATACCAGATTGAAATCCGTGTCCTGGGAGGGTTTCTCACTCGGCTACTCCCTAACTTCCTGACTTCAGAATCTGCTATTTATGAGGATCCAGCGGTGAAATATGAACTCAAGGACACTGTACAACACCAAGCGGAATCACTCCTCGATCTCGATTCTTATCTGGTAGGTCAAAAGCTCAAAGCATCGTTTGTAATTTTAATTTGCTAAAGTGACACCTTATAATAATCCGACCGATCTATTCCTAATATGTGGGAATCACTGGCTAAAGCAGGAGTTTGTGGGCCCTACCTGGTTACACTGAGAAGGCAGTGATTAGATTTCCAACAGAGCAATGGGTTCAACCAACTTCCAGCACAAATGGGAGTGAACCAGAGCACAGTGCTGTCCCTGTCCTGGGAGTGATGGGACAGTGTAGAGGGAGCTTTACTCTGTATCTAACCCCGTGCTGTCCCTGTCCTGGGAGTGTTTGATGGGGGACAGTGCAGAGGGAGCTTTACTCTGTATCTAACCCCATGCTGTCCCTGCCCTGGGAGTGTTTGATGGGGGACAGTGCAGAGAGAGCTTTACTCTATATCTAACCACGTGCTGTCCCTGTCCTGGGAGTGTTAGATGGGGGACAGTGTACAGGGAGCTTTACTCTGTATCTAACCCCGTGCTGTCCCTGTCCCTGGGAATATTAGATGGAGGACAGTGCAGAGGGAGATTTACTCTGTTTCTTTTAGTACCTATAATATCAAATGGAGGTAGTGTGATTGGAGAGCTGGAGGGTTGAAGGAGCTGACAATTAACTGGAACGTTCTCTGAAGATGAGAATATAATTGCCAGCAGTTCCCAGCTGGAAGGTCAGAACCCCTCTGGAGTGTCCTTGCTGGATTTCCCTGTGACCTGGGAGGTATCTCTCTGTCCCACTGGCTGAACTCTGCGAAGGTCACTTTGCTAAACACTGTCTCTTTTCAGGTTCCCTTTAAGCACTTGGATTTCTCGAAAAGCGAAGTTGTGTCACTGGCCTCCGAGTTGGAGTCTGATCTGGACGTGGAGGAGACAGAATCTGTAAGTGGCACTTGGCAACTGTGGCTTGCTGCAGGTCAGAGGTCATCCCCTTCCCCCTGCCTCCTGCGAGTCTAGGCTCTGCTTGTGATCCCAAAGAAATGAAATTCTGAACGAGGTAAACCTTCACACAGCTCAGTAACAGATTATGAAATGGATGCGAACCTCTGGATACAGGACACAATCTGCTCTGGATCCGATCAATTGGAATTTCTTCTGGAAATGCAAGAATGATGTTGTACTCTGAGATTGTCTCTATCACTTCTCAGTAAATGACCGCATTATGGTTGTGAGGATCCAGTGTTACTGTAGCAACAGCCTCTGATGTAGCTCCATGTTAGCAGCTGACACAATATTTAAAATGAGATATAAAAGAATTGGAAAATAATGGCAATACATGATTCAATCAACAGCCAAAAACTGAAGCTTGATGGGAGTGTCACAGACGGAGCTGTTTGCTGTTTGTTTATTGTTGGATCTTCTGCATCAGGAATGTTTTACAGTGTCATCGATTGATACAGCATGGAAACAGATTCTTTGGTCCAATCCGTCCACACTGAACACGTTTCCCAATCTAAACAAGTTCCACTTGCCTGCGTTTGGCCTGTCATTTTGTGTTGTGCCCACCCGTTGTCTGTTAACTGAGGTAATAACTTTCTTAGCCATTTGTTTGAATGGCTGCCGTCATGGCCAAAGTGAGGACTGCAGATGCTGGAGATCAGAGTCTAGATTAGTGTGGTGCTGGAAAAGCACAGCAGGTCAGGCAGCATCCGAGGAGCAGGAAAATCGACGATTCGGGTAAAAGCCCTTCATCCTGCTTTTCCTGCTCCTCGGATGCTGCCTGATCTGCTGTGCTTTTCCAGCACCAACCTAATCTTGGCTGTCATCATGTCAAGTTGTTGGTGAAATAGAAACAGTCGTTCAAACCTTCAGGAGAATCATTGTCAAGGAGCAAAACCAGAACGTGCTGGAAAAGCTCAGCAGGTCTGGCAGCATCTGTGGAGAGAAATCAGAGTTAACAATTCAGGTTGAGTGACCCCTCCTCAGAACCCAAGGAGTTTCTGTTCGACCTTGGAAAAGTTCATTGAATTTCCCAAGGTCTCTCTGGACTTTTTTCTTGTTACGAATACATTGTCATACCCACCACATCCATAAATATAGTCATGAGACTACCGGGAGCCATTTTGTAAGATTCTTGCTGTCAATTTTATGTTTCCTTTGCAAAATTTAGAATGTTATAAGAAAACATTCAGGACACAATGAGGAAAAGCTTAGACAAGGGGTCGGTTTCACCAAGTGTTGAGCAGCATGAGGTAGAGAGGTTTTGGATTCGGGGAATTCCAAAACTTGGGGCCTGTTACTTCACCAGGCAGGAGTAGCACCCTGAAAGTTTGTGATTTCAAACGATAACCTGGTGTCGTGTGACCTCTGACTTTATTCACTACAGTCCAACACTGGCACCTCCACATTAGGGCCTATTTGTTTAAATTGGCATCACTTTCAGCACAACACCTGTGGGCTGAAGGGCCTCTTCCTGTGCTGTACTGCTCTATGTTCTAAGGCCTATGTAGCTGAAACTATGCTCAATAATTGCAGAGTGACTAAAATTGGGTAAGTAACAGTGGTCAGAACTGGAGGCTAAGTGAGATCTCAGCGGTTTGGAGGAGACAAAGAAACAGCTGGAATTGAGAAACCCATGAGACTCTTAAAAAGTTGCTTTGCTGATGGACTCGGGACCAATGCGAGTCAACAAGTTTAGTGAATGAGATTTAAGGCTGAACTGTTAGAGTCCATAGGGAAAGGAGGGTGTCACAGAGGTGGGCAACTGCTGGAATTAGCCAGCAGCTAGGTCCCTGTCTCTCTCACAGGTCCCGGTGGAGAGATGGTAGGTTTATTCACCTGTAAATGGGGTCGCTAACTGAACTAATTAAAGGGCAGGCTGGTTTCTCGGAGAGAGGAGGACAAGAAATAAAGATAGTGAGACATTCTGAGATGCCCAGGAAACCTCGTCTTAGAAAGGAATGGGGCAACTGTTGGTTGTACATTTTATTATTATTACATTGTTGGGAATGAATATTCATAATTAAGGATAATGTGGAAAAAAAGTTGATAGTATGGAACTGTTTGGATCTTTACAGATCACACTGACCACCTCAGTGCTGTTTTCCCATGTTAACTCCATTTCCCTTAATGAGATAACCCTTCAAAAAATCTAATGGTTTCCATATTGAAATTACTCCATGATTGAGCTTCCTCACCTCTCTGGGTTCAAGAATTCCAAATGTTCACCTCTTCATCCCAACCTTAAATGGACCGGGACCTGGGTGCCCTTGTGCATGAACCACAAAAAGTTAGTTTGCAGGTGCAGCAGGTAATTTAAGAAGGGAAATGGAATTTTGTCCTTCATTGCTAAAGGGATTGAGTTTAAAAACAGAGAGATTATGTTGCAGTTGTACAGGGTGATGGTGAGGCCACACCTGGAGGACTGCGTACAGTTTTGGTCTCCTTATTTGAGGAAGAATGTACTGGCACTGGAGGGGGTGTAGATGAGGTTCACTGGGTTGGTTCTGGAGTTGAGGGGGTTGGCTTATGAGGAGAGACTGAGTTGAAGAATGGGGGGGGGGGGAGGAGAGCGGGAATCTGAGAGAAACATATAAAATTATGAAGGAAATAGATCAGAGAGAAGCAGGGAGGGTGTTCCCATGGGAGGGTGAAACTGGAAACAGGGAGCATAGCCTCAGAATAAGGGGGAGCAGATTTCGGACTGAGTTGGGGAGTAACTCCTTCACCCAGAGGGTTGTGAATCTCTGGAAGCCCCTGCCCAGTGAAGCAGATTTTTGAACAGTAAAGGAATTAAGGGATACGGTGAGAGGGGGTGGGGGTAAGTGGAGCCGAGTCCATGAAAAGGTCAGCCATGATCTTATTGAATGGCGGGGGCTGGCTTGTTGGGCCAGACGGCCTACTCCTGTTCCTAGTTCTGATGTTCTTGCAACTGCTGCTTCTTCTGAGATTATGTTCCTTGTTTCTCGATTCACCATTCAGGAGACACATCCTATCTCCATCCATCCTGTCACACCCTGTGAGAATTTTATGAGTCAAACCTGTTTGCTCAATCTCTCCTCCTAAAACAGGTCAGCCACCTCAGGGATCCAGGTGAGGTTTCAACAAGTGTTTGTACAACTGCAGCAATTCCACTTGAAACAAACACCAAGATCAAACACCAATGACAACCACCAAGCTGACCTGGAGTTCCCATGTAGATGCGACGGTCAAGAAGGCACAACAACACCTCAGGAGGCTCAGGACATTCAGCATGTCCACAAGGACCCTCACCAACTGCCCCATTGACAGCGTACAGTCCAGGTACATTACGGCCTGGTACAGTATCTGCTCTGCCCAGGACTGTAAGAAACTACAGAAGGTGGTGTGCACAGCCCAGCCCATCACAGAAACCACCCTCCCATCCACGGGCTCCATTTACACGGCTCAGTGCCGCGGAAAGGCTACCACCATCATCAAAGACCCCCCCCCACCCCCGGGGAATGCTCTCCTACAACCTCCTCCATCTGGCAGATGGTACAGAAACCTGAACACACGCTCCAACAGGTTCAGGAACAGCTTCCCCACCCCCCCCCCCACTGTTATTAGACTGATGAACAGACCTCTCTAACTTCATGCTTTACTTAGATTTTTAGATTTAGATTTAGATTACTTACAGTGTGGAAACAGGCCCTTCGGCCCAACAGGTCCACACCAACCCTCCGAAGCACAACCCACCCAGACCCATTCCCCTACATTTACCCCTTACCTAACACTACGGGCAATTTAGCATGGCCAATTCACCTGACCTGCACATCTTTGGACTGTGGGAGGAAACCGGAGCACCCGGAGGAAACCCACACAGACACGGGGAGAATGTGCAAACTCCACACAGAGAGTCGCCTGAGGCGGGAATTGAACCTGGGACCCTGGTGCTGTGAGGCAGCAGTGCTAACCACTGTGCCACTGTGCCGCCCATTTGATAACACTGGAGCCCTTGGTCAAGGAGTTCCAGAGGAAGAGAGATGTGATCTATCCAGAGGGAGTGGGGTCCTCCAGATAAATTCTCAGAAGGCATTGGGATTAGGCCGTTATAGTGATCAATGGCAGGAGTTCAGTCTCAAAGAAGTGCATGCAGAACCATAAGACATTCAATGGCCACGTACAAGTAATCAAGATAATTAAATGCATCTTAAAATTGCATAAACAATCAATTGCAACATTAGCCTCAAAGACTTCTCAATGCATCATTTACCATCACTCATCATCAGAAGTTATCAGTAGGGTTAAAATCAACGAGGTAAAAACAATGACCTCAGATGCAGTCATGATTCACAAAAGTCATAGCCTCAACTCCTCACTCCTCACACAAAGCTGCTTAACTCATACTCACATTACCCAAACATATTATGTCACATCACAACACACATTCTTCACTCTCACGCAAGACAAAGTGGTGAATAAGTACAGGCAGTATGTAACCCATAGGGGCAGGCATAGCCACATTTCCCCACTGGGAGGGGGGGAAGCAGTGCTTATTGTCACCAAAATAGCCATGACTGAGGCTGTGAACAACAGTAGGGCTCGAACCATTGAAAACGATGATACCCTTTCCTGCTTCTCAAATACCATATCCCTCCCAATGTGACCAGCAAATCTTTCAGATGGCTTAGTGGCAAACCAGAAATGCAATTAAGAGCAAAATATTGTGAATACTGAAAATCTACAATCATAAACACCAAATGCTGGAGAAACTCAGCACGTCTGGGATCATCTGCGGAGAGAGAAACCGAGTCAATGCTTCGAATCCATTATGATTCACACTGGTGCCCCTCTTGTGCAGCTGTAACCCTGTATACCTCACTCTGTCTCAGCATCCTGTGATCTATATGTCTTTGTTTGCTTTGATCTGCCTGTACTGCTCACAAAACAAAACCTTTCACTGTACTCAGGGACATGTGAGTACAGTAAATCAAATCCAATCAAACATCATATTTCTTTTCTAACTGTTTGCTTCACCTGTATGATAAATTTTAATGATTAGGATTCCCATATCAAGGCTGAGATCAGTAGATTGTTGTACAAGGAGGAAAGCGAGGAGTGTAGGGCTCGTATTTAAGGTGGAAGATCAGCTACATTCCAACAAAATGAGAGAACAAGATGAAAGAATGAAATTACCTATTTTTGTTCCTTTTCGTTATTATTCTAATATTCTTCTTTCTTAGGCAGGACATGTGAGTAGAAATTGTTTCTGCCCATTAACAGCTTCCCCAAAGCTCTCTCTTTCTGAACTTTCTCACAACTTCTCCGCCAGTTCTGAAACAAACTCTGACATATGTTACTGTGAGAGCCAGCAGCAGAGCAGATGTCAACTTCCTGAGTTTCTGTGACTGATACCACTCTGGATAAACTAAAAGAGAAACACGGCCCACCAACACTGATCCACGCCTGAAGGCAGAGGTGAAGAGTCTGTGAGGTCGGGAGAGCTTGGGAGCTTCAAAAGCAAAATACTGCGGATGCTGGAAACCAGAAACAAACACAGACAATGTTGGAGGAAATCTGCAAGTCTGACAGCACCAGTGGAGACAGAAACAGAGTTCACTGGGAAGGAGATCTGAAGAACATTCATATCAGGCTGAACTTTAACAGAATTTTCTGTGTTTGTTTTGGAAAGCTAAAACTCTGACCTCTGCAGCTTGGCAACACAACTTCCAAACAGACCTACCCACAAAGGCTTCTGACTGGCAGATAGTGTCAACGCTGCCTCCAAAACTCAATTTAGGAACTCTTAGAAACTGGAAAGTCAATGGCTGGAGAGAGTTAATGTCTTTTCCCCAGGATGGGGAATTTCAACGCTAGGCGCATATTTTTCGGATGAGATGAGAAAGATTTTAAAAAGACGTGAGGGGTAATTTCTTTTAACACAGCAGATGGTTTGTGTGTGAAATGAACCTTCAAGGAAGTGGTGGATGTGGGAACAGTTACAACATTTAAAAGACATTTTGATAAGTGCATGAATAGGAAAGTTTTGGAGGGATACAGATTAGAGTGGTGCTGGAAAAGCACAACAGGTCAGGCAACATCCAAGGAGCAGGAAAATCTATTCCTGATGAAGGGCTTTTGCCCGAAATGTCGATTTTCCTGCTCCTCGGATGCTCCCTGACCTGCTGTGCTTTTCCAGCACCACTCTAATCCAGACTCTGATCTCCAGCATCTGCAGTCCTCACTTTTGCCTTGGAGGGATATAGGTCAGGAGCAGGTAGGTGGGACTAGTTTCCTTTGGGATTTATGGTCAGCATGGACTGGTTGGGCTGAAGGGTCTGTTTCCATGCTGGATGACTCTATGATTGCTGTCAATGGTCCCTAGGGCAGCCTCACAGTGCTACAGGCTGACTGTGCTAAAGGTAGGTAGATATCAGCCTGTCCTGTGTGCAAAACAAAGCTTTTCACTGTACTTCAGCACACGTGACTACAATAAATCACATCAACTCAAATTAAACGCCATCCAACTGCAGTCTGGCCTGTACTGCATCTTCATCTAACGGTCTTCCTTGACCTACAGTTGAAGTTAGTTGGGGAGGTTTGAAGAATATTCCCTTTTGTGGTATCTCCTTCTTAATTTAGGAAGACGGAAAGCTTTGAGGTCATGGCTATAATTCCCACCATGGAAGCCGGTGGAATTTAAAATCAGTTAAAAATAAATCAGAAACCGAGCAAAATGGTCTGCCATCCTTACCTGGTCTGGCCTACATGTGACTCCAGACCCACAGCGACGTGGTTGACTCTCACCTACCCTCTGAAACGGGTTAAAGTGAGGACTGCAGATGCTGAAGACCAGTCGAGAGTGTGTTGCTGGAAAAGGTCAGGCAACATCCAAGGACCAGGAGAGTCAAGAGAAAACCCTTCATTAGGAATGAGGCTGGGAGTCTCGGGGTGGAGAGATAAATGGGGGGGGTGGGGGCTGAGGGGGAAGAACGCTTCATCTTCTGTATCGGGACCTTCCAACCCCAGGGCATCAATGTGGACTTCACCAGTTTCCTCATTTCCCCTCCCCCCATCTTATCCCAGATCCAACCTTCCAGCTCAGCACCGTCCCCATGACCTGTCCTACCTGCCAATCTCCCTTCCCACCTATCCACTCCACCCTCCCCTACAACGTATTACATTTACCCACACCTCCATCCACCTATCACATGCTCAGCTACCTTCCCCCCCCAGCCCCACCCCCCTCCCATTTATCTTTCCACCCCGAGGCTCCCAGCTTTTGTTTGAAACGTCAGTTTTCCTATTCATACAGCCACAGAGATGTACAGCACAGAAACAGACCCTTCGGTCCAACCCGTCCATGCCGACCAGATATCCCAACCCAATCTAGTCCCACCTGCCAGCACCCGGCCCATATCCCTCCAAACCCTTCCTATTCATATACCCATCCAGATGTCTCTTAAATGTTGTAATTGTACCAGCCTCCACCACATCCTCTGGCAGCTCATTCCATACACGTACCACCCTCTGTGTGAAAAGTTGCCCCTTAGGTCTCTTTTATATCTTTCCCCTCTCACCCTAAACCTATGCCCTCTAGTTCTGGACTCCCCCACCCCAGGGAAAAGACTTTGTCTATTTACCCTATCGATGCCCCTCATGATTTTATAAACCTCTATAAGGTCACCCCTCAGCCTCCGACGCTCCAGGGAAAACAGCCCCAGCCTGTTCAGCTTACTCCTCGGATGCTGCCTGACCAGCTGTGCTTTTCCAGCACTACACTCTCGACTCTGATCTCCAGCATCTGCAGTCCTCACTGTCTCCCACTTACTGAGATCGGAACCATTTTGTCTTTCAGGTGTTGAATGGGTATACCCCAGCTTCCACTGCAATGTACAATTCCCCAGCCAGCTCTGTTCTGTCGTTGGAGATCTGTCACCTCACACCAGGACTTGACACGGACTGGGAGGAAGGTAGGCAGTTAGTGCCCCTAACAATGTACCCGGGATGCCCTGTGTAAATCCTCTCTCTGCTGAGGTGTCTGTACCTTGTTCTTGGCCCGTTCTGTGAGAGCTGGGCACAGGCTGGTATTGTTTTTAGTTGTTTTTATCAGGGCTGCTTTACCCTTGGCAGAGCCTGGGCATTTCACTCTTGATACAACGACAAATCTCACATTATCATTTCAGTGGCAGGAGGAAGCCACTCGGCCCATCAACAGTGTTTCTCCATCCAATGAGATCACAGATTAGCAACACCTAAACTCTGTAATGACCAAGTGAGGAAGGGCTGAACTGACTCCCCTCTTTGCAACCCCTCCTGTCAGTTGCCATAAAGACCCAAAGATCTCTCTCACACAAGGTTACACCCCACTCCATTTAAAATGTACTCACCTGGTTTCTAGTGTAGCAGTCAGGAGCCAATCACAAGGTGTCCTTCAACTAAAACAGCAAGTTTATTCCCTGCTAATTCCAAGGAAAGGAATAAAGTTATGCATGTGATTTTCAGGAGCCTCTCTCATTCCTTCTCTCTCTCTCTCTCTCTCTCTCTCATTCCTTCTCTCTCTCTCTCGCTGCCTTACAGACACCACAGACACACAGAGTTAAAATGGGGATAGTGTGCAAGAAAAAACAGGAGATAGAATAATTTAAGGCTTAGAGTCTTTTGAGTAACCATGGGTTTTAACCTGAGACCGTCCTTACCTAGTTGCTGTTTTCAACAGCCGCGAGTATTGTAGTTAGCATTTGAGTTCTCAGCGTTTTGATGTTTCTTTGCCACCAGATAGTTTTATTTTTGAGAGACACAGAGAGAGAGAGAGAGAGGATTTGCAGCTGGAGTTCAGTGCTCCAACTTTAGTTAAATCTCTGTCCTCTGCCACAATCTGGTGAAATATCAACTTGTTCCTGTATTTCCATGTCAGAGTTCATTGTCTCCACACTTGAGATCCACAGGTGTTGTTGTAATCTCCAACTGGCAGGTATTCTTGGAAAGGTGTATGTCAAAAAAAAATAGGTGAGGGTCTTTCCAGGGACCTATCCTTCCTTTTCACCCCATTCAAGGAGGAGCTGACTGATTTCCTTGATTCTGGATGAAGTTTTGATTCTTCTCTCTTTCGTTTAATCTGTGTTGGTTTCATGAAACCTGTATGGTCAGGGGCTGTTGCTAGTTTACGTTGGGATTTTGATCCCTGTTTTAAAATCAATTCAGTCCATGAAAGCCCAATTGATTATATCACACAATGGGAAGATGACAAACAATAATCCACATTTTAATCATCATGGTCACTCATTTGCATTCCTAAACTTAACACCCTTTCATCACGATGAAAAAGTGAGGACTGCAGATGCTGGAGATCAGAGTCAAAACGTGTGGTGCTGGAAAAGCACAGCAGGTCAGGCAGCATCCGAGGAGCAGGAGAGTTGAAGTTTTGAGCATAAGCCCTTCATTAGGAATGCCCTGACAACGGGTTTATGCTCAACTCTCCTGCTCCTTGGGATGCTGCCTGATCTGCTGTGCTTTTCCAGCATCGCCCTCTTTCGCCCCTTTGGTCACTAACAAACTATCATTCTCAGTTCTGAAATTCTCATAAGGGCCTGAGCAAATTGGAGAGGAAGTTGAGTCAGGATTCGGGTTAAATCGAATGCCAACCCATTCCGCCCTTCTAGTTAACTCTGCTATTCAGTGAGATCATGGGTGCTCTGATCATCCTCAACCCCACCTCCCTGCCTCTCCCTCATAACCCTCGATCCCCTTCCTGGTGAACAAGCTGTCTGTCTCAGCCTTAAATATCCTGAATGACCCAGCCCCCGACAACCCTCAGTGGGAAAGAATTCCACAGATTCACTCCCCTCGGAGGGAAGGAATTCCTCCTCATCTCTGTCTTCAATGGGTGACCCCTTACTCTGAGATGATGTCCCCCTGGTCCCCAACTCCCCCACCTGGGGAAACAGTCTTGCTGTATCGACCCTGTCAAATCGCCCAAGAACCTTGTCTGTTTCAATAAAGTCTCCTCTCATTCAACTCTTCACCTCACCCCTTCCAGGTTTAAAAGGAGCTCCATGGCTCTTTACTTGATGATCAACTTCCCGTTAAATTGGGTTCTCTGATGAGGAAAGGTTGAACAGAAGTTTGGAAGGAGACAAGTTCTTACCGAGGTGCATCTGATATTCAGAAGGCTGGACAGTGGAAATATTAATAAGATTATCTTCCCAAATGGAAATTCAAGAGCGAGGGATCATTGTGCCAGGTTGTGGAGGAATGAGATGAGGAGTTTTTGAAATCTCTACTCCAATGCAGTGAACCATCTCTTGCTGAGTATATTCCAGGCTGAGATTGAGAGTTTTTTGAATTCGGAGGGAGTTGAGGACAATGGGATTAACAGAGAATGCTGGAGAAACTCAGCAGGTTAGCCAGCGCCTGTGGAGAGAGAAACAGAGTTAACATTTCTGGTCCTGTGACCCTTTGCCAGAGTTGAGTTCCAAAGAACTCACACCAGACTCAGAGCACGAACTGTGTTTCTCTCTCCACAGGCACTGCCAGATCGGCAGAGTTCCTCCTGCATTCTCTGCGTTTGTCTCAGATTTCTAACATCCACGGTGATTTGTTTTGTATCTCAGATGATGGGGATTTGCTATCAGACAGAGTTTTAATAAGAAGCAATGGTACTGAGTAGTACAGCAAGACAGAAAGGGGCCAAATGTCCTTCTCCTGCCTCCTTTTTCTACATTAGATTCCCTACAGTATGGAAACAGGCCATTTGGCCCAATAGATCCACACCGACCCTCCAATTCTTATCATAGAGTCATGGAGATGTACAGCACGGAAACAGACCCTTCGGTCCAACCCGTCCATGCCAACCAGACATCCCAAGCCAATCTAGTCCCATCTGCCAGCACCCGGCCCATATCCCTCCAAACCCTTCCTATTCATATACCCATCCAAATGCCTCTTAAATGTTGTAATTGTACCAGCCTCCACCACTTCCTCTGGCAGCTCATTCCATACACGTACCACCCTCTGCGTGAAAACGTTGCCCCTTAGGTCTCTTTTATATCTTTCCCCTCTCACCCTAAGCCTATGCCCTCTAGTTCTGGACTCCCCCACCCCAGGGAAAAGACTTTGCCTATTTATCCTATCCATGCCCCTCATAATTTTATAAACCTCTATAAGGTCACCCCTCAGCCTCCGACACTCCAGGGAAAACAGCCCCAGCCTGTTCAGCCTTTCCCTGTAGCTCAGATCCTCCAACCCTGGCAACATCCTTGTAAATCTTTTCTGAACCCTTTCAAACTTCACAACATCTTTCCGATAGGAAGGAGACCAGAATTGTTCGCAATATTCCACAGCGGCCTAACCAATGTCCTGTACAGCCGCAACATGACGTCCCAACTCCTGTACTCAATACTCTGACCGATAAAGGAAAGCATACCAAACACCTTCTTCCCTATTTTGTCTACCTGTGAGAATTGCTTTCCCAAAATGCAGCACCTCGCATTTATCTGAATTAAACTTCATCTGCCACTTCTCAGCCCATTGGCCCATCTGGTCCAGATCCTGTTGTAATCTGAGGTAACCCTCTTCGCTGTCCACTACGCCTCCAATTTTGGTGTCATCTGCAAACTTACTAACTGTACCTCTTATGCTCGCATCCAAATCATTTATATAAATGATGAAAAGTAGAGGACCCAGCACCGATCCTTGTGGCACTCCACTGGTCACAGGCCTCCAGTCTGAAAAACAACCCTCCACCACCACCCTCTGTCTTCTACCTTTCAGCCAGTTCTGTATCCAAATGGCTGGTTCTCCCTGTATTCCATGAGATCTAATCTTGCTAATCAGTCTCCCATGGGGAACCTTGTCGAACGCCTCACTGAAGTCCATATAGATCACATCTACTGCTCTGCCCTCATCAATCCTCTTTGTTACTTCATCAAAAAACTCAATCAAGTTCATGAGACATGATTTCCCACGTACAAAACATGCTGTAACTTGAAGGTTATGACTCATCCTGGGAGTGTTTGATGGGGGGACAGTGTAGAGGCAGCTTTATTCTGTCTTTAACACTGTGCAGTCCATGTGTGGACTGTGTGCAGTATGGGACCTGGTCTCCTCACTGTTAGCGGTGATGGGGATTGTGCAGGTTCGGTCGGGTTGAGTCAGGTTGGTGGGGGTGATATTACAGTGACCCCTCCCATGTTGTCTCACAGCCCATCGTGCGAAGCTGCATTCGTGTGAGGAGCTGCTACGGTGCGTGAGCTCCGGGCCCTCGAGACCAGCCCTTGGGGACTCTCCTGTTTTCTTCCATGTTGAAGTGTCACAGAAAGAGGATTCCGTCATTCAAATTCCGGTGAGTGGCTGAGTGAGTGAGTGTGTGAGTGAGTGAGTGAGTGAGTGAGTGGCATTCCAGTCATTGTCTCAATGCTGCACACCAGCCCCCACTGTCATTGCTGCTATGTGTGTGTGTGTGAGTGTGTGTGAGGGACAGTGTGTGTCTATGTGTGTGAGAGAGGGAGTGTGTGTGTGTGTCTGCATGTGTGTGTGGTGCTGGAAAAGCACAGCAGGTCAGGCAGCATCCGAGGAGCAGGAGAATCGACGTTTTGGGCAAAAGTCCTTCGTCAGGAATGAGGCTGGTAGGCTGGGATCTGGGAGATAAAAGAGATGAGAGAACTGTTGAAATCCACATTGATTCCATATGGTTACAGGGTCCCAAGGAGGTTAGGGAGTGATGATGGAGGAGGCCCAGGATCTGCAGGTCCTTGGCAGAGTGGGAGAGTGTTTTCAAGTGTTCAGCCATGGGGAATTGGGGTTGATTGATGTGGGTGTCCTGGACATGTTCCCTAAAGCGCTCTGCTAGGAGGCGCCCAGTCTCCCCAATGTAGAGGAGACTGCATCGGGAGCAATGGATAGAATAAATGATATTAGTGGATGTGCAGGTAAAACTTTGATGGATGTGGAAGGCTCCTTTGGGGCCTTGGATGGAGGTGAGGCAGGAGGTGTGGGCACAGGTTTTGCAATTCCTGTGGTGGCAGGGGAAGGTGCCAGGATGGGAGGGTGGGTTGTTGGTGGCCCCTTTGGGGGGTGGGGGGGGGGGGGGTGGCGTGGACCTGATGTGGCAGATGGAACGGTCTCTGCGGAAAGCAGAAATGTGTGGGGAGGGAAATATATCCCTGGTGGTGGGGTCTGTTTGAAGGTGGCAGAAATGTCGGCAGATGATGCGGTTTATGTGGAGGTTGGTGGGGTGGAAGGTGAGGACCCGGGGGGGGGGTTCTGTACTTGCTGCGGTTGGAGGGGTGGGGTCTGAGGACGGAGGTGTGGGATGTGGACGAGGTGCGTTGGAGGGCATCTTTAACCACGTGGGAAGGGAAATTATGGTCTTTAAAGAAGGAGGCCATCTGGTGTGTTCTATGGTGGAACTGGTCCTCCTGGGAGCAGATACGGCGGAGGCGGAGGAATTGGGAATACGGGATGGCATTTTTGCAAGAGGTAGGGTGGGAAGAGGTGTAATCCAGGTAGCTGTGGGAGTCGGTGGGTTTGTAAAAAAATGTCAGCGTTGAGTCTGTCATCGTTGATGGAGATGTATAGGTCTAGGAAGGTGTAAGAGAGGTCTAAGGTGTAATCCAGGTAGCTCTGGGAGCTCCAGGAAGGGGAGGGGCGGGGTAGGTGGTTAGCGTGTAACTCCGGAAGATGGACTGTAGCCAATAAAGAGACAGGCAGACTGGGGCCCATGCGGGTGGCCATAGCTAGCCCTTTCGTCTGGAGGAAGTGGGAGGATTCGAAGGAGAAATTGTTGAGGGTTAGGACCAGTTCAGCCAAATGAATAAGAGTGTCAGTGGAAGGGTAATGGTGGGGACAGCGGGAGAGGAAGGAATGGACGGCTTGGAGTTGCAAAGGTAGTTTGCAAAACCTGTGCCCACACCTCCTCCCTCACCTCCATCCAAAGCCCCAAAGGAGCCTTCCACATCCATCTTAGTTTTACCTGCACATCCACCAATATCATTTATTATATCCATTGCTCCTGATGCAGTCTCCTCTACATTGGGGAGACTGGACTGCCCCATGGCCCAACATTTCAACTCCCCCTCCCACTCTGCCGAGGACATGGAGGTCCTGAGCCTCCTTCACCGCCGCTCCCTCACCACCAGACGCCTGGAGGAAGAACGCCTCATCTTCCGCCTCGGAACACTTCAACCCCAGGGCATCAGTGTGGACTTCACCAGTTTCCTCATTTCCCCTTCCCCCACCTTACCCCAGTTCCAACCTTCCAGCTCAGCACTGTCCCCATGACCTGTCCCACCTGCCAATCTCCCTTCCCACCTATCCCCTCCGACCTATTACGTTTACAGCACAGCAGATCAGGTAGCATCCAAGAAGCAGGAGAGTTGAGCATAAACCCGTTGTCAGGGCTTTCCTAATGAAGGGCTTATGCTCAAAACTTCAATTCTCCTGCTCCTTGGATGCTGCCTGACCCTGCTGCGCTTTTCCAGCACCACACTCTCCACTCTGATCTCCAGCATCTGCAGTCCTCACTCTCTCCTGTGTCTGTGTGTGTGTGTGTGTGTGTGTGTGTCTGTCTGTCTGTCTGTCTGTCTGTCTGTCTGTGAGAGAGAGTGTGAGTCATAGAAATGTATAGCACAGAAACAAGACCCTTCGGTCCAACCCGTCCATGCTGACCAGAT